>NC_143587.1:54141076-54458576 GCF_048544385.1 Mastigoproctus giganteus
TCAGTCCTTTTGTTTGTGTCTTTAGTTTTCCGAAACCAATAGAAGCTTTGAGTGTGTTAGTAAACTTGGTTTTGCTAGTTTGTATTCTTAGAGTAACGATAAATCTGGGACATAGTCAACGAGCTCTGTGACCCCAGGCGTTGTGTTAGAAGTAAAGAAATCGTGCGCCAGCTTAAAAAGGTTAGTAGTGTTGGGACTTGAAGTCCCTTGGGCTAAACCTTGCATATGATGAGAGAATTTTAGATGTACGCCCCAGGAAAAATTAATCCTTGTTTTTGTCTTAGGATTTTATCAGCTAGTTGCATTGAGGATTCTCCTGAGGTTCAGGGTGGTATTCATTATAGAAAGTTGGTAGAATTCAGACGTGAAGAAAAATAGGATAAAAATTCTAGCCACAAACTAATAATTAAAAATAATGTTTTTTGTTTTTATGAAAACTCCCAACACGAAAGGTATTAGAACCTAATAGCACTTAGTACCGTATAAGAGTTGAAGACAGAGGAAACCTGTTGATATTAGACTTGAATTTCTGTAGATTGCAATTTTCGGGAAATACGTGTGAACGAAGGATGAAAACAAAAGTTGAAGAGATCGATGAGGAAACAGAAAAGTTGGTTCTGTGAGTTCGAAGTTGGATAGTAAAAGGGTGCCGACTGATAGTGGCACGTGTTCGGACTGGTTTGGAAGAAAGAGGGGGAATTATAGAAGCCAATTCAGAAGAACAGTGCCCATGGAAGTATCTGTAGAAAAGGCATGCAGCAGAAACAGAACGTCTATGAGACAGAGAGAATTTGTAAGAGATGAGTCATTAATTAATCTAACTGTCCTCTTCTGAATGGAATCTAGAAGCCTGAGAGAGGTTTTGGGGGCACCACCCCAGATGTGGGAACAATATTCCATGGCAGGGCGGATTTGCGATTTATACAGAGTGAGCAGCTGATTGGAAGAAAAGTAACGCCAAGAGCGAAATAGAAAATCAAGTTTTTTAAATGCAGAGGAAGAAATATTCGTGATGTGCTTCTAATAAGGGAAATTAGAACGCCAGAGTAATCCGTAATAGAGATATACGATCTTGTGTAGACATATGAGTGTTCTTGAAGAGGAGCAATCGTGCAGTAGACTCTCTTTTGCGAGGTATAGAAGAGGACTTAATTTTAGAAGGTTCCTATGTGAAAAAATTTGGTAATTAAAGTACAATGAAAACTGTAGAGTTTAAAAAAGAATGAAAACTTCATAAGTGATAAATATAATTACTATTTAAATTATAGTATTTTTTAAAATGTCAGAGGCGCACAATAAATGTTAGATGAAAAGTATTTTGATGAATGGATTTATGGACCAAAATAGCAATATGGTACAGTGCAGATGTACGTGTTCCTGTAAAATTAGAAGAGAAGACACACAAATCAGAAACAATACTCAATTTAGTTTTACACGAAATGACCCATCCTCTAGTATATCCACTTAGTTTTAGGGCTCTCCAAAGGATGATATCCAGTGGGTACTAGATATGACAGAATGGTGGGATGCCACCACGATAGAAGCTACATTAAGTAATGACAGCTAATGGAATTGCTAAGAACGTACATTGACTTAAGTGTTAACTTGATTTCTTGTAAGTGAATTTGACAGAGGTACTTGTGTCTGCCTTAGCAAGATGCTTCGAAGAAACGCAATTGAGTGTGGGCGCGTATGTCACGTGCTAGGTAGGTCTTTGCAATAAAGAAGATCTTTGAATCAATGGTTTAATACACCACCAACAAGTCTGGGATTCTTTGATTTTAGACCATTGCATAATTCATCGATTTCTGAAATTTATTTTCTCAACTACAACAGTATTGTATGACCTACAAAAAAGTAAGAAAATGTCTCTGTCTCTGAAATATACGGTACGTTTTACAAGTTATAAATACAAATGTTAAAAATATGATCCCGGATTAATGCCAATAATCTATAGTGTGCGATTACATCAGGTATAATGCGATATTATTTGAAAAGAGCTAAAATATAACTTAATTATTAAAATATTATATGAATAGATCGTACTTATTAATTTCCATAATAATTAACAGGTTGTTAACAATAACTTAATCAGTTATATTTGGATGATACAGTTAAAAAAATCTGGCTGGAAAACTGTAAGTTGTTTTAAGCTCTGAAAGTTTACTGAGGGGAATGCAAAATAAAATAATGGAGGATGGAAATCCAGATTAAAAATTCCATCACCGAAAGAGAGGATACTGTATCCATGGCGAAAAACAAATAAGTACAAACTATACGAATTGAAATTTAATTGGATTGGCAGAAAATGGTCTCGAAGTGTCCAGCAGAATCTGGCATTCGCAGCGTACACCAGTGATATTACAAAGGAGAACACAATTCAGTCAGTCGGTTAGCAGCTTCGGTTCTTTTTTATCGTTTGTATGCTGCCTACAACATCGATACGAGGACGATGTGGTAGATTCTGGCTGATATAATCCCGAAGAAAAATGAATAGCATCAACGCCAATTTATCACATTCTCTCGATCAATATATAGGAAATACGACAGCCACTAAGCTTGCCAAGTGACTTGGTTTATACTAATTAACAATCCCCATGCCAACTATACAGGTTTAAAGTATGAAATCCATATTTCACAGAGGCGCCGGGATGACTGCTTTTTTAGCATCCCTTTCAGTGATATTCGTCCATCTTTTTCCTCCGATGCTCTCTTAAAACTTTGTCACTGCTCTTTGCTTCCGCCTGATTGATCGACTCGAACGGGAGAAAGAGTAAGAGGCTATTTTCTTAATTCGCATCATGATTCACAAGGTCCTCTCTTATCTTTTTCTCCCTCTCTTTCCTCCTTATTTTCTCCTCTTTTTCTTCTCGTCACTGTCTTAATTCTTTCGGATGTGCGGGAGCTAAGATCATTACTAAACATGCAGCTACGCAGTTGGGGAGTAATTTCGCCTCCAATAACTCTGAGATGTAATTATAGGGTGGAAGTACCGGCTTGTTTGCATATTTTAGTGCTCCCATATGCGTCTGGATACTGAACACACTGCGTATTTAGCAGCTACTTTGGTTAATGCATAACCCTGCTTATACCACAAGGGAAACTGTGGGGGGAAGTAAAAGATAACCAAGGTACAGAATAACCCTTCAAATCGGAGGTCATCCTACAATCAGTCGTTGGAGTATTGACAGGTTTAATAGGTTCTTTAAATCGACCTTTCTTTACACAACTTTTTTATCATTAATGATAAAAAGTTAAGTGTTAAGAAATAAATATTAATATAACTTCCTTCTTCTTTCAGTTATACTGTTTTTGTGTTTTTGAAATAGTTTTTTGTCTCTGATCGTTTTTAAATGCTCCAGAGATAGAATAGCAATGGAACACATTATTCTTCAGTTTTTATTATATAATAATGATTTGATATTATTCTACCAGACAGTAAATTAATTTTTAAAGTTACTTTGTAGCCATACTTGATTTTTTTTCTGAACTAAAACTTAACACATTTTTCAAAAAAACTCTTAAATAAACTGATTGGCACTTTTTTAACGTCATTAGCATTAGCAGATGCATATGATGCAAGATAGTAAACTTAAACAGCATCAGCCGAAAAAAAAAAAACATTTCACACATATTCCCTTTAAAAGTTTAACCAGTTCCTCCTTTAATTTATTTCAGCAGCTATCAACTTCCACAAAGACAGATGGAAGTTTGTTCCAGCAATCAACCACACGCTGGCTAAACGCAAATTTCCGCACATCTATTCAACAACTGTCTTTCCTCAGTTTGAATTTATGCCCCCTCAGGTTCGTAATCTGTGCAAGTGGAAGAATCCCATCAGAATTCAACGTGCTCAACCCAAGGCCTTATACACCTCAGCCAGATCACCTCGCAGGTGCCCACTATCCACACGCTGCAATTTGCAAGATTTAACCTGTATCTACGACAAAGAGCCTTTCTTGGTAAGGGCACACATTTTTTCCCGTCACCAGTCTTTTTGCCTTTCTCTGTACTCATTCCAGCAACTCTACATCCTTCCTAAAATGAGGCTTCCAGACTTGTACGCAGTACTCAAGGTGTGGCCTGACCATTGCCTTATACAAAGAGAGAATCATCTCCTTTTCCCTGCTAGCAAAATTAATTCCTGTATATCATTGACAAAATCCCATGCCCTGCTCTGGCAGCCTGCTGCAATGCTCAGAAAACTTCATATCTGACTGCACAATTACTCCCAGGCCTTTTTCTTTTTTATCCACCATAAGTGTAATACCACGAAGTTGATACGTTTCTCTGGAGTTCTGATACACATATGCAGTACTTTGCATTTGTTAATGTTAAACTTCAGTTGCCACTTCTCAGCCCATCTATCAAACAAAAAAAAAAAAAAATCTCAGCCCATCTGCCTAACTATTCTAGATGCTGTTCCGGGCTACATCCTGTCTTGGCGAACAACCACCATGTGCACTGATTGGTCAGTTTATTAACTGGTTAGGTACCCAACAAATAGATAGTGGGTAGCCACTGTAGCCCTCAGGATAGTTTGTATTTCACATGCCATGGACTTAACCAGGTGTAGAAAGCGTGCCACGGAAATTTAGTCCACGTTGAATGAATTGCTTCCCACAGTTGTAAACTGAGTGGTTGCGTACATCTACGACAAAGAGCTCGTTCCATCTCATGTGCTTAATTGGATTGTAGTAGTAGTAGTGGCATGTGATGCAAGAAAGCAAGTGTATCAGCTTATGCAGCATCAGCCAAAAAAAAAAAAAAAAATCACACCATTCCCTCCAAATGCCTGTCCAGTTCCTCCTTAAATTTATTTAACTTAACAACTTCCACAACGACAGATGGAAGTTTGTTCCAGCAATTAACCACCCGCTGGCTAAAGGCAAATTTCCGCACATCTATTCTACATCTGTCTTTTCTTAATTTGAATTTATGCCCCCCTTAGGTTCGTAATCTGAACAAGTGGAAGGATCCCATCAGAATTCAGCGTGCTCAACCCATTCAAGGCCATATACACACCTCATTCAGATCACCGCGCAGGTGCCTAGTCTCCAGCCACTGCAATTTGCAGAACTTAAGCCTCTCTTGGTAAGAGGATCCCTTCATTCCCCTCACCAATCTTGTTGCCCTTCTCTGTACACGCTCAAGAAAATCTACATCCTTCTTAAAATAAGGCCTCCAGACCTGTACGCAGTACTCAAGGCGTAGCCTGACCATTGCCTTATACAGAGGGACAATCACCTCCTTTTCGCTGTTAGCAAAATTCCTATATATCATTGACAAAACCCCATGACCTGCCCTGGCAGCCTGTCTGCATTGCTCAGAAAACTTCATATTTGACTACACAATTACTCCCAGGTCTTTTTCATTTTCTACCACATGAAGTGTAGTACCACACAGTTGGTAAGTTTCTCTGAGGTTACTTCTACCCATATGCAGTATTTTGCATTTGTCAATGTTAAACTTCAGTTGCCACTTCTAAGCCCATCTGCCCAAATTATCTAGATCCTGTTGTAGTAGCACACTGCCATTACTGTCATTAACAACCCTGCCAACCTTTGTATCATCTGCAAACTTCGACACTAAGCCTGATATACCTTCATCAATATCATTTATAAATATACAAAACAACAGTGGACCAAACACTGAACCCTGTGGGACTCCACTAATAACATTAGTCCACGAAGAGCAGCACCCATTGATTACCACCCTCTGTCTTCTCCCACTTAACCATCCTTTTATCCATTGTAGCAACTTACCCTTAATACCATTCTGCTCCAATTTGTACAATAGTCTTCCATGCGCAACAGTGTCAAAAGCTTTCCTGAAATCCAAATATATGATATCAAAATTATTTTTTGCATCCAGTTCCTTTGTAACCACATCATAATATCCTATCAAATTTGTCAGACAAGACTTTCCCTTAACAAACCCATGCTGTGTCTGAATTATTGCTGCAGTCTTGTCTAGATGATCCTGCAATGCATCTTTAATCAGTGACTCCATTATTTTACCCGGAACAGAAGTTAAACTAACTGGTCTGTAATTACTCGTGTCACCCTTCGATCCCCCTTTGTGAATTGGGGATACATTTGCACATCTCCAGTCCGTGGGGACCTCCCCTGAGTCCAAGGATGCTCTCATAATTATGGCTAAGGGTTTGCTTAGTTGCTTTGCCGCCTCCTTTAATATAACTGGATAGATCCCATCCACCCCAGGTGCTTTTCTTATGTTTAACTTCAACAATTTCTCCTCCACTTTGCTCTCAGTTATTACAAAATCATTAAGCATCCTGCTACAATTTGCTAACCTTCTGCCATTTTCAAACCTTAATAATTCTTCATGTGTGAATGTAGATGCAAAATACTCATTCAGTTTGTTTGCTATCTGAGCAGGATCATCAACAGTTGAACCATCGATGTCAAGTGGACCAATCAGATTCATCCTCTTCCTTTTAGAGTTTATATAAGTAAAGAAATCCTTGCTGTTTTTCTTAGCATCTTTTGCTAAAGATTTCTCGTAATCTGCCTTCGCCTGCCTAACCTCCTTTGTGACCTGATTACAGACTAGCTTATATCTACCATATGCTTCTGAGTCGCTTGATAATTTATATGCATCCCATGCATTTTTCTTCTCTGTTACGAGTCTCATTAGTTCATTTGACAACCATTTAGGCCTAAACCTTGAACAATATTTCTTAATAGGTATGAAATGTTTAGTAGCTGCCACGATTAATTCCTTGAATGCTTCCCACTTAGAATTTACTGTTGGTAACATCGTCAGTTGATCCCACTGTACAGAATTTAAAAACTGTCGGAGACCACTGTACTCACTTTTACGGAAGCAAAAACCGTTTCTTTTACCCATGATGGTAACAGACCATTGAGATATGTTAACTGCGGAAGCCACCACACTAGGTCCCACTGATAGTATCATGAACACGCGATGCTATTATTGAAGGAGTGCTCCATTTCATGAAAATGATAGGTTTAACTAATAAAGTGGCCACCCAGTGCATATCTTTGTAACAACTGCAAGGTCTTTGGCTGGCTTTCTGGTACAAAAAGGCAGCCAAAGATCCTGCTAACACCTTTAAGAACCTCGCAGACCGTATTGTAAGACATATAAGAGCACGGATTAGGAGGAAATGTGGCTTAAAGCTCTGCTCGGATATGGTTTTAATAAAGTGACTATCCAGTGTATAACTGTAGCCAGTATTAATGAAAACCAAGACATAAATCTGCACGTTGTCCAATTATTTATTAAAATTGGCGTTATTTACGAGTAGCAAATATTTAAACTAAAAATAGAGATGACGTCCTACTCAAGCAACTCCCACGCAATGTTTAATGCCGCTTAAGACGGTGTAGGTTTAGTAAATATAAGAGGTAGACGAAAATAACCAAAGTCTGAAATAGCAACCGATTGTCTAATTTAGGATAATGGATGTGGTTAGAATTTTCAATGGCAATTGTTAAAGAAACATTTTAGGCATTTACAAATCAAAGACCTACAAGATTTTCATCCACATGCTTGCTAGATTAATAAAAACATAGCTCGCACGCTAACAGTCTAGAATTCTGAATGTTATCTGTAATAGTTCTTACTGATTGAATTCGTGTCAGCAATAAGGCGATAACGATGGACCCGATGGATTACAAAATCCTTCTCATTTCTAACCACACATCAGAGTTTTCAAAAAATGGCATCATCTATCTTCGTGGATCTGACATAAAATATAACATGAATTGTATTTTCTAGAACTACTATTAGATGTCTTAATCCTTATATTTGATTTATTCCCACGATTAATGCTACATGAAGATCTTAAAGATTTATTTTTGTATACGTTTAAAAAAAATAGATAAACGTTGATGTTAGGCATTCAGAGTTCATTGACGTTCTTCTAAATATGGTAAGCAAATAATCTCAGGGGTAGTGGTGCTATTTCGTACTATAAGAAGGAACTTAATTACAAGTTTAAGAACGTCTGTGGCACGTGGAACCTTCTGCAAGAAAAATGACACCATTAATAAAAATTGTCGAGGACACGGATGACATTTCTTAGTATTCATAGTGACACTCTCCACTACCTCGTAGCTACTTCAAATTCGCATCATACTCAATAAACGTCAACATTGTGTCTATCTGGATGTCGCATGTTGACCTGCTCTTGCTGGTCATGTTTCGTTTGACCCAATAGAATTATGAATTTAACTCTTTCCAAGGACTTTCAGTTTTAGGATATATAGTTATCCGAAGATACACGTTTTAGACCTGAAATGAGAATTATTCCATACTTAAACAGATTATAAATTGTGCATAATTGCTCACTAACTGGAAGGAATGCTCTTTCATTTGTGTCACTTTATGTGCCTGTGAATTTTAGTTTCCATCCGCTTTGGATTGCATCATAAATGTAGACAATACATGCCCCTAAAACCCAACAACAACAGCTTATGAGGGTCAATTATAACATCTATGCGGGTCAATTGTAACAGATACAAACTGATAGGAAAATTTGTACCAATGAGGTTTTTTCTAGAAGCTTTCATTTTTTAAACGATAATGCAAATATTGGAGATATATAATTCAAATAAAGCAAGAAATAATGCAAATAAATCAGAATTATATCAGTATAAATTCATTTAAATATCACTATAAGATTTTACTACTACACAGGCATTTTCTACCTGCTTTTCTGAAGAAACGTTTTTGATCTCTCTCTCTTTCCCTCTCTGGTTTTTAACAAGAACATGTTTCTAAATTTGGGAGAACTTCCTTCAAATTTTTATCTCAGATTAGGACTTAAATGCGTTGGTCTCTACAATCTAAATTCTTTCAGCCAGCGTTGTTAATTACTGGAATAGGTTTCCTCCATGGGTGGTTGAGGCTGACAGCTTGAGGAAATTCAAAAAGTCAGCTGGATAAGCACCTTCTTGAAGAGGAAGTCAAACGCGTAGTTTATTTTAATATTTTGAATGAATTAATTAATTTTAATTTTCGCTGGTACAGCAGACGTCTGTGGCTTCTTTGTACCATGTGGCTGATAATGGGGTAAATTGTAACGTGTTACAAACATCCCCACTTGAAACGTTTGAAGTTATTGTCAGTAATGGCGTCATTGGTACAACTGTAACGTTTCAAGTGAGGATGTTTGTAACACATTACAGTTGTCCCGATGACGCCATTGCTGACAATAATTCGTGGTGTTAATTTTTAAGGATTAACTTAGGAATAAATTTAACAAATTTTAATGTAAGGGTAACATAAAAGATAGGGTAATATTTTTTGGACCATAAAGTCTAAGCAAACAGGATTTTATTTTCTCAAAAAATACGTTATAACCTACAATATTTGAATTGAAAAATTGTTTTCAAATCAAAAATATTTTTAACTCACAGGAAATTGAAACCACACTGAAATTCGAAACTGAAATTCATAATCTGATAGAAACCGATATAAATTTAGTTTCATCTGCATCTTATAAATAATAATTGTTATAAATAACACGAATCCCAGAGATCGATTCAACAATTCATCATAAACATGATCTTCATATTCGTATATCCGGAAGTCATATCGCGGCTTTTCATTTTTAAACAAGGTTCCATCCTCAGAGGTTTGTTTTCATCAAATAACTCGTTACTGTAACTTAATCCTTTTTCTAAGACCATCTGCTCCAGGAAACCACATTCTTGCTCTGTTCCAAAAGGAGTTAAGCGATTTCGTATACTACATCTTAGACACACATGCTTTTCACACTTTTTGAGTGTTTACAATTGTTTTATTTTTGGGTAACGCAATTAAACTATAGCTTTTGTTCAAGACCATCTGTACTATATTGGCCATGAAAATACTACAAATAAACACCATAGAAATTATCTTCCCATACAGATACTTTTCGACCAGTTTATCACTGGGGACCATAATTTTTCAGCTTCGGTTTTTGTGGTTTATTACACTGATTTTAGCATTCTTTAACTCGCCAAAATATTTTCTCCTCGAAAGGACCTTCAAAAGTTAAAACCCTTGCGTGCGGATTTGCCCCAAGATGGACAAATTCAATTATCAACTTCAGACCCTCAGGGTAATTCCAGATTCTCTAAATAAACCAGTGGAACGATAAAAGAGAACTCCAATTTTTTGTGGTTCCACTATGGCAGAATTAATTTATTTTTTTCTATTACCATCGTTGGGCTTTTAAATTTGAATTTCTGATACGAATAATGTTATCAAACCCCTTCCAAATTTTCATTGGAATGGAAGAGATTGCTTTGACAATTTTTCATACGAGAATGAGCTCCCTCTGAAATATCTACATCCAAATCAGCTAGTACTTTGCGGAAAGGAAGCTGAAGTCTAGTCCGTCTTCCCACCACCCTACTTTGCTTCATACATTAATATTGATCTCTACTGCAATCTCTAATTAGCAACTACCGGCATTGCTACCTAATCTACGACTATCATCTCATTCTATCTCCAAAGAGCAATGAACAGCATCCTGGAGTGTGTACGTCTTCCATTTTAAATTACTTAATCATAGTTGATGTATTCAGTGCTCAAAATCAACATTATTCAGGAGAAATTATCCCAGAAATTGTTTAAGACAAATTGTCCCAGAAATTTAGAGTTATTTTATCTCCATTTGCTTGAATTTTTATGATGAT
The DNA here is from genome assembly GCF_048544385.1 of Mastigoproctus giganteus. NCBI lineage: Eukaryota > Metazoa > Arthropoda > Arachnida > Uropygi > Thelyphonidae > Mastigoproctus > Mastigoproctus giganteus. The sequence continues at coordinate 54,151,753 of NC_143587.1, forward strand.
GTTCTAAGAGCTAGTAAGCTGTCACCAATTTTATTGAAACTGTCCTCTTCATTCACTTTTCGGCAGTCATATTCAATCGTTAATGGGCTGTCTATGTTCACCATCCTGACATGTGATGCGAATCTCCTGGAAGAAATTTTCTGTCGTTCGATGGCATTTTATTGGCGAAACTCCGCCCCTTTTCGGTGTCCTGAGAAGGTCAAATTAGATCTACTGAATCTGTTTACTCGATATTTCACTTTTTTTGTTTTTACCGAGACGTATCTGCGACTTTTAAATGTCATTTAAGGAAGGGAAAGTTGTTCGTAACTCTTTCTTACTTTCTTTTTTCCTATCGGCATCACTTACAGTCGCTGTTGAATTTTTTAATGGACGCCATATTTTATTATCCAAAAGAAAAGTTTCTTTAGATGCGGTTTTTGATGTAATTTATGGGTAAAAGTTACAAACCCAGTTATCAGTTGGTTTTGCAGTATCGTAACGCTATATACACTCGGTGAACAGGTTATTAGGAACATCACTTGAACAAAAAGCCCCTATTTTACTTTATAGATAATATTAAGTAGGATTTATGGAGAATTTTCTTTTCTACCTAAATAGGACATTTAGAGTTTTGAATTCCAAAGGACCTTCATGCCTGCACGCACAAATAGAATGGATAGTTTTAAGGCAACGTTCCTGAAACTGTGGTTCTCTCCAAGTTGGTAGAAATGTCTGATAAATATAAAAATAGAAACTTTACCGTTTTAGTGCTACTTAATATGGTTAGAATTTAAGAGTTTTTGGTTTATGGTTTGAATTTTATAAGGCCACCAGGTGGGCCCCCCTGGTGCCCTGATATTTAAAATGAGACCGCATTTTAAATATTGTATTCGGGTTTGGATGCTGCATTTAAGGAAAGGCATTGCGCTTCTTGGTAAAGGTCAAGAGACGTGGAGACAGCCGACGAGAATAGCAAAGGGGACGTCCATATGAGAAGAAATTACAGAGATGTGGGTTACAGAGCTTGTAAAGTAGTCATATTATGGAGGTGGAGCTGAATGACAGGAATAAGATAATAAGAGGGAGGAACAGATTGAGTGATGGTGGAATTTTGACATTGAAATAGAAGACAAAAACAAGGGATCATTAATACAAACAGTTGGTGAAAACTAATAGACTGGACCTCAAGAAGTTTATGTGAGATCAGCGTGTTGTCCACAGATGAAACATACTGCCTTCCTGGATAGTTAAGGTTATCGCTCTTGCGAAATTTAAGGGACGACTGGATCGGGACCATCAGCAGGGGAGGGGGATGGATAGTACGATAAGACGGATACTGGTTGAATAGACAAAGTTGTTGTTTTTTTTTCTTTTTTGTTGGCTGTTACAACAAAAGTGTAACTTAGTTGCATCTTATTAGCATTTTACCAATATTTTAAAATGCACACTGATATTAAGATTATAAAATTTGTATTATTTTAATATGATATATGCGCAAACCAGTAATTTTACTCTTATCCGACAGGGTTTTGTAGTCTATTTTTTACACTTTGTAGGTCAAAATATGAATGTTTTGAAGCGTGTCGTCGTTTTTCATCCATATAAAACGGGAAGACAAATCAATCACTGAATACATCAAACAACCGTCTTTCTAATAGGATATCGGGAATGTCTTGTTAATAACTCCTACGACAGAGGTTCTGTCCTTTCAAATATACCTAATTTATTTTAATTGCATAATGGCTGTGGTCTAATTTAATTTATGATTGCTGATTCATTTCCTTATTATAATCACTTTTCTCTAATAATAAAGTTCCGTTAATGTTTATGGTCAGTTAGGAACAGGAATTGAAGCAAAACCATGGCAAAAGAAAAAAAAAAAAAACTAGAACAAGTTTAGTGAGAGTGAAAACTCTTTGAATGCTTCACTAACTTGCAAGGCGTCAGATCACGTGATATAGCAACCAACAGGTAGGCTTCCGCGTAATATTCGCAAATTTAGAGTTTAGTAAAACTAGAATCAAGACATTAAGAGGTCAGCAGATATGCAAGTGTAGTAAAGTACTGGAGTAACGAGGTCTCGTCCCTATTACCTTGTGCTCTAGAGGGAGCTCAGAACGTGGACTATCGTAAACATAACCCCAACTGTTTTGTTAGTGGCCATAACTATAGTGGTCTATTTACAATAGCCAGCTGGGATCTCCACCCCTTCAATGCAGCGCAGACAAAGCCTGTCACCGGGAACAAGCAGGGCGTAGGTCACTAAATGAACATTCGCTCTGCGTGCCACCCTATTTGCTGCTAGACGTAGGTATGCTTTAATTGGGAATACACATGTCTCATGTCAGCAACCAAGGGAATTCAGAAGGGACGTAGAAAACCCTACCTAAAATAGTCGATTCTCAAAAGGATTTTAAAATTTTTTTGACGTTCTGTTGGTTTCTGAACAAATAGTGGATGACAAAGCTAATTGTCCGATTTCGTAACTTGTGTATAATTTCTGTTGCTAAAATCAGAATAAAATAAGTTAAAATATTGATTAAAATTGAAATAAATTCAAATATTTAATAAACTAGTCTGGGATAACGGTGAAGGATCGAAGTCGGGACCGACTATTATGACTGTAGTTCGCGCTTGAGAGTGAAGTTTTGCTTGTTTCAGTTCTGGCTTTAAAGGTAAATTTAGAGAGTAAAGTGAAGTTAAAACATGGATTTGATTCGTGAAGAGGAATAATATCTATGGTGATATTTTTATATTGAAATTGGTATTTATATAGCTAGAATGATTGAAAGAATATTTTAACGGTTGGAAGGTTCTAATTGATCTCTTGCTTTAGCATAGGGAGTCCGTTGAACTATATTTTTACTTAATAATTTGAAAGTAGGAGACTTACGTATTTGGGGAGGTAGGTTCTCTTATAGAGAAGGAGTAACTCCAACCTTAAAAGGACATTTGCTGCCAAATTCTGGCTTCTAAAATGAGCCAACACCAAACTCCGCTTTCCTCCAGGCTCTCAGAGCAACACAGTTAGCAGATGCCCTTTAACTGCGCAGGCTCCGATAATAAATAGGAGAAAGAAGGCCGCTATTCACGATCAAGATGGCCACTGGTAAAATTACAGAGGCGAATTTCTGGGATCACTGCTCTTGGCACATTCCTCAACCTTATCTCCAGTCTTCAGCACATCTGCTAGCAAACCATAACCGGCTAGTACTAACCGACAGATTCCTGCCTGCCAAAGCAAATGCTGTCCTCACTGCAAGTGATCGACAGTGACTTCCAAAAAGTGATCAACAACAAAATATGCAGGAAGAGAATCCTCGCCGAACTGAAAATTTAGAACTGTGCCTGTCTTCCAATAGTCTGGATGTATGTTATTTAATATATCCATTGATTACTAAAGTTGTCTCAGGTCTGAAAACTCACCACCGACCCTCACAAGTTTGTTCTGTTTAAATATTAGCCACTTTGTATATTATGTTCGTAAATACCCTTTACCTTTTCATTTATAATTTAAAATCATTGACCCCTGAACATTTAAACCCCTGGCCTGTGGCCGTGACGGGTAGGTTGCAACATAAACTGCATTTTGAACATATTATTATTATTATTCCAATAAAGATTCTCTTCGTTTTCTTACTAGCAGCATTTAGTAAGAGTAATAGAGGCATGTGATGCAAGAAAGCAAGTGTATGAGCTTATGCAGCATCAGTCAAAAAAAAAAAAAGATAATAATTCACACAACCTTTCCCTCTAAACGTTTTTCTAGTTCCTCCTTGAATTTATTTAAGCTATCAACTTCTACAACGACAGATGGAAGTTTGTTCCAGCAATTAACCACACGCTGGCTAAAGGCAAATTTCCGCACATCTATTCCACAAATGTCTTTCCTCAATTTGAATTTATGCCCCCTTAGGTTGGTAATCTGAACAAGTGGAAGGATCCCATCAGAATTCAGCGTGCTAAACCCACTCAAGGCCTTATACACCTCAATCAGATCACCTCACAAGTGCTTAGTCTCCAGACGCTGCAATTTGCAGAACTTAAGCCTCTCTTGGTAAGAGGATCCCTTCATTCCCCTCTCCAGTCTTGTTGTCCTTCTCTGTACACGCTCAAGTAAATCTACATCCTTCCCAAAATGAGGCCTCCACACCTGTACGCAGTACTCAAGGAGCGGCCTGACCATTGCCTTATACAGAGGGACAATCACCTCCTTTTTCCTGGTAGCAAAATTCCTGTATATCATTGACAATACCCCATCATGGCAGCCTGTCTGCATTGCTCAGAAAACTTCATATCTGCCTGCACAATTACTCCCAGGTCTTTTTCATTTTCTACCACACAGTTGGTATGTTTCTCTGGGGTTACTTCTACCCATATGCAGTACTTTGCATTTGTCAATGTTAAACTTCAGTTGCCACCTCTTAGCCCATCTGCCCAAATTATCTAGATCCTGTTGCAGCATCGTACCATCATTAGTGTCATTAACAACTCTGCCAACATTTTTATCATCTGCAAACTTTGTCATTAAGTCTGATATACCTTCATTAATATCATTGATAAATATACAAAACAACAGTGGACCTAACACCGAACCCTGTGGGACCCCACTAATAACATTAGTCCACGAAGAGCAGCACCTATTGATTACCACCCTCTGTCTTCTCCCACTTAACCATTCTTTTATCCATTGTAGCAACTTACCCTTAATACCATTCTGCTCCAATTTGTACAATAGTCTTCCATGCGCAACAGTGTCAAAAGCTTTTCTGAAATCCAAATATATGATATCAAAATTATTTTTTGCATCCAGTTCCTTTGTAAGCACGTCATAATATCCTATCAAGTTTGTGAGACAAGACTTTCCCTTAACAACCCCATGCTGTGTCTGAATTATTGCTGCAGTCTTGTCTAGATGATCTTGCAATGCATCTTTAACCAGTGACTCCATTATTTTTACCCGGAACAGAAGTTAAACTAACTGGTCTGTAATTACTCGTGTCACCCTTCGATCCCCCTTTATGAATTGGGGATACATTTGCACATCTCCAGTCCGTGAGGACTTCCCCTGAGTACAAGGATGCTCTCATAATTATGGCTAAGGGTTTGCTTACTTCCTTTGCTGCCTCCTTTAATATAACTGGATAGACCCCATCCACCCCAGATGCCTTTCTTATGTTTAACTTCAACAATTTCTCCTCCGCTTTGCTGTCAGTTATTACAAAGTCATTAAGCACCCTGCTACCACTTTGCTCTCAGTTATTCCAAAATCATTAAGTATCCCGCTACAATTTGATAACTTTCTGCCATTTTCAAACCTTAATAATTCCTCACGTGTGAATGTTGATGCAAAATACTCATTCAGTTTTTTTGTTATCTGAGCAGGATCATCAACAGTCGAACCATCGATATCAAGCACCAATCAGATTCATCCCCTTCCTTATGAGGGGATGAATCAGTTATGAGGTTTTCGGTTGCACAAGTATATGGAGAGTTTGATTTTTACTTTAGAAGTGAGCACAGCTCACTCATAAAAAATGAGTAGCCATAGTAGTATTTAAACGGTAGCAGTTAGGAAGAAGCAAGGGCCACTGGAGATTAAAAAAAAAGTTTACCTATTTATGAAGGGTATAGCATATTGTCTGTGGACTTCGGTGCTCGATAAAATTGACCTCGTAGAAAACGTGGTGTGACTCGTGCAAGTTGCGATGAAGCAGGGAAAATTCGATATGGTGGTGTACCATAGAATAACGATGAAATGGGAAGACAGAGAGAAACTTGGGACAATTATGAGGGACATTTATGGGGGTTGTATAAGAATTATGAAAAATGTCATATTACAGAAGGCGATACAAGATGCTAGAAAAAAATGGTCACGTGACGCAACTACGGCGTATGATTCCTTTCAAGGGCTAAATGGGCCCGACAGCGGTGAACCATGCTCGATATAAGGTTGTTTCACATCCTCTATATCAGGAGTGGCCAACAAGTCGATCGCGGCTTTGATTTCGGTTGATCACGACGAATGTTAAATATAAAAAAGATTAGTCAAAATCTAAATGTTATTATTATTATGTAATGATAAAAGAAAAATGTATTGTTTCATTTGCAATGCTTCCGTGGTTAGATCCAAAATAGGAAATTTAGAAAGGCACTTCAACGCACTCCATGGTAAATACCAATCGGATTTTCCGCCTAATAGTGACTTAGAAAAAATAAATTAAAAGAACTTAAATCCAGATTATTCGCGCAACAAAATTTCTTCATGACACCTAATTTACAATCTAAAGCAGTAACTGTAGCATCATTTAAAGCGAGTCATCCCCTTGCAAAAAAATGCAAACTATTTTCTGATGTTCAAATCATGAAAGACGCATTTTTAAGAATAACAGATTCTCGTTTCGAAAATGTTAAGAACAAAAATGAAATTAAAAGTGCTCTTCAAGGTCTGTAATTAGCTCGAAATACTGTAATGCGACGCATCGAAAAAATGAGTAAAAATGTGAGCGAACAATTGCGTGCCCATATTGCTAATTGTGTCTCCTTTTTTTACAACTGGATGAATCTACAGACGTCAGTGATACAACTCAATTGCTCGTTTTTATTCGTATGGTTTTTCGATGATTCTGCCACTAGAGAAGAACTGATAGGTATGGTTTCGTTAAAGGAAAGAACTAGAGGTTTTGATATCTCTAACTCATTCAAAAATTTTATTGAAAAAATTAAATTACCACTATTTAAGGTCTTATCAATAACAATAGATGGAGCCAAAGCAATGACAGGGCATCTTAATGGATTCATCGCATTGTGTCAAAAGGATGATTAATTCCCATATTTTTTGAGTTCCCACTGTATCATTCACCAACAAGTGTTGGCCAGCAAAAGATTAAATACTAAAAGTGTTATGGACACAGCTTTCAAAATCTATGAATTCCATCAGAGGACAATCTCTTCAAAGGAGACTTTTCAAAATGCTACTCGATGAAAAAGAACCGGATCTGATATTACACACAGATGTGAGGTGGCTGATCGGAGTAAGTCTCTACAGAGATTTCGAAATTTGCTGAATGAAATTTAAAAAATTGTTGATCAAAGGGAAGATGATTATAAGCAACTACAAGATATGGAGTGGTTGTGTGATCTGGCTTTTTTGGCAGATTTTACCAGTAAATTAAGTGGTCTGAATTCCGAATTACGAGGGAAAAATAAAAACGTGAGTGAAATGATTAGTAGTATTTCTACATATAAATATCAATTATGGCAATGGCTAAAGATCTCAAAGAAAAAGAATTCGATCATTTTGCCAATATGCAAGGTCATTATCAGCAGCTACATTGTTCAATATATTTCTTATCCATTTAATGTCGACTTAGATACGAAACAAATTGCAGAAAAAATCGTTGAGATTTTTCACATGGAGAAAATATTACTTGAAAATGAAATTATTACATTTCGAAACGATATCTTCCTAAAAGCCAGATCATCAGAAAAATACTTTTGGAAATACTGTAGGTTTGCTGAGAAAAGTACCCAAATGTAAAAAAATGCACTGAACTTTTAAATTCCTGTTTTGGCTCCACATATCTATATGAATCGGCCTTTTCGTATTTGAAACAAAGACGAAGAATCGCTCTACTCTTAGACTTGCATACAGAAGATCATTTACTATTGGCCTTGTCACAGTATATCCCCGATTTTGAAAGCTTGGCAAATGACATGAAGACACAAACTTTGCATAAATTAAAAATTTAAATACGTATGAATTTAAAATAAGAATTCTGAATTGTATTTAATCTTAAAATTTATAAACAACATTTTTCAATATATGTTGATTAACTTTTTTAACCACGTGCAATGCAATTCTTGAAATGGTAGATCGCATCACAAATTCAGTTGGTCACCCCTGCTCTATATCGAACAAATCCCAATTCTTTCCCCAGCGCAGACCTAAGTTCACCGAGTGATCAAGGAGTTGGCTGTCGGAGTGTAATGCGACGACCAAGGGTGTCCCACTCATGCTCGATCGGATTTAAGTCTGGTGATCGTGCTGGCCACGGCAGTCGTGGCATAGGGGCTCACATCTTGCGAGTATGGGCGTCGCACACCCAGGGTCCTGAGCTGGTTATCATATTTCTTCTCTTTCTTGGTGATTCCGTTCTACTTCTGATACTCTCTCTCTCTCTCTCTCTCTCTCTCTCTCTCTCTCTCTCAGGGTAACTGTGGAAAATTTTTTTGGCTGGTGCAGCATAAGCCTCAGGCTTCCTTGCACCATATGGCTAATAATAATAATAATAATAATATATTCAGTTTCGAGATATATTTCCCCACCACCACTTGAGCTTGAGCTCTATGTGCAATGGCGTTGTGCATGAAAAGAAAATGTGGGCCAACCACGACCCTAAAAAGTAGCACATAGGGTTCTAGGATCTGTTCTTGGTACCCCCTTTTAAAAACATAAAGAGGGGTGCAGCCGCCCCACACGAGAACGTTGCCTCCACCGTAAGTGTCCCTTTCTCTGATGTTGGGGGGATGGTACCGCATTCCTCGTTGTCTCCACATGAAATAACGTCTAGAATATGTTTGTAGGCTAAAATGGGACTCATCAGAAAACAGAACCGTATCCCATTTGTCATGGAACCAGTTTCGACGAACTCTGCGGTGGATTGGGGTTAATGGGATACAAACCACTGGCTTCCTTGCGTAGAGCTTACTCGAATTGAGACTTCTTAACTCAGTCCGAAGGCCTCCGTAGCCGAGTGGTCAGGAGTGGGGGTGCAGTGGTACACGCTCTTTGAGTAGACCGGGGTTCAAGCCCCTGACTGCTAAATACGGTTGATCTGCCAACCCACACTGGACCAGCGTGGCAGATTATGGTCCATTTCCCTCAGCATGAATTGTTGAGGAGGCTTCCATCCTGCAGTGGGTTGATAATGGCTGCAATTTACTTTTTACTTTTAACTCAGTCCGGTTGGAAATGTGTTCACCTGTGGACGCAGCAACCTCAACAGACCGTTGATGACATGGCATCGTAGGTTTTCTCCTTCGTGCTGTTAGAGCCAGATAATGGTCTGCTCTGGTTGATGTAGCCCTCGGGCGGCCTTGGCCAGCTCCTCTTGTAATGATTCCTGTCTCCCGAAACTGCTTCCGTAGTGCTGAGACGATACTGCGTGACCCATTAAGCCAACGTATCACATGCTACTGCCGGGCTTCAAGTCGTCCAATGGCCCGCCATCTAAAAGAATCATCTAAAGGACGATGACTTGCCATTGTTAATACTGGAGAGGTGGCTATTCCACTGAGCAAGCCAAATAAACGAGAAAGAAGTGATGTTTTCGCAACCTGTGCTTTCATAGACTTGAATAACTTGCATAATGTACAGGTCTGTAATGTGGTAAAGTCGATTTATATTGGATACTCGGAGTTTGCATGCCAGGATGCTTATTATATCAAATATTTGCCTTTGGTGACACTTTTCACAATAAAATATGTTCTGTTAGTTTATCGAGCAGTGTACTTAATTCGTAATATAAAATTTTCACTAAAAATATACGACATTTATACAATTACTTCTCACGGACAGAAGTTTGCATTTTTATCCAAAGTGGCAATTCAAAATAGATAAAAGCCACATCAGGAGAGCGATTGCCCTGTTGAACGCTTGAACATTAATGATCTTGCATTAACTCAAGACAGTAATAATGACGTAATTACGCAATAATGACATAAGCAATAATTAAGAAGAAAAAGAATGTGAGGAAGAGAAAGTCAAGGCGAAAACTAGACTACAAACGTTGGGATGACAGCAAAAATAAGACCCCAACGCAACAGAATGACACATCTGATGTCATGGTGGCTGATGAAATGTCCACTTCGGGTAAGGATTAGGAAGACGTTTCCAGGATAGCGTTGCCACTGGCCTCGTGGATAGCACAGTTTGTAGGGTCGTCGGCCTCTCCACACCGGGTGGAAAAGACCTGAGTTCGAGTTCCGTCGATGATGTGAAGATTTTTATTGGCTTTTTTGTAACTTGGCTTTGTTAGTCGGTCTCAGGTGAGGGTAGCATGGTTTTTTCTCCCGGAAACTAGAGTTTCCATCCATCAATCGACCTCAAAACACAAGCAATTTACAAACAGTATCCACGAGGCAACCCAACAACGACTGCCCCCCTTGTCTATACACGAAAAGATTAAGGAGGGTGAACTGCAGAGCATTGTAACGATGAAAGGAAATGACGAAGTTGAGGTGAGTGTTGCCCGTACTCCAGACTTACAGACAAGTAGGTTGTCGAGGGATGTGACTCTCAGTGCGGTGCATAACGCTAGAAGTGTGACATGTAGAAAACTCTTTCAATCACATGATGAGCGTGCTGATCTAGATGGGATTGTCGAAACATTGAAATGGACTCGTGTTGGGGAGTGGTCAATGATTAGTCGGACACGTGAAGTTGGCGGTTCTGAACCCGTTCAACGATCCTTCTCTCCAGTGGAGAAAGTTAATGCCGGCTTTGAGCCACACTTCGAAAGAGATAAGATTATTCGAGACTCGAGTGACGATCACAGTCCTACAGGTAGTGGAGACGGCTTTGATAAGACATCTCTGCACATTGCGACGAAGATTACTGCTTTGCTGAGAGTTAGTAGCCAGGATGTCCTCTTTGATAAAGAAAATGGTGTGAGTAGAAAGACCATTGCAGATATTTTTCTCCCTTGGATAGGTGCAGCTATTAAGCTGGCTGTCCACAATGAAAATATGGAGAAAATCCCCTATTTTGATAGTGGTTAAATTTATCAGGCGCAATTAAGTGATTTGCAGAATTTGGCTTTCAAAACAAAGTCAGATGAATGATAAGCAGGATGGGAAAAACCTGCGCAGTGACGCAAAATTATGATATTAGGGTCACCCGTAAATGATTATATCTACCCATATATTTATTTTATCTGTAAATTGCGTGTGTTCTCTGGTCGATATGCCTGTTTGCTCAACCAAAAACAACTCCATGTTGAAAAACCTTTGCTGTCTACGCCTGAGACCGACTAACTCAGCCACGGAGTGAAAAAATTCCACTAAAGTTCCTCGCGTCATTGAGGGGATTCGAATCAGGACCTTTTTCACCTGGTGTGAGGAGGATGGTGACGATACCACTGTGCTACACGCGCAGACTCTACAGCGACGCATGTGGACATGTATTTTTGTAAAGGGCCGCATCTAGAACGTCTGTTCAACTCCGCCTCGTGTCCCTGTGAAGAGCAGAATCACTGTAAAAGGGCCAGAAATGTGATTGGTGTAGGTTTGTGCGTATTATGTGTGTGTTCCGTTGTTCTGTTCTGGCCTCTTGGCTACCCAGAAGCATCAGTCACCTGGACAGATGATTCTGGGTACTCGTCCACGCCACGGGAAGGTGGGCCAGTCCCAGTAAAGCACGTACTGTCTCAAAAGAGACTCTGACCCACCTGGTGTTGCCAGCAGGTGGGCCAGGATCCTCTGGGGCTCATTCCAGAGAGACAGACAAAACAGAGAAGAGAGAGAGAAAAAACCACACGTGGTGCAGATTATGAAAAAAAAAAAAGAAAGAAAGAAAATAATAATAATAAATAAATGAATTAATTAATAATGATAAATAAAAAAAAATTACACTGGAGTGGCTGACTCCAAACAGAACGCGAGGGTAAAAAAATTACATGAAAGAGAGAGAGGGAAACGGAAAAATTAAATAAAATAAATAAAATAAAAAAAATAAACTAACATAGCTACACTTGAGGGGATAAAAAGATAAAATAAAGGAAGAAGAAGAGAAAAAAAAACTTTATCTAATCCACTTCAGACCCAATGCTGGGGGGGGTTGATCACTCTATATGAATCCTCCTTCGAGCAAAGACTTCCGTAGCAAAGTTGTGTAGAGCAGATAAAGGTTCAGGGGTTTGGAGTAACTGGTCTAATTGGTTTTCGGATATTGGGATGGTGTTCATTAAATCTTGCCTCAGATCTTCGTACAGAATACAGTCAAAGAGGAGGTGCCTCCAGTTTTCCTTGGCTCCGCAGTAGCACAGGTCAGTCGTTCAGAGGCCTACTTGGTGCAGTTTTTCATTAAGAGAACCATGTCCTGTAACTAGGAAGGAAGTCTCCATGGTGAGGGGAAAGCCAGGATTGGGCACAATTAGAGGATGTAAAGGTGACATCAGGAAGGAATCCTCTGGTAACCATCCCAACTTGGGATGTATTCCGGTGGGTCTGCCAGATGTTCACTAACTCGTTGTAGCATCTGGCTTTCTCAGCTTTGGGGTCGGCGTCAAGGTCAAGCTCAGTGTCAAGGAACTTAGTGGGGATGTTGTTTTTAATTCTAAATACTAGTCCTCTGTAGGTGGCATAGAGATCCAGAGGAAAAGTTCCAACTGTGACCTGGATGACTGCTGTTGGTACTGTTTTGCAAACTCTAAGGTTTGCCAGTAGCATTGTACGTTGGATGGAACTCAATCTGTCTCTCATCCTGACCAAGCCAACTCGGTGAAACCAGGCGCTGGCTGCATATGTGACAATCGGCAGGAAGACTGCTTTATAGTAGAGACGAAGCGTCCTCTTGGAATGGCCCCAGTCGTTCCTGGAGATACGAATAATGAAGCCAGAGATCTTTACTTTTGATCTGAGATGGGTGAGGCGTGACAGGAAGCTCAGTTTGTGGTCAATTACCACTCCAAGAATGGTAGCTTCAGTAACTATGGGTAGCCGGATTCTAAAGATTTTAACCTGTGGTGGACGCCTGAGGTCTAGTTTGTGCTTAAAGAGCACCATTTTGGTTTTACTTGGGTTAATGCGGAGTTTGTTCAAAGCTGCCCAGGAAGAGAGATCGGATAGGACCAGATTGGAGTAATGTTCAATGGTACTCCTAGATTTTCCAGGCACAACGATCGCAAAGTCATCGGCAAAGGCTACAACTTTGGTGTTCTCAAAGGAGCGTGATAGCCAATCCTGTAGAACCATATTCTACACCACAGGCCCCAAAACCGACCCCTGGGGGAATCATCGAGAGACAGCCCTGATGACATGTTGATACTTGTATTTTAGGATAACATTTCTTTCAGAGCAGTAGCTAAAGAAAAGTTTATATAGTTGATTGGAACAGGAGGCATACCGGAGGCGCTCCAAGACGCTGTTCCACCAAACAGTGTCGAACGCTCCCTCAAAATCGACAAAAATTGCAAATTCAAACTTGGCCTCGGAGTTTTCTATATATAGCACCAAATCAAATCAAATTATTTATTAGGGTTACCCGTAATTGATTACATCTACCCATGTGTTTTGTGTCTGTAAATTGCTTGTGTTCTCTTGTCAATTTGCCTGTTTTGCTGGACCAAAAACCTCAGTTTCTGGGGAACAAACCTTGCTATCTACGCCTGAGACCGACTAACTCAGCCACGGAATGAAAAAAGCCCATTAAAGTTCCTCGCGTCATCGACGGGATTCGAATCCAGGACTTTTCCACCCGGTGTGGGGAGGACGGTGACAATACCACTGTGCTACCCCGCAGATTATATATAACACCAGGTCGAAAAGGGCCTCTTCACAGGAGCGTCGTGGTGTGAAGCCATATTGATGTGGAGAGATTAGATTTTTTCGCCTGGAAAAGCGCCGAGACTTTTAGGACCATAAGACATTCGAGGATTTTCCAAGGGTGCAATGGGATGGAAGGAGCGAGGATCTGAAGGTGGCTTATGTGGTTTCTTTATCAGGCGCAGAAGAGCAGTTTTCCAGACCTTGGGAAAGAAACCTTCCTAGCATTTATTGTACAACAGGAGGAGGTATATCGGCCTTAGTTTAAACAGACAGAAGATCAAGGTGTACTCTAACAGATCTAGGCCAGGGCATTTGTTAGGGTTTTTTTTTCTGTAGTACTGCGGTCAGCTCTTCCAGGGTGAAAGGATCCGTTGTGCTTTCCTTGGCGTAGCTGCGATTTGCTCTTCTGATTGCTGTATGCTCTGGGAGATTTTCAGCAACATCGTTTGAAGGAAACAACCTATCAAAGATTAGGTTGGCTGAATCATGCCAGTTGGAGGTTTCCTGAGAGTTAGCCTGTACAGTGTTGAAAATTTCTGGGGTGAAGGTTTTATCTCTCGTGATTTTATATACTAAGCACCAGGGGTTGGAGTTCCCAGTTTCCTTAACAAAGCACATCCAGGTTGCTTTCTTCCTGGCTGCTATGGCTTTAGTATAGTCGTTTTTCTTTTGGATGTAATCACTATAGAGTTGCTCAACTTCAGTCCAGGTGCCGCTGGCAGTAGTGGCGGGCCCGCAGTTCCAATCTTCGAAGTCTAATGAGACCATTGGTCCACCAAGCGGAGATAAAAGGTTAGAATATTTTCTTTTTGGCAGATTTATAGGGTAAAGGATTGCTTGTTGAAGAGCAGTTACCAGTTCTTTGGCTTGCGTGGATTCATATAGATTTGGCTCACTTGCAGGGAAGTCTCCTTTAATAGAATGTTCAAAGGATTGCCAGTCGACATTTCTGGTGGAGAACCTCACAAGTGCAGGCCGTCTTATCTGGTTGTCTTTTTTGGGGTTAAGTTTATGAGGAAACGTATGACTCTCTGGTCGCTGAGGGTCCAGTCTGGGATAATGTTCCAGTCGGAGACCAGGGCACCAAGGTCCCTAGTAGACCTTGGCCCCCCTGGTCTATTCTAGTTTCTATTGAGGACAAGGTCCTCCAGAAGTGATCCACGGGCGTCAGCAGTATGGCAAACCAAGAACTAGGACTTGGCATTAAAGTCAAAGGCAACCAGGAGAGATTTTGAGCCGAGGACGTTGAGAGCATATTCCCGGAAGTTAAGTGAATTGTTAAAATCAGCAGATGGGAGAAAATACAGGGACAGCAGATAGAATGACCGCGTTACATATGAGATCTTCACACAAGTGGTGAATTGATTGCAGAGGCCATGTATTACGGCGATGCAGCAAGAAACCTCAGTCGGGAGGGGCAGTGACATGTGGACATGTATATAAAGGGGAGCTCTTAGAATGTCAGTTGTCAGTAGTGTTCTTCACAGAGATACTCGACCTCGTATCTCTGTGAAGAACGCTACCGCAGCAAAAGGGCCAGATATATGAATAGAGAGGTTTGTACGTGTTCTGTTCTTGTGTCTGGCCACTTGGCTACCCAGAAGCATCAGTCACCTGGACTTGGTCACCTGGACATCAATCACCATTCTTCGGACTTGTACACACCACGGGAAGATGGTCCAGTCCCGACAGAACTCATATTGTCTCAATTCGAGACTCTGACTCGCCTAATGTTGCAGGAATTGGACCAGATTCCTATGGAGGTCCACTCCAGGGGAGAAAAAAAAAAGCACTCTGGAGAAACACTCCGGGGGGGGGGGGAATCTGCCAACTCCATCTCAAGGTTCCTTTGAAACAATTCATAAGTATGTCAACGTTTTGATATTACACTGGTGTGCAAAACTTAAGGACCAGTCAGGTTTTCACCTGTAGCTTCTCATAGGAGTGGCTTGTATACCGGAAAAGCATACCAAAGGAACCTCGTGAATTACAGAAATGATGAAGGAAACAACAACGGAAACAATACGGTGTAGAGGGACTTTATTCAATAATGGCAACACAACACTGGCTGCCACGATACAGATGCATCACTGTCAAAGATGGAACAAAGGGAAGAGGTGGTCCTCAGTAGGAGATATGGCCACCCCTAATGTCGATGCAGGCTTTGCACAGCCTGTGCATACTTAGAACAATGTTGTTGATAAGTTATTGCGGTAACATCGTCCATTCCACTGTCAGCGCCATCTTCAGCTGGTGAACATTTTCTGGTGGGTGTGGACGTGCCGCTAGGCGTCTCCCCAGAGCTTCCCCTATGTGTTCGATGGGATTTAGATCGGTAGAACGGGCAGGCCAATCCATACGAACAATGTCCTCACTTTCCAAAAGCATATCACAGCTGCAGTGCTATTGGGTGTGGCGTTGCCATCCCTAAACACGAACTCGGGTCCAATGGCTCCTCGGAACAGACGCACATGGGGAAGGATTACCTCAGACAGTAGCGCGTACTAGTTACAGTACCGCCTTCCAGTATCTTGAATTGTGTACGTCCATCCAAGATAACGCCTCCTCAGACGAGCACACCCACACCGCCATATCGATCCCTTCCAGTGATATTTGCGGGGTGATACCGTGTGCCAACCTCTCACCATTTTAGCTGACGTCGAGAATCGCTGCTGAGACTGAATCTACTCTCATCAGAAATACTGCAACATAATATACGTGCAGTGTTCTCAATGATAGCCCTCCATCCGATTTAGATATTCTGACAATGAATCCTGAAACTTCCTAACTTATATATTGCAAATGTGAGTCATATGACTGTTTATTATCAATGATAATCCCTTAATATTTTGTTTCAGGGCCCATTGGCAATCGTTCACCATTTAGTTTGACTTGAGGTGGCCGGTTAATATATAATTTAATCTCGAATAACATCATTTTAGTCTTGTAAGGATTTATACTTATAATTATGTACCCAACTTTTCAAATCTTTCAAGACACTATTAACCTTTTGCTCCAGATTTGATCGCGAACTTTCAGAAACAATAATTTCCAGATCATCTACAAATACAATAGTTTTACTGTTGGAAAATAACTAAGCCTACAGGCTTAGTTCTTTAGGACTTGGTCATACTACAAAAACTTGTAGGCGCACTGAACCAATCTGCAGTCATTGTGGTAAGAGTGGCCTTTCTTACCGTAGGTAGAGCAGCGCTCATCAGCAATCATGTGTTGTGCCAATTGTATGTCCAGAGGACGCGAGTCAAATCATTCATTCTTCGACAAAACATGTCCTGAGTACGAAAACGCGCTGCAGTTAGTCGCTGACGAGTTGAGAATATCCTGTAACAGTCGTCAAATTGACATTGATACTAAGCTTTCGCCTCCCTAACTTTATTTTTTTTAAAATCCGTATGGAACTAAATAAATTACCTTTCCCTTTTTAATTACAAAATCCCGAAACCAAACTTCTCTCTCTCTCGTTTAAGAACATCAGGAAATCCCCTCTCGTCCTTCCCATATCCTTTGTCAAATGATATATTGCGTCCTACTTAAATGTTCCGGTAATACTTGTTGGTCACGTTAAAAGGTGTCATCGTGAATTCTGTTTCTAGGGCTTCGTGTGCCCCCACATCCCTACCTGTGCATTTTCAGTCCTTAAAGAGACAATAACGGTGAATTACACTTGGCCTTTTCAAGACATCCGTGGCACTTTTAATCGTGTTGAAGCCCGAAGAATAAATGCACCACTCGCTGACCACCTTCTAATTAATTAATTTAATGGGTTGGGCGCTATCACTCACGAATCCAAACTTGTTCGGGAACTGAATTCCTCTCTTTGCTTCTTCCTCCGAGCCATTTTGTTAAAGCGAGGTCTCCCGTGACAAAACATCAATCCTGTATGATGAACAACACACTATCTTTCCATCTAATTGTTAAGGGGATTATATGCATCGTAATTGTCCAACAAGGTGGACATCGAGTGTCCAAAATATGGATACTTTAATTAATCATAGAAAATTCTAATATAGCATAAAACTAACTTTTTTCCTCGAGGGCTACGTTTAATGATGCTTTGCCACAGCTGCGTGACTGCCTCTTGTAGGGTTTCTCTCAATAAGCAGTTAAGATACGACGATTTTTTTTTTTCTTTTTGAAACCTTGCAGATCTTAGAAGTCTTACTGAGCTTCTTTTGAATGTCTTAAGCCAATAGGTGAATGAAAGTCTTGTCGATGTCGTTAATAGTGACACTTATCGCTGTCAGAAATCCATTGATCTGTATGTGGATGTAAACACGCTCCTGCCCTACATCTCTAAGATGTTTGTATCTATTTCAGTCATTCTATTATGGTATTCTGTAAATCAGAGAAATTTTTTTATTTAAATCTTAAATTTTTTGTCTGATTAGTTCATTCCAAGTTGAGTTATATTCATTTTTTTTGTCACGCAGTATTGAAAACCCAAAGAAGATTCGTTGAGCTTACTCCTTCAACTTAATTATGTTACACTCGCTGGACAAAAAATTAGAAACTTTTTTTGCAATTGGCGTTTGGAATTGAGAAATTGTGATCATACCATGCGACAAGTTCAATTTGTATGATCACAGGTTCCTTAGTATCAGATAAATACCGCGCGCTTTTCTGGGATTCTTGGATGATCCGAATCGTGGGAAAGACAGGGATTATTTTTCCGAATTTCAGAAAGGTTTTATTTTTGGAGCACGTTTATGAACCACAATTAAGAAAATAAAGGAAATCACTGGTATGTCAAAAGCAGCCATCTCAAAAGTATACAATGAGCGGAAGGAGAAAGGAGAATGAAACTCTAAAAGGATGAATGAGGCAGACAGTTGGTACTCTGAGAACGAAACCGCAGGAACTTAATGCAAATTGTAAATAGAAGTTCCAGTGTGCAGCATGCGAATGAAAAATTCAATTTAGGCAAAGAAAGATCCATTTCCAACCGAAAAATGCCAGAGTTGGGGAATTCGGGGTTTAGTAGTCGCATGCCTATAGGAAAAGTCACTTCTGACTATAAAAATTCAAAAGATTCAACTGGAGTGGTGTGTCTAACGCCAAGACTTACTGTGAAATAGTGGAAAAAGACCACGTGGTCTGACGAATGATAGGGGGAAATTGTGGTGTGAATCTGATGAAGCCATTCATCCAAACTGTCTTGTCCATCACCCATGCGGCTGGAGGTGGTATCTTGGTACGGACTGGTCCACTTATACCGCTAGAAGGTCATGTTACCTTCAGTGAATATCTTTTTGTTGCATCCGAACCAACTTCACCTTTCAATGTTTCATTGTTCCTTGGAATGCGATCGATTCCTTCAAGACGACAACGCAACTGTCCACCATGCAAAAAGTATATTTGAATGGTCTAAGGAACACTATCAAGATTTCCAGCATTTTGATCCGAAGAATTGGCTGCCCAATTCTTCAGATCTGAATCCAGTAGTTTGGGTTTTCAGTTCTCCACTGATCAATACCCAGCAATTGATAAATACCATGATGGAAGATGATAATGAAGATGATGCACTGTCCTATGAATATTTTAAACCTAACGCGTGACTGATTAACTACATAAATTAAAAAAAAATGAAATATACCCAAGACTTCGGTGAATTGTTATCTGATCTAGTTAAATCCTACTTTTTATGGAGAGTTGGTCATAATATATTATTATATTGTTGAAAATATTCCTGATGATGGAGTATTCAAACTATGGAACGATTTCATCCACTAGAATGTGTATATATATTCATATTTAAACTAAGAAATCTACTTTCTCGATTATCCTACTTGATCTTCTATCGCTAAGTTACTCAAACAGCGGAGAACCCTTTGAAAATAACTTGAAAACACTTTAGAAAACTGTACCGCTCGCTGCTTGCTAATATGTTAGTGCTTGATGAATTTAACCTTTCTCAAATCTAACCGTTAATTGCAGCGTGATAAATTAGCATCAACAGCTCTAAATGTAATGAGCTCTTTAATCTCTCTTAATACTGAAATTCTCCCACAAGACCCAGTATTCGGCTAGCCTCAATGCTCGCCACTGAACTTATATTTCCTCTTATAACCGAGGATTTATCTGCATCAGACCATAAAGCCACAAATCCGTCCGCGTAACTGTTTAATTTGGAAAAATTAACAACAGAGAAAAATCTCAACTTCGTAAAATATATTCAAATATATTCTGTCAGATTTAAATGTAAATTAATTGAAAAGGTTGCTTTAGTATTCCTCTGTTTTAATAACAAACACGTTTCTATAAACAGATTCTTGTATGGTGATCACAAACAACCCATTTTATTTATCTGTTCGATTTTTTTATGAAAACCCCAAACACGAGAGGTATTAGAACCTTTAGTACTTAGTACCGTGCTTGGGTTGGAGGTTGAGAAGACGAAAGAAGATATTTGTTGACATTGGACTTGAACTTCTGGAGACAAAAGTTGGTTCTGTGAGTTTGAAGTTGGACAGTAAATGGATGTTGGCTGGTGTTCGGACTGTCTTCAAAGAGAGAGCAGGAATTATAGAAGCCAATTCAGAAGAAGAGTGCCCATGGAAGTATCTGTAGAAGAGGCAAGCAGCAGAAACAGTGCGTCTATGAGAAAGCGAGTGGAGAGACTCTGTTAGAGATGAATCATTAATTAACCTAACTGCCCTCTTCTGAATGGAATCAGAATGTAGACGAAAAACGCGAGTTTCCGGGGGGAACACAGCCATGCTACCCTCGCTTGAGACCGACTAAGTCAGCCACATTGTGAAAAAGGCCCATAAAAATTCCTTTCTTCATTGACGGGATTCGAACTTGTCTTTTCCACTCGGTGTGGGGAGGATGACGATTATACCAACTGTGTTACCCACCAAGGCTGGTAGGAGGTGATTTACCAAGATCATCAACGCACGAGTTAGAAGAAATTTAGTTAGAAGAAGTTAGTTGGTTAGAAGAATTAGTTAAAAGAAGAGATCAGAAAGGGAGTTACTCTCTCAAAATGATTGCAGATTCGTTTGACTCGTGTGACCGTGCCAGATTATAAATAGAAAATGTTCTATTTCTAATTTTTTGTATTATTTCATAATACTAAAAATTCATGGCGAAGCTTGAAGCTCAAATATGATTCCACCTTGATAATGATTTCATTTATTTAAAAGTGGTTAAATCTTTTAACTCAGTACTTCTAATGCATTACATTTATATTAATGAGTTCAACGTTGAAGTTTTGAGACGCCTTCGTGGTGCGATTCGAAAAAAAAAAAGAAAAGAAAAGTAAAACCAAAAAGCCTGGTTGCTTCACCACAACAATGCGCCGTCGCATTAGTCGCTACTTGAACAGAATTTTTAGGCTAAACATGGAATTGCTGAAGCCCAACAACCTGCGTTTTCATCAGATATGTCACCACGTGACTTTTGTCCCTAGACCGATCAAAAAAAACGAAAAAAACGAAAGGAGGTGAATTTGATGAAGTACAAACAAAGAAGAGTAATAATACGACAGTTCAACTTTAGCCGATTTCAAAATCGGCTTTTCAGAAGTGTTCCCAAGAGTGAGAAAATCGTTGAGCTAACAATCCCGCGACTACTAAATACGGTATAACGTTCTTGTATTCTAACTATCTTGTGAACCACTCTCTGACCTCTGGTCGTCCCGAATTATAAGCTTTCTATAATTGTAGAGGGGGATGCATATTTAACATTCTTCCCAGAGAAGAAAATACCTACTTCCAGTGCTGTCTAAAGGGGACAGAAATACCCCACCATTCAAACCCCCGCATATAGGCACGCGTGTTCAACTACACAGACGTTATTGTCAGTCTCCAAATGGATTTCATTCAGGTCCATTGTGTGCCAGCACTTTGCATCTACGAGGCTGTAACGTTTCAAGAACAACTTTGATCTTTCCTCCCGGAAACCGGTCTTGTTCCTTCAAACAGATTGCGTGGCAGCATTCGTGTTAAGTAGGTTTCATTTAAATTAAGCTAAATCCTACCGATCATCGACGAAGTAAGACGATTGCCATACGGCGAAGCATCCTATTTAATAAACGCGCGAGAAGACTAACCGAAGCAATGGCCAGTATCGGATCTACTTTTGCAAACGAACTACTCGTCACGCTGCAGGCATCCCTCAAAGGATTTTCAATAGCGAGTAATCCAGTAGTCTCCGCATAACGCGGATTGTAACTCAGATAAACAACTCATCAGGTTTCTCAGTTGAGGGTGAGTGTAGCGACTTCCCACAATCCGTTAGAGCTTTACACTAGCGCACGAAATCACACTGTCACCAAGGCAACCGTAGACTCTTTCGTGTTTAACAAACTTGTTATCCACAGGCTAATCATGTGTCATATGCATGAGGTGTACCTTATGAACCACTCTCTTCTCACAGCTGTCAACAGTTTGCAGGTAAAGACAGCAAAGGGGGAATAACTTCAAAAATAAATAGTGTTCTTCGGTCAACTGATACGAGTGCAGTATTTTAGAGTTCAAGTAATCATAAGAGAAAGAGCATGAATTGATTACATCAATGACACGCGTGTTGTTGAGCTCGAATAACCAATGTGATCACTAATTTAATTCTGTAGTTTGCAGCTTGGTATAGTTATTTTATATAAAAAGGGGTGGTTAGATATATTTGCATTTTTTAATTAATAACCATAAAAAGATGAATTTATTTTAATAAATTTTTAATTAATATAATTGATATCTATTTATTTTATAGAAATTATTATAAAAAAGATATTTTCTCTTATTATATCATCATTCGGGTACTAAGATATACTTTCTACAGCAAACTAAAATTCGGCACTTGAAGGGAGTAAATATAAATAAATAAATTTCTCTCTTTGTAAGATGGTTGCAGGGCTATTTTGTCCATTCCTTCATTTTTGCAACCAGTAGAATTTAAATTGCATAGATAACTCAATGGTTTCAATCGTCACAACAGAAGAAACTTGCCTTTGCAACGAGATGTCACGATATTGCACTACTTTCAAAGGTTAACTAGCAATTTGTTTAAAAGATGAGACTAAGGGGTCTCCCACTAGATCGCAGGTGGTTTCTAGAGATAGCACGCAGACAACATTGTATATATAAGTTGTTTGAAGTGAGCTTCCGTGCGGTAATGAAATCAGTATTCAAAGTTGTAATATAGCTAAATGTTGAAGTTAGTGCAACACCAGAGCAACTCGTTACAAAGGCATGTTTGCTGTGTTGTGAAGAATAAAGTGTATTATCCATGCAGTTTCAATCCTGCTGTGTGCAAAAAAATTGCAAAGACAAGGTAATACTGTAAATGTTTATTTACAGAACCACAATTTAGGAGCATATAAGGACCAAGGAGCATATTTAGGACCAATTCTTTTTGAACACCCTCGCTATACTACAGTTTCTCATTAGTATGTTAAAATTTATTTACTTTCAAATACTGCTGCGTTTGCTGGCTAATGCAAACTCTGAATGTTTTGATCAATGGGCATCTCTCTAACTTGACTTGGTTTGCAAGGAGAATTCAACTAAGGGTTATTGATGTTTTCCATTTCACTCGACTTAGCACGAATGTATTTGCCTTTTCATATACATTTCTTGGATTTCGTCTCTTTTCTCCAAAGGAATTCGATATTTGCTTATTGGCTGGTGAACTATTTCTGTAGGGAGACTATTTATACCAATCATTACCATTTAAATGTAACAATTTTCTTTTCCTCAGAGCTTATTTATTGAAAACTGCCTTCGAGCTATTTAAATACAACTGCTCTCTGAGACCAAGGGAGTATCACATTACGGGATCGGAGGTTATTTGTCTATTTATAGGAAGGAGAAAGTGAGTTATGTGACGTCACGTTTTGTATTGAAAGGCTTAGGAGTAGAATTACTGTGTTGCCATGGTTTTGAAGAGGGGAGAATTGGACATTTTTCTCCCCTTTAGTTTCCTCCTACGTGGTTTGGATGGGGGAGTTCGTTTCTTGTCGAATTTTCTTTTCGACACTCATTTTCTTTAACTGAACTTTTCTTCTCTGTATTGATCAGGCTGGTCGCTGCTTCTCCAGAAATAAATGACTGGATGTGAATGATGGTAATTTGAACATCCTTATTTCAGTTTTCTTTCCTTCGAAAATCGCATTGATTCTTAGATCGGGGGTTTCTCTGGAACAGAAATTAATTCTGGCGATGAGCTGACGTGATGGTGATTACCAATGGAATACCTGCGTAGCTTTTTGTCTCGCTCACCGCTTTCGATAGCCTTTTTCTTAGAAATCTTTCGATAAATAAAATGGGCGCATCCATTTCAGGATATAAATGAAAGGAATATTTCTCACTGGAAAGGTTTCTCGTCTTCCTATCGAACTGAAGCCTCTAGAAGGCTTCCAGTGAACAACACCTTGATGATCACAAAGGGGCAATGTTTATCCATGCAGTAGACTGAAAAGACCGATTCTTTAAAATATACATCGTGCTTATCTAAGGTAAATAAGAAACCATAAACGTGCAGTTTTCATAAATTGTTTTCTGTTTTAAATAATTAGTCTTCTCTCTTTCATTTCGAAGGTACATACATTTCTAGAGACAGCAAGAGTAACTAAGGCTAGTGTGTTAATGTGCAGGACTATGTTTGTATATTCTTCGTATTCTTCTATGTATGTGGGAGGAATGTCTCAAAGCTAGACTCAGGATCAGATGACTACAGTTCGGAAGTCTTTAAACAGCATCTTTACAGAATTATCCGACGTCCAATATGTCCCAGAATTGGCTCTGATCCCTATTTCTTCTCTGAGAATGTTTTGTTCCCATTATCTACTATACTCGGACGATGCTGAGATAGTGGATATTGTACAAACTTAAACTGCCAACACGTAACTGAACGAACTTTGAGCATCCTTAAATTTTCCAAATGTCAGACCAAAATGGTGCTTGCTTCTTTCTAGTACACGATACAATTTAAGGAAACAAGTTCTGAGAAATATGAAATATGTTTAGGATGCCACTATACCCTAAACACTGGGTGCTATCAAAAGGAAGAAGCCAAAGTTCAAATCCTCATCAACGATGTGAGTAATGTTTATAGGGTTTTTTTTCACAACGTGTGCTGAGTTAATCGGTCTTAATCGATGGTTGCATAGTTTTTCCACCAGAAACTCGGATTCTTCGTCTAGCTTAAGGTCTAACATAACTCTTCAAATATTTTCAATTTATTTTGCTTGCTTTTTTTACATATATTTCCATGGGCACACGTTAGACCAAAGTGGCACTGAAGTGGTATCTCCAATTCCACCTCTTTCTTCCAAACCAGTCTGAACATGTGTCTATACATGGTCAGACTGATTTGGAAGAAACATTTCTCATCTTCTTGATTTCTGCCTTCTACTTCTGTTCTTTAAAATAATCTTCCGTTAAATATGCTTGCCAAAAATTGAAATCTAATGACCTTACCCATAGAAATTCAAATCTAATGCGAACAAGTATCTTCTGTACTGTGAGCCCTCAGCCCATCCAACGAAATTGCCAACGGTTCCTGGAGTGTTCTAAACTTTTACAATCCTCAAAATTTACGCTTTGAGTCTGGCCAGAAAAAAACCGGCGTTTTATTAGTCATAAGATAAACATAGTTTTCTTTCTAAGGTAAATTACATGTCAGCAAGCACCATTTTAAACATAATTGTACTGAAACTCTCCACTTTATCCAAGTTGCATTTTTGTTAAAGAAAATCAAGCGAATCTATCCCATCATACACGTATGATGTACACAAGCAGATACGCAAAATAACAAAAATAAAAATATTCTGTAAGCGTCTTTTAAAGTTTTCTGTGCTGTGAAATGTTCGCATAAATGAACATATTAAAATGCATAGTAGGATGGGCGAGATAAATTTACCAATTTATCTCGCCTCTCCTACAACTGCTTAATATTACCGAATGTACGTCAGCCTGTATATTGTACAAAAGTCGAGTTACTGAATAATTCATATCTCCAACTGACACAGATGACCTCTTTCTTCAATAACGAAGAAAGATTAAGCAGTTTAAGAATGAAAATATCAAATTCAAAACATGTTGAAGAGCATTTTGATAACGCTATGGTAACACTAATTTTGCTTCTTACCACGAACCTTTAATTCTCCCTTTCTGTAACCCTTGAACTTTAGAACAATTGTTAAGTCTTCATGTCTGCTAAAGTTTCTTAAAAACTAAAATTCCTGACCATAGCCATGAACCTTCTGTCCAACAGCTCTCTTAAATCCCTTATAGTCTAGGACCATGCGCAACCCATTGTGTCAACAAACCACGAAAGGACTTGTTATATTTTACAATCCATCACGAAGTTTAATACATTATTTATAGGATTCAAGATTCCTTTCAGGTTTATGTCCAATATCCTTTACTGTGTATCTTATGATTATTCGATTTTTAATATCCATTTGTAGAGAAATAAAACTTTTTATCATCATGAAGAAAGTTATTATAAATTACTTCTATAAGATAACAATATTGGTGTTTTTCCATCTATTTATTAATTAAACTGCGAAATCTTTATAATTCGCTTTCTTTATGTATCTTACCTGTTTTTATCCCAAATCTATACTGCTTTTAA
Source organism: Mastigoproctus giganteus (assembly GCF_048544385.1). Classification (NCBI taxonomy): domain Eukaryota; kingdom Metazoa; phylum Arthropoda; class Arachnida; order Uropygi; family Thelyphonidae; genus Mastigoproctus; species Mastigoproctus giganteus. The sequence goes on from NC_143587.1 coordinate 54,177,883, forward strand.
TTTTCGTTAACATTTTTTGGTTTAAACAACGCATATTGAAGTTTTTTTTTTTTTTTAAAGCATTTTCTTTTTTAAATTCTGTTCTGCATCTTTCCATACCATAAACTGCTAATTCAGAGCACAATGGTTTTAATCTTGGGATACAAAAAATACACAAAAGGGCTTTTTGTCTGTATACATTTAATTGAATAAGGATATTGCCTCAAAATGTCTTATTCCCATTTCTAAATCAGAAGATTTAGATTAAATTTGTCTAGGTACGTTCCCGGTTTAATATGCCCTTTTCCGGTTCCTGACGAGAGGTTAGTTTTCCAAAAAGGGTTAGTGGGTGTTAGTCAGTCGTGTGTGTTAAGCGCCAAGCAACTAAGGCTATGCGGTGTCTATACATTGTATCTCTAATTGCGTGCATTCTTCGGTCGGTTTGCTGGCTGCTGTATGAACCGGTGTTAAGAGGTGAAAAAAGAAAAAATAGCAATCCTCACCTGAGTCCTACTAACTCGGCTACCTTGTTATTAAAAAAAAAACTAATCGCGTCATCTACATAGTTTGAACTTAGTTAATTTTTCAGGATAATGAATAGCAGGAGTCTGCTGTCAGGAGAACCATTATATTTAGGTATAGAGTGTCCCTTCCGTGACTGTTTTTAAGTCGTGATTATGAACCCATTTCCTTACTTGTGTGATTTGGCATTGGTAGAGGAAATGTTTGAACGTTTCTTAATCTTTTATGCAGAAGGGACACGTCTTATTGGTTGTTGAATTTCTTTTGTACAATGTTGACCTAGTAGGTAGGTTATGGCTGAGAGTTTTCAATGGATGATTTGGCCTTTTGATGTGTAGTCTTCTTCTTCTGGTTATCTCCAGCATGGTTATCTCCAGCATAAAGTTTCGCAACTGAAATCTTCAATTAAATGAAAAGAACAGAAACATATATTTTTTTCCCCTACTAGAGTGTTTTTTATACATATGGCTGCTAAAAATTTATTTGGATTGTGTATGAAGTAGAATAAGCAGCCTGGAGGAAATTTTAATTATATTTAAGCTTAATAATAATTACTGAATCTACCTTTAAACATATTTTTTTGTTATAGGAATGAACAATATGAAAAAAGATTTTAGTAGCTTCGAATATTATTCCATTTCCTTCTCTCTCTCTCTCTCTGGCCTGTTATATCTTATGAAGTTTCGTCTCTTCCTTGTGTGTCCCTTGATGAGCTTCTTCTTTGCGATTTTGAACTCGTGAAAAATCCGATGACCATGGTATTTGCATTAGCTACTGGTTTTGCAGAGTTTAAAAAAAATGGAAAAAAAAAATCTGCATCTGACTTTATTCAAGACGCCCATTTGTGTTTTTGATGGTGCAGAAATAACTGCTAAAATGATGTGATAAATGCTAAACAATCACTTACTCGGCAAACATATCCAAAGATTAAATGCATGAAATTAAAATTACAAATTAAAGAATCAAAACAATGTGTTCTTCGAAGCTTCATTTGAAAACATCAATTGGAAACGCGTATTGCTCTGCGTCCAAGCGAATTATTCCAACTAATTATGGAGAAACGGTTTTACTCCAGCGAGTGCTATCACCATGGTAACACGATTTGATAGAAATCTATACGCAAGCTGTGGAGAAAAATTTTATTTATCACTAACGACTAAGACAGGAGGATAGTGAGTGACGCGCCTCATTTATCTAGCCAGTTAATAGATGCATCGGGAGAGACCTTGCCATAACTTATCCCAAACTTTCGCAGTCACTCGAGGTTTAAAACTTACTTTACGCACTTTCGCGCGTATGCAGGCTTAACGTCAAAACGTATTTAGGATTTATGTAACAATACGAAATGAATAAAAGCTAAGAGCAATTGGCTAGAGAGATTTTATTGGATGAAAAGTGTGCCGTCTATAGCTAAAGAAAAATTAATAAGTATTATCTATTTATGTATACATAAGTGACATACGCGATTAATAGACACCAATTAAAGAAACTAATTATATATTATTTTATTTTATTATGATGAGGCGACTGTATTGTGTCTGTAAAATTGCAGGTATTGTGTGGTAGATTTGCCCGTGTGATAGACGAAAAAACCAAGAGTTTTCGGGAGAAAATGCCAGGCAACTCCCTCCTGAGGGACCGACTAACTGACCCACCTTGTGAAAATTACCATAATTATTATTATTATTAGTCATATGGTGCAAGGGAGCCTGAGGCTTATGCTGCACCAGCCAAAAAAAAATTCACGAGTTTCCCTCAGAGAGAGAGAGAGAAGCAGAAAGGAATCACCAAGAAAAAGAATAATGGTGATATCCAGCTCAGGACCCTGGGTGTGCCAAGCCGATACTCACCAGATGCGAGCCCCTGGAGTGAAATTGGAAAAGAGCTAAATGACAAGTGCTGAAGACGGCATTTGGAGAACAAGTAATGTGGGCAAAACACAATCTTTTGAATTTCTCACACCACTCAAATTGATCTTAAACAGTCTTCTCCGCTGAAGATGAAAACCGTTCTGGACGCTCACTGAGGGTCAGGCCAGATGAAAATACTGCATTTTCATCTGACCTGCATTACAACAGTTGAAATATATCGAGCTAATGCATTGCAAAACATCTATTGGTGTTCCACTATAATTGTTGTCTCTGTTGAAAAGGAACATGATGGAATTGAGACTCCCAAATAAACTAATGCTATAATTGGATTGCTGGATGCCCCTTGCCGTCTGTGAAACAAATTTTGGAGCTCTTAAAACTCGAATTGCATGATTTTACATAATTTTACCGGTAAACGTGTATCTTTCATCCGACAAAACGGTCCATAGAATAATTTCAATTTACAGACACAATATATGGCTGACCTATTTACTCAGTGTTCCATACTGTTACCCGAAGTAGTTCCCTTGGGTATTGATATAGCGAATCCATCCAGCGATCCTACCAATGTCGGAAGCATTTTTGGACCCCCATTTCTTTTCCCTTTTTTTATGCCCTTCACTTTTCCTGCGATTTTTCATTCTTTTCAGAAACTCCAGAAAATATACCATCCTTTCATTGAGTAGATCCGCTTGAATGTCAACAGAAAATTAATCGAGTTTTTGACATTGATGGGATAATTTATCAAGAATTTATTTTATTTAGACAAACTGGCAATCAACATTTCTACCCGAAAAGTAACGTACCCAAAAGGAATACTGAAGGATTTAATACAAAAACACCAGAAATATGACGTGCTTATGGCTGGTTACTACAGCACAATCCATCTGCTCGCACCAGTCTGAATGTGTAGCCATTTATACCTAAAATAGCAAAGTTGTGGTTCTCCACCACTATATTATTCAGATCTACCTCCCTGTGATTCCTTCTTGTTCACAAATCTGCAGGTTGTACTGAAGATCACAATATAGAGACGCTGGAAAAGTTTCCAAGAGAGACAGAATTGCCGGTCTCGCTATATCGAGTCTCAGGGGAACCATTTGGGACGATAGCATGGAATACCCAGTAAGTGGCATGTGCAGTGCAGGAACTCTTTGATCGCACTTGGTAGTAGCACCTAATGGCCTTTCTTGCCTATGAGTAAATTGTAAACAACCCCGATAAAATATCGCTCTCGTATAGACCACAGACCACCTATATTTTCAGTATTTCAACTGGATGACGAAAACACTAAAATGTTGTTGTTGTAGTAGGGTTTTAGGAGCATCAGCGACTAAGGCCATATTGTTCCGTGTATATTGTCTGTATATTGCGTGTATTCTGTGTTTGATTTTCTGTTTGCTGGACGAAAAACCAGAGTTTCCGGGAGGGAAACCTTGCTACTCTCGCCTGAGACCGTCTAACTCAGCCACGTTGTAAGAACGGCCCATAAAAATTCATCACGTCATTTACGAGACTCGAACTCGGGTCTCTTCTGCCCGTAAAAAATTAAAAGCAACTCATATTACGTTTATGTGATATCAGGTATAGTTGTAACCTTTTATTTCGGTAGGTACACTGAGATCCAATCGTGCGCTGACTGATCTCGTAAAAAAAAAACAGTTGTCTTCATCTTTAAAACGTTTCTCTTTTACATATCTACTACAATAACCCATAGCATGTTTTGTATATACAGTTTTCGACAAAATTATTGTTTTCTTTCTTTCTCTTGCGATCCGAAATGCATATCTGATTTATTCTAATATTTCATTTAAAAAATAAAACGGTGTTAATTTTATCTGTGAGCAGGAAACTACTCTTATATTCTTAATAGTAAAGGCTCTAAATGTTTATAATTTCCAATAAAAATGGAGAGCAAACAGCCACTGTTAACCGATTGAACGCCACCTAGTGGTACATTTTTTAATTGATGCTAAAATTTAAATATTCTATTTTGTATTAATTTGCATTTGCTCTCAGCTTTATGAAGACTTGAAATGAATTTTTTAAGCAATATTTTTATTTAACAAATCTTCAAACACCGCTTTAAATAAAATTATGAACCTTTCATAATATTAAATAGCGTTATAAATTAAATTTCATTTATATTAAATAAAAATAGTTAGTAATAATAAATATTTTAACTGATCAATACATAATATACACCTTTGCCTCCTATTGAGCAGATGAAACAAATGATGTGGATGATTGTGAGGGAATTCATCAACGCGCAAAAAAAGTCGAACAGTAGTTCGCAGACTCTTTTGTAAGAGTGCGAGAGACAATGTGGAGACGCAAAGGCGAAGCAATGTCCTTTCTGGTGTAGTTAATATTTGACAGCTCTCCGTATTGTCTCTCTTCCTGCTTGATATATTAGCACTAAACCTCGAACAAGTGATGAACCCATTTCCAAAGAGATATACGAGAAATTTTTGCATTTAAATCGTCCTTTTTTTATTTATCGACGTCCAGCAGTTACCCTATCACACATATTTACGACTTTGAATTGTAAACAGCCAGTAAACTTCTTTTCAAACAAACAAAGTGAATTCAATGCATTTCTGGAGTTAACCCGGGTCCCATCTGCAATCGTGTTAAAGAGTTGTAAGATCGGTTGCGCTCTCACGAGCGAAATAATCCCCAAAGGATAAGGAGGAAAGTCTCTCTGTCTTTCTCTAATATTTTCTCATGTTTGGAAATACTTTTTTCCAGCATTCTCTTTGAAGTTCGTCTTTTTTCGCTTCGTACTTTGTCACCATGGATACAGACGCCATTACTCCTCCCCCTTCTTCCTCCCTAGTCGGTCGATTGCCCCAGATGTTGTTCCGTGTTGACAATGACATAGTTTTCGTGAAAGGGATGAGCAGGTGACTAAAGTTATTTAGTGATAAACTACTGGAAGACATTCTAACACATTTACTGAACTTAAAATCAGTTAAGAGGGATCTAATTCTCAGCGCGAGCGTCCGATTGGTTATTTTCTATCGGAGCTTCTAGAAGATATCTAATTGATCGTTGGTACTGTGAGCTAGCTGAGTAGTCGTCCGATGTGGACAGAATTAGTTTTGAGGCATTAAGAGGTCTTGATGTCAGCTGCCACTCTCAGTGAAAACAGAAGTACTGGATTCGTTTAAAAATAATTGGGAAAAGAAAAAAGCGATGACAAAGTGCAGAAAGTGGGAAAAAAAACGGATTATCAAATATTGTAAGAAAAAAGTAAGAGGAATTTTTAAAAAATAAAATTTCAGGGAATTTAAAATTAGAAAAAATAAACTAGAAAGGAATGGAAAAAAAATCAATAAAAAATATAAATGAAGTAATAAAGAAATGAAAATAGAATAAAAGAGAAACAATAACGAATTGATACGATAAAAGTATGATAAATAATAAAGAGAATACAACAGATTAAAAATATATTTCTCATTTTTAAAGAAATTAATTTTGTGTTCAAATTCCTTTAGAGTTCTTGAATTATTGAAGGCTTCTTCAATAGAGTCTGTAGTTGAAAGATTACGTAATATTTATGTTTTTTGTTTCTAAGGATTGTTTCCTTTGCATATCCATTGTTTATGTCTCGTATTTCTGAGGAATAAAACTGCTTATTCAAATATTACGAGGGGGGTATCAAAAAGTTCGTACCCTGGACTAGATAAAGCATCAGTAGGAAGATGCCGTTGTTAATATAAGCCGTCTACATATTCAATAACTGACATGTGAAATTTCATTCACATAGGTGATCGTACACCAGAGCTGGAGCCTGGAATCTGAGGAAGGACGCTAAGGTTGACAAAGTGGAGTATCGAGCAGTGATCAAGTTCCTGCATTTGCAGGGCAAGAAAGCTCAGGAAGTTGACGAAGAAATGAAAGCTGTGTATGGGCACAAGTGTCTTTGACCAGCCAAGAGAAGGAAGGCCTCAACATCCACAGACAGTGAGACGGTTGCAAAGGTTGAGCAGCTGGTGCTGAGTGACAGACGTGTGACAATTCATTTCATCGCAAATGCAGTGACGATTAGTTATGGTAGTTATGGATCTGCCCACAGCATTTTCCATGACAATCTGCACATGTCTAAGGTCTCTGCACAATGGGTTCCAAGATTGCTGACGCATTTGCAGAAGCAATGCCGAATTCAATGTTCTGGCTAATGTCGGATTTGTGTAACGCTTCGAACTACTGCAGTACCCACCCTATTTTTCTGACCTAGCACCGCCAGTCTGTCTTCTCCTTGTTTCGAGAAATGAAGAAGCCATTGCGTGGACACCGCTTTGTTCGTCTCAGGAAGTCATCAATGAAGTGGAATCGTGGTTTCAGGCAAAAAGTGCGGACTTCTATGATCAAGGCATTAAACAACTGATGGGAGAAATGTGTTACTATACATGGAGATTACATAGAAAAGGATTAAAGTTCCTGTGAAGAATCACCTTTCTAGGGCTATTATTTATAGGGTACGAACTTTTTGATACTCTCCTCGTAAGTGACAGATTGTGAAACATTGAAGATTAGCGTGTAATAAACAGGCAGATAGATTACACTTTATTTCTGATTTATGTGAATGTATATAAAAAATAACATTCTCGAAAAACATCATGAAAAATACTGCTATAAGGGATTATATTTCCTTCAACTCTTTCCTCCCTCTTTCGGTTCGTTTTTATTAAGGAAATATACCTTAAATTTCTTTTATAATTATTATTTCTTTTTTTTTAATGTTGCAAATAGTATTTTTTTTAATGAAAAAAAAAAAAATTTAGAAATTACTGACATTTTTCCTTTTCTCTTACTTAAAAAAAAAAAAAAAAAATCTAAAGGAAGTCAACTTTTAGACGAAGTCAGATCCACGCATGCGCCCAGCATTTCTATATACTCAGTATATTTGGTTGACATTAAATATGAAGGAAATACTTTAAAAAAGTATCGAATTCAGTTTAAAATTCAGAAATAGGGATAGCAGCATTAATTCAGACGTTATTTAAATGATTATTGAAAAATTATCCATTAAATCTAATCAGGTTGTCGAATAGGACATAATAATGTGGAAAGACACCCAACTGGAAAATCTGCTGGACGATTGCTGTATTCATCACGCATGCGCACACACACACAGACATGATCTTCGTTTCTTTTCTCCTCACTTCACCATTACGAACAAAACGGAGAATCGTTTACGACTGATAGCAGCTCCGTAATTATTAGAGAAGGGACGGGGTTAGCGACCTGCGAAGGGTAGTCGTACGGTAGTAACTTTCACAGGTAGTCGCGAGTCATGTGATCTCCATGAATTCGATATGCGCAGTTTGCAACGAAAGATTATCTGTGTATTCATTAACCTCCTGGGAGAAGGAAAAAAAAAAGTAGAAAAACATCGAAATTTTTTATAAAGAGACACTTGTATTCCCTTTCAGGAATTAGAGCACTTTTAAATAAAGCGATACATTTACAGTCAGAATTCAAAGTGAAGCATGGCAATAACAGGGTCGACTCTTTAATTTGACAACCGGTCCTATACTTCCATTGGAAGCTGAACTGGTATAGACGTCGAGGAAATTCAGATGCTGCTAGTAGGGTGGGTATGGTATTGCACACAAACCCAGCGAGTGTGCATAACAGAACATCTGTATAGACTAGAATTGGTGTATGTTGGATTGAGTATGTCCTATAAAAGTCAGGATATCAGATGACCATGTCCAGGGATTGGAAAGTGTGGCAATACATCTATGTTATTCGTCAGTGTACTTCAGTAGGGCGTTTACTGTAATACTGTGGTGGGAAGATATCTTTTATCCGTCCAAAAATTGATAACTAATGGGTAGCTTGTTATAACGATCGGCAATGTGTGTTGGGAAATATTCCCAAGAAACTTTTAGGACGATTTTATCTGTGCCTTGATGAAATCTGCGTTTATGAAGGTTTCTGGAACGGTTTTAGGTGTACAAGATACCTTTGGAAATGCTTGGCGCGCCTGTTCTGCTGCATAGCATTTTGTGAGGATGGTTTGCCAGGGAATTCAACTCATGGAAGTGTATAAGATGCTTTTTGGCACCATATGAGTAGAACAGTCCCATGTGGATTCTGGGGACGAACTGTTCACCAAAGAAGATGATGATACTGTTCTTAGGGTTTTTTTTTTTTTTGTGTGCGCGTGAAAATGATTTGGGAAATTTTGGCAGGGTTGAGTCCAAGGCTGATGGCGTTAACATATCAAGTCAGAAAAATGGTTTTGATGCCTTCTTGAAGATTTTCATAGCACTGGGTGATGACAAACATAAAAAATTATGTTCTCTTGTTAACAGGAAGGGATCTAGGGCAGCGAAAAAGAGAAACCCGGACATAACGCCTCCTTGAGGGACGTCTCTATCCAGAATCTTTTTGTAGGAGATACCGTCATTGTATCTCCTACAATCTCCTACGAGTATTTGCCCATTGGTTAACAATCCTCTAAGGATATTTATCTCTGCAATTCTGTTTAATCTATTATTTTAATTTAATTTAATTAATTTTAAGTGAGGAAGCTACATCTTCGACTGATGTGACAAATTTTTTTTTCTAATAGTTTTCTATTAATTTTTTTTTTTTTTATGTAAACCCCAAACACGAGAGGTATTAGAACCTATAGTACTTAGTAGCGTGCTGTGGAATGAGGTTGAGAAGACGAAACAAGATATTTGTTGACATTGGACTTGAACTTCTGTAGACTGTCATTTTCAGGAAATACGTATGAAGGAAGGTTGTTCCAGAAAACGGCAGTTGAATGAATAAATGAAGAAGATGAAAAGTTGGTTCTGTGAGTTTGAAGTTGGACAGTAAATGGATGGTGGCTGGTGGCGGCACGTGTTCGGACTGTTTTGAAAGAGAGAGCGGGAATTATAGAAGCTAATTCAGAAGAACAGTGCCCATGGAAGTATCTGTAGAAGAGGCATGCAGCAGAAACAGTGCGTCTATGAGACAGCGAGTGGAGAGACTCTGTTAGAGATGAATCATTAATTAACCTAACTGCCCTCTTCTGAATGGAATCAAGAAGCCTGAGAGAGGTTTTGGGGGCACCACCCCAAATGTGGGAACAATATTCCATGGCAGGGCGGATTTGCGATTTATACAGAGTGAGCAGCTGTTTGGAAGAAAAGTAACGCCGAGAGCGAAAGAGAATACCAAGTTTTTTAGATGCAGAGGAAGCAATGTTTGTAATGTGCTTGTGCCAAGAGAGATTAGAAGTCAGGGTAATCCCCAAAAGAGATATATTATTTTGCCTAGAAATCGGAGTGCCACCAAAGATAAGCATAGGAGCAGAAGAATCCTTTTTGCGAGATATAAGACAAGACTGAGTTTTCGATGGGTTTAAATCAACTAAATTGGTAGCAGATTTTCGAGAAGTTGAAGTTGATTGAGCAGGGCAAGGTTTCTCAAAATGGAAAGTGGAATGCAATGTGCTATCGTCGGCAAAACTATGGATAGGATTTCCAGTCAACGGAAGAAGATCATTAATATAGAAGAGGAAAATAGTGGGGGGGGGGGGAAACTGAACCTTGGGGGACACCGGCATTAGTGGAGAAGTTAGAAGACAGAGAGCCATCTACCATCACCTTCAGTGAGCGATCAGAGAGTAAACTGGATAACCAATTACTAAAAACAGTTGGCAAACCATAAGATGGAAGCTTGTTTAGAAGACCTTTATGCCAAACACGATCGAAAGCCTTTGAGATGTCAAGAGCAACTGCTTGTGTTTCATCAAACTTTTCCATTGAATTAGTCCATAAATGGGTAACATAAGCCAGAATATCTCCAGTGGATCGACACTGACGGAATCCATACTGGCGATCGTTCATCAGACGAAAGGTTTCTAGGTAGTTTTAGAGTTGGCGGTTAATTGATTTCTCCATTACTTTAGAAAGAGTAGAAGTAATTGCAATGGGAGGATAATTGGATTGGAGGGATTTGTCACTCTTTTTAGGAACTGGCTGGATATGAGCAAATTTCAAAGCAGAAGGAAAAACATCTTTGGAATAAAAAAGTGAAAAAAGGCGACAAAGAACAGGAGTAAGCTGAGGAGCACAGGTTTTGAGAACAAGTGGAGAAATACCATCGGGACCTGGAGGTCCCGATGGTATTCTTAGCATCACGATTCGTCAAAATCCTTCTGACATGCTTTTGACGGAAGACCACAGGAGGCATCTTCCGTCAATGGAGCGTGTTGAGAATGGTGGGAGGTGTTTTACCAAGATCATTAATACATGAGTTGGAAGAAAAATGGAATGCTAGCAGGTCAGCTTTATCCTTAGCTGAAGTGACAACAGAACCATCGTGTTTGGACACAGGTGGGAGCAGAGACGGGCAAAAGTTGCGGCCAATAGCTTTGGCAAGAGACCAGAATGCTCGGCTACCATTAGTGCATGAAGCAAATTTTCTACCCTTAGCCTGTTCAAACTCTAGTTTAGAATGATTAATAACTGCTCTAAAATTGTTGTGAGCTCTGGTGTAGACAGAAAATGAAACTGAAGAATTGGAAACAAGCAAATTACAATATGCAACATTCTTCTCTTGAACAGCCTTAGCACATTTATTGGAAAACCAAGGTTTAGATAGAAGACGAGATTTTAAAGTGAAGTGTGGGATAAAGGATTCCATTCCTGCAAGAATAATTTCACTGACACGATCTGAGCAAACGTTGACATCAGAAGTTTTGAAACAGTAATCAGACCAAGGAAAAGAAGTCTCGCAGGTCATCCCATTTTGCATTATTGTAATGCCAAACAACACGAGGTATGGAATAGTCATGAGATAAAGGCTCCATTGGAGAAGAGACAATCACCAAGTTGTGATCTGAAGTGCCTAAAGGACCTCTCACTTCGACCGTGAGAAAAAGATCAAGCGTGTTGGCTGTATGGTTGGGATAGTTCGGTATTCTTGTAGGTAAATGAACAATCTGTACAAGGTCATTAGTAATTGCAAAAGCCTCAGGATCTCGACCAGCTGGGTCGGTGTGACTAGAAAACGGAAGCCAGCTGGAGTTGTGAACATTAAAATCACCAAGGAAAATTACCTCACTGTTAGAAAAGATGGACTGGAGAAAGTCAAGTTGCAACGAGAGGAAGTCAAAGAGCTCCAAGTGATTAGTGGAGTTGGGAGAACGGTAGAGACAACAGATGAATTTGACACAATAAGGTAGAGAGATTTTAAGCAGAGAAGATCGAAAAGAGGAGAATCCAAATTACCAAGTCTCTTACATGGAATTTCGGAACGGACATATGCACAAGTACCACCTTTGAGGCGAAAGGAATCGATCATACAGCGAATAATTTGGGCATCTGAGATGAACAGTAGTTGAATCAACCGATAACTGAGATTCTGTCAGAAAAAGTGTATGGGGTTTTGCAGACTGCAAGTGGAAATTGACATCGTTGAGATTAGAATTGAGACCACGTATATTTGTGAAATGAACTAAGAAGTGTTTGGGAGGTTTAGATCTTTTCACAGATGAGCTTGCTCTATTAGTTTGAAAATTCATGGTGTATTCAATGGTAAGAAAAAGTGGGTGGGACATGCTGTATGAAGTAATGAAATTTCTGGATATGGCGTACACATGGTAAGAATATACCCAGATCCTTGACATAACGTGGCCATAGATGGGGAAGAGACAGGGAAGGGTTGACCGGAACTTAGCTCTAGAAACTAAACACGGGTTCCACCACTTCAAGCCTACAATAAGCAAAGCGGTGGTATTGTACCGGTTGATAAGAGTCATCTACCACCTAGTACTGCCTGGTAACACAGAGGGACGGCGTTCCTCCATGTGGTGTGGGCGCCACACCTCGACCCCTGCTTACGTTGGTTCACACCTGGGTGGTCACCCACCATGTACTTGTGCATGGCGGTTATACCCAGGATTACTAACAGTCCCACTATCTTGAAGGTGCAAGCAGAGGATTTGGCTGTCATAGACCGTCCGGACTTCGCCGAAATTGGGTCCACTTGACTTGAGTGTCACCCGAATATCAGTTCCATCAGCGTTTTCGATTCCCAGGTAGCAAATACAGCTTGTCTGCCATATCTGAGAGAATGTCTGTGACGATCTCAAGGACCAAATTTCAGTTGACTTAACGTTGGGAGGTGCATTTTGAAGCCTTCATCAGATTAATGGTCAGATTTATCAACATACGCACACCGGTCTTAAATACTTGACTTCAGAACGATGTATGTAGCATTTATAGAAGAACATTTAGCTTTTTTGTGTCAACTATGCGGTGACCACCGAGAAAGAAAACCCATTTCCTTTAAAACTTCTTTAGAAGATTCTTGACTTTGAAAAAAAAATCACAATTACGAAGACAATGCTTTTAGAATCTTTAGTAAAAGTGTGGACAATAAAATCCCAGGGAGACGTTATTGTAACATCCTCTTGTGATCTCTGCTTTCGGATAAATTAATACGTTATGAGAGTGGAGTCTGTGCATCCTACACGATTAATGAGAGGTTGGCTGTGATAAGACTTCAATCTTTTTACGCTTGCAAATAGAAAATTATTTCTACGTTCCATCAATGCCCTTTTTCTTTTCTTTTCTTTTTTCATTGTAACGAGCCTGGTATTGGCTTACGAAACTAGCTTGTTATATTAATAAAACTAATAAGGAGTTCTCTGATAAGAAGATAATAATGCGAACTCATTACGGTGCCCCTCTTCAGAATCCATCCGTGGCTTTTATAACAAATGAATTCCATTCCTTTCTCTCTCATCTTTCGTGATATTCATTTTTCTTGGCGTATGCGCCGTTACGTTTTCTTGGATTTCGAGCACTGGGCGGTCCATCATCGATTTTCGGAGCCACGTGTTACTTCTAATTACTGCACGAGGATACTCGAGGTATACCAAATTGGAATCAAACACTACGCAAGCAGGTCACCCGAAAGTGTCATTTTCTAAAAGTAATTATGGAAGGCCTTGAAACGAATTTATTTCCTACCGCCAGACTAACAATAGGAAATGAGGGAGGACAACCTCAAAGGGCTAAAAGTCGGAAGCCCAAGTTTTCAGCAAGGTTTGCAAGAATTCGTCACGTTTTGAAAATTATAGGCTTCGTTGTAGTCTTCAACAGATGTTTAAACTCGAATTTTTCATCCAGCAAAACACTCAAATCGACCAGAAAACAGGCAATTCATGGATTATACATGGCCAAATGGGTTAACTCTCGAGGGCCCTAGCATGACCTTTTTTGTTTTTCTCTCCTGTTATCTAACTTTTATCATTTTTTCGCTCCATACTCAGAATTATAGAGAAAAATAATCTTTCTAAAATAGGGTGTTCTTCAAATAAATTTAATAAATGATAAAAAAATATATACCTTAAAACTTCAGTTTTAAATCACTGTTTTTCTGTTACAATATAGTTATGTATATATACACCGATGAGCCAAACATTATGACCACCTACTTAATATGATGTTGGTCGTCCACGTGCAGCAAAAACAGCTCGTACCCGGCGAGGCATGGACGCTACAAGATTTCTAAATGTGTCTTGTGGTATCTGGTACCAACACGTAACCAGCAGGTCCTTTTAACTCTCCTGTAAGGTCCGTGGTTGAGATGTCGCAGATCGGAGTTGCTGTTCCAACACAAACCACAGATGCTCGATGGGATTGATGTCTGGGGAATTTGGAGGCCAGGGCAATACCTGGAAGTCTTCCACATATTCCGAGAATCAGTCTCGAACAATTCGAGTGGTGTGGCATGGTGCATTATCCTGCTGAAAGACGTCACCGCCAGAGGGGAAGACCGTTGCCATGAAAGGGTGTACCTGGTCAGCAATGATGTTTAGGTAGGTGGTAGACGTCAGAGTGCCCGGCACATGGATAACTAGACCCAGGGTATCCCAGAGAACAGCGCCCAAAGCATGACACCGGCTTGTCTTTGTCCCACGATGCATCCAGGCATCATCACTTCCCCAAGTAAACGACGCACACGTACCTGGCCGTCCACATGGTGCAACAGGAAACGTGATTCATCAGACCAGACGACCTTCTTACAATCATTCAAGGTCCAGTTTCGATGCTCGCGAGCACATTGTAGGCGCTGTCCGCATCCTCATTTTCAGCAGGGTTCGATGTACCGTGTGTTATGACACATTACTGCCGTCATCAGCATTCCAATTACCGCCAGTTGCGCCATAGTCACCCTTCTGTTGCCACGTACCATTCAGGACAGCCTTCCCTCACCTCGAGCATCGATGAGCCGTGGTCGTCCAACATCTCGCCGGTGGTTCGTGGGTTTTTCCACTCCTCGGACCACTTTCGGTAGGTACTAACCACGGCTGACCGTGAGCATCCCACCAGCCGTGCCGTTTCGGATATGCTCTGACCCAGTCATCTGGCCATTACAATTTGACCTTTGTCAAACTCGATTAAGTCCCTTGCCTTTCCTACTTGAAGAACAAGAGTAACACCGATTAACGGAGCTCAGTATCACGTGTTTTTTATACCGTATCCCGACCCGCGCACGCGCCGTAGTTCACCTAGAGTGCTTCGATTTGCATAACGACTAGCTGGTCATAATGTGTGTGTGTGTGTGTGTGTGTGTGTGTGTGTGTGTGTGTGTGTGTGTGTGTGTGTGTGTGTGTGTGTGTGTTTATTGGCACATTAGCTGCTGGTCATACTCGTTGGTATATATATCAAGTCTACCAGTAAGGAAAAACTATTCGAAGAGCAAATGTTTTCTCTCCAGGCCCTTTTTGGGTTCAAGTTTCAGCAGTGGACCCCCAAAATATTTCTAATTTACTTTCAATATTTGTACTTTCACCATTCAAAATATGTATGTAGCTTTAAAAAAATAAAATTAAAAATCTATTCCTCTGTCTATATGCAGTCTGCTCAATATACAATACTTATGGTCTTCCAGAAATACTAGAGCAGTGTTCCTCAACCTTCTTTTGCTCGTGGCCCCACGCCTCATAGTTGCTGTTGACAAAAAAACCTTTCGTGGCGTCCTGTGGAAGGCACGAAAGTTTGCGTGTTCCCCCTGGGGGAACTATATGGCCCGTGTTGAGAATGACTGTTGAGCAGGGGCGTTAAACCTTTGTTGGCAAAGAGTCAGAAGCGATAAAATGCTGTTGGTTGAGGGCCACAAGAAGAGAGTTTTACCACTAATCGTTTTTCAAAATGGAGTTTAGCTTTGGACGATCTTGTTTATATTTACAACTTATTATTTTTTACATGTAATAATTAAATAGGAAAATCTCATACCATTATTATATTACACTAACAATGTTCTCATCACATGGTTCAATCATAAATACATATTAATACAACATCAATAAAGCTAACAGTAATATATTTATCTTCCACAATAATAAATTGATAAAGATATAATAAAAGATTACAAGAAAGTAATTCATAAAAATGGGATCAGACTAAAAATGGGTATTTTCCAAAGTCAATTTAAGAAATAATTCATTCTTGCCTTTCAGAATTAGTGTGAAGGGTAAACTTCGGACTGTATTTGTGATCAGCAGAATTTAAACTTGCCTTTTGCAACGAGTTTCCCTGGTATTGCACTTACATTCAAACAGATGGTCACTACAAAAAGTTAAATGTCCATTTTCTTTAAGAGATGAGACTACTATAACAGCCTGTTTCAGGACCAACTGGTCCCTCATTAGATAATAGGTGGCAAACGCTGTCCATTGCGAGCTGCCATGCGGTATACGAAATCAGTTTCAAAAGTTGTAATGTAGCCATCTCTTGAAAGTAGTGCAATACCAAAGCATCTCGTTACTTTTTTTAATTTGACTGCTAACCCAAGGTGGTCAGCGGATTTTGAAAGCCACTACTCTATAAGATAGATTTTCAAACAGAAAATCTATCTTATAGAGATAGATCATCATCAAAAATTCCTAGCGATTATTACCCTTCCATCTAGTTCCAAATCTGCCCTTCTCTTGACCTATTATTGGACAACTAGTTGTTAGATTCATTCGCAGATTAGTTTGCTAATATTAGCGCCGTTAATTTAGAATAACTTTTCACAAACTTTAAGTTCTCTGTAATAAGCAAACAACTGTAGACTCGTTTCATCTTAGTCGAGGCCGTTTGACATCTTTTAGAGAATTTAACCTGCTTACAAACGACTTATTTCCCCTTTATTGCTTTGAATTACTTAGGTTCTAGGAGTTCATTTTAATTTCGCTGCAAGGTCATTCTATCTTTCTCGAAGATTCGGTTGTCAACCTCTCAGCGATGCTGGAACTTTTTCTCCAGGTTAATTACTCCAAATAGAAGTAGCAACGTGGCAATTAGGACAGAGAAATGGTAAGTCATATTACCATGGTAACCAGCAGTTAGGAGAATTAAGAGTTTCCTCACTTGATACAAAGACAACGCCCCCTTTTATTGGTGAACTGATGCAGCAAAACACGACCAACCCACGTGAAAGAGAGATAAGGATGAGAGTAGGGAAACTTAAGAGCACCCTCCAGGCACAAATTCAAAAATAGCTGCAGTTGGAGATTCAAGAATAACACGCGTTTATTCTGTTTTATACGCCTTAAGAATCATTCAAGACAGAATAAGATATTTTATCAACGAACAATTCGTATTTTATTTTAAATACGAATTCATGAAGTTATGACTTAAGTGACTTCAAACCTATGAAAAACAGAGTTTAAGTTATCTAATAAATTAAATGGTTTTAATACTCAAATTAGAAGGAACTTCGTCTTTACCACGAGTTGCCTTTGTATTGTACCACTTTTAAACAACGAGAAGGTGATTTATAAACATCGCCTGCTATTTTATGAGGATCCAGTAAGTACCAAAACAGGCTGTTATAGCAGTGTTCCAACTTTTAAAACTTTCTGGAGTTGCCATTTTTTTTAAAGTAGCAGATTGTAAACAAAAATATGCAATTTTAAATATAGAAACACTCATTTTTGTGTAACTTTGTACAGAGCTAAAGCAAGAGTATGTTTTTGTTGTTGCTTTGGCTGTTTACATAATTTATCTTTAATTGCACTGGTATGAATGGTATTTTAGTAAAACAAAATAAAATTTTATCATTGCGTATAAACTGAGTAGAGTCAAGTCCCGATTCAGTATTCTAAATTAACTTAAAAGATGCAAATTTTTATAATAGAACAATTAGAGAACATTCTTCATTAAAACAAAAACAAAACATTTTTCTCATTCAGATAAATAACTCTAATTTAAAAAAGAAAAGAAAAGGAAAGATAAATTATGTAGCATTACAAACAGCTGTATGTCAGAGTAATTAAATAAAATGCCGAAAGGATAGAAAATGTTTTAGATAAGTGGCAAAATTATTTATTTGTATGAAAATGATAAATCGATTACGTTTAGTGTCTTGTATCTGAGCCACAGAACTACTTTTATAATGGACTGTCATTAAAATAGGCTCTACATTTGAACTCCTTCTTCCAATTGCGAGTACATCGCATACAAATGGAGCTCGGGGACTGTGCCAGTCTCCGAGTGACTGTTTTTGACAGCAAATAAATTTAATTGCTCGGAGAAAAGAGATTTCTCGCAGAATTTGTTTAGAGTGAAATATTCCTAACTCAATAAATCTAACTCGTCACGGTAGTACGAAAAAAAAAGAAGAAAGAAAGAAAGAAAAAATAAATCTTATGTTGCAGGTAGCAGAAACGGATTATTATATTATTGGAAAAATCATTTTTAATCCAATCTCTTCTTTTTTTCACTCACTCTTTGAATATTTGTAATTTAATTCCCTTTATTGTTTTCTAATGGTATTAACAAACAGGAAAGGCTGGTGAAATCTATATTATAATAGCGTAGATGAGTTGAAGGTTGGGAAGTTGGAGGTGCAACGTTGTAATTAAAATGCTATTTTCGCAAAGAAAGTTGAGAGAACGTCTCAAGAATATCTCTGCAAGAAGTTCGGCGATTAGCGAGGGGAAGAAAGCCGTCTCCGATACATAATGCATGACTCTATTTAGGTTAAATGGAAACAGATATTCTCTGTGAGGGAACAGTACATGGATCTCTCCCTAAATACGCTGCTGGCGATTTTTGTATGCGGTATTATCGGAAACAGCTGCCACCTAATTATTAGATGGACAGGAAGAGTCTGGTTCTCTGTTGCAATTTGTCGGTTAATCGATTTTCTGTGATAGCAATTGGGAAGTGTGGATATTCAGAAAGCAATCTGATCGTTCCCTTGTCTGTCACCCTGTCAACGACGCTCAATAAATGCCATAAAATATTCACGTGGCTGATATCCGATTTTTATCCCAGCTTTACGTATCTGAGATACCAAAAGTGACTTTCATCAACTGTCTAAGTAAATTAAATCTACGTTTAGTTAGTCATTTATAAAAATTAAATTAAAGAAATTAAAGAAAAAATTAAATTAAATTGTCGTCTAGCCTGTACACGGCTAGACGACAAGGTGGGCACGATACAATTCTAGTTTCTAGACCATTCTACCCCGACCTGTTCTCTGCATGTCATATTGATAGAAAGCAAACCTCCCAAAAAAATGACATTTATAAATGCCATTATTTATTTATTATCATTTTTTTATTAATAATTGATTAACTAATAATGTATAAAACTGATTGTTTTCACTTCTTAGCACATACCTTAATATAATATTTACTACTCCTTTTCGTAATGCAATTTACTTATTTTTGGAATTTAATTAAAAATTCAATTGTAATGCGCATTTCACGCTCTCTGATTTAATTAAACAAATAACAACAAGTATTTTGCATACTTGTTGCTACTTGTTAGACTATTATATTGTCAACATTTCGTAATGAACTTTACTCATTTCTTCCTTTCCTTCTGAATTTTAATAAGAATTCAAATACGTATATTAAAAATTCATGACATTTATTTAATAAACTGATAACAAAAAACGAGATACTCAAACAACAACAAATTTTATGCATGAAGCGAAAACCTAGAACATTCGTTTCTGGGCATCCACCAATCAGCTCACGACAACAAACATAATATCCAATATTTTAGCTGTAATATAAAATATATGAATAGCTTATGTGATATGTATGAAATTTAACATAGCTGGACCAGTCTTTCGAAAAGAGCTAAATATAAAATTTCGTGAAATTCCGTCCGTTAGGAGTCGAGTTATACATGCGAACGAACTTACGGACATAGTGAAGATAAGTACTTCATGCATATTATTATTATTATATAAAAATTATCGCAGAGCTTTAAATTCATCATGCTCGATTTTGGAGACTTCGGATTTAATGCACGAAAAATTGACTAACATGCATACAAAAATAAAGTTAAGTTAGGAGGCATAAATAACTGCAAACAAATATTCTTTATGCTCAGGAAAGAACAAATTTTTTCTTGACGGAGTTGCACTGGTATTGCACTACTTTCAAATAATTGCCATCTTCCATTTATTAAATAACTATCGGCAGTCTAAAGGGAGGTTATTTGAATTACGAACAAAAACAATTCCAAGATTCATAGCAATAATGTAATAGTCTTTACGCACAGAGCAGAAAAAAAAATATTGCCTTCACAACGAGTTGCATTGGTGTAGCACCACTATCGATTAATAAAACACGAGAGTGGTGCTCCAACGGTTAATGCAGGTTCCTTATCTTAGAAAGGAACCTCACAGGAGGGCCGGCACCGCAAGATTAAGGCGTTTTCACATTTATTTTAAGGATATTCAGCAGTAACAGACATCCTTGTCATACTCTATAAATTTGAATTCAAAGTTACCACGATTTCAGTGATCCCAAAGTGCAGTACTGCACCTTAGGATTAAGTTTCTAATATTTATGCTCGAGCATACTGCTCTAATTATTAATATATGTAAGAAACTATTTAAGAAGGGTGTATAATCTTCTCATACGATATCATTATTCTATTAAAGCCTTTGCAAAAATCTTAAATACTTCATAATTCTTTAATTATGATTTAATATTTGAATTGCTTGTCACGTTGACGTTACAAAGTTAACAACGCAAAAGCACTTTTCAGAATGTTTATGTGATTGAAATCATGTGGGTAGACATTGGTTAAAGGGTATCGTTTAAAGTCACTCAGCCTTTTGCTCACAGCTGCTCGCCTTTAAAATGCACATGAGAAAGAATTAGCCATTATCTTTCTTGGAAAGTGCATTAATGAGCTTAATCGCTAAGAAGCAGACAAAAACAACAACCACACACAAAAAAACTTCGGTCTTTGAAGAATGCTAATCTTGAGAGACAGTATCCACACTTCGAATGTTGATCTTTTCTCGCTGCTTTTTTTCTTGAATTAAAATTTACAAAATCTACATTTCCAAGGAATTATGCTTTTTTCTTTTTTTTTTTATCATTGCCTTCTCTTAGCAAAGCGTGTTAATCAATGCTCCAAACTGAAATACCATCTCACCAATCTTTAAAAACCGCTGCATCGACACGTCTGTGAAAACAAGATAATTAATTGTGGGCGTGTATTAGTCGCTAAGATTATAACACAGACCATTAGAAAGAGAAAGGTGTTGGGGGGGGGGGGATAACAGACATAAGCGCCACCTGACGTAATTTCTCACAATCAAAAACTCAATAGCACATTTCTGTAAAGTCGATGTTCGCCAGATTTAACAGGTCAAAATGTTCACTATGTTTGAATCAACCTTGACATCCATTGTTCCGTTTCCATGGTTACAGCGTAGTTTAGCAATTCGTTACTGTTCCTCTTTTCCGCATCACTCCTCTTCAGTGTAAGCGTTGGAAAATAATGTTTTCTTCAGAAAGCAGCCAGTGTAAAGAAAAAAAAAAAGAAAACAAATTACTGAATGAAATGTTTTACAATCAGTAAGACGAGTGCACGTTGAGCATAAGAAGGACACAGGAAGGAATTCAACTAAAAGAGGAAAGCCTCCCTAATCCGAAATACAAACAAAAGATAAATAAAAATCCCCGATGTTTTTAGAGTACTAATATTTCGATAAAGTTTGTCAAATCGCCAAAGTAAGATAGAAAGAAATCGTTTCTTTAAAGCTGTCTTTTCAAGTGTACCCTCTCGTGTCTGTCTTTCTTGTTAAAATATCTCAGAAGTATCCTTACAAATGGGAAACGAAAAAGTTCATTTGGTACCGACCTTTCGAAGAACTATATCTAAGAAACAAGCACATCGATGGATCAATAGGAACGAAAACTTTTCTTTTTTGTTTCTTTTTTGTTATTCTGTTACTTAAATTACTTTTATGGATAATAAAAACTAAACCGGTTTACAACCATTTACTGGCATTACTATGATAGGCAAAAGCGTTCTTGAGCAATTTGATTGAAAACAATAGAACCTTATTTAGATTAATTTTTAATGTGTTTTGGTTTCTTCGTTTATTAAAAAAATAGTTTTATTCATTTCAATTTGAAATAGCCCAAAACCTTATTGAAACCTTTTGCAAGAATCTTATATTAATAGCATTTTCGTCTTGGGATGTTAATTAGCGAAAGACTGCACTCAATAATCTTCGTGTGTCTGCAGTGTCGACATTTCTCATTTAATGAATGTCTTACCATCCGTTTCTCCACAGCCAAACGTTTATTGCTGCGATAAACAACCATAATTGTGTCCTTAATGATTACACTCGTCGGAAGTATTTTTAATTAGTAATTAATTTCTAGGATCTTCTTTGAACTTAGTTAAAATCATTACGTGTAAACTGGTAGAATATTCTGATTTTACGATGCAGCATGTGTTTATTTGTCCTGACTTAGAGAGAGATATCATTTCTCATTTACAAACGTAGCTGAAAGCACGAATCACTTTCACAAGGAAGCGCTACCTATCGGAATATTTGGGAACAAGATAAAATTCAAAGTCTCTGAATAATTGGCATTACGGGACTATTTTTGACTCGCATATTTAATGTATCGAACTTTAACTCCATCTTATGACTCATTTTATAGGTATACTTCTTAGAAGTGATTAAAAGATTTTCTATAAGCTCCAACTGTATTCGGACACTTGTGAATGTCTGATCTCCCTCATTTTTCTGATATCAACTCTTCCAAATATCTAGAAACCACAACATTCCGGTGAAGGAAAAGCTAAGTGGGCACTGGATGATCTCTATCTTGATACGTTCTTGGTACAAATTACAATGTGGTCAGCAATGACAAGAACGTCACTGAAGTATTTTTGTGGATCTGTTAAAACGGTTTTAATGCTTGATGGAACTGAAAGGTGGAAAGTTGTAGTAAGCAAGCCATTGGAACTAATTCAAGGTCGTGTTATCATGTTTAAGATAAATGTAGGATGTAATTAAAAAATTCAGCTGGGATCGTGCAGTACATTTGGAATATTCCCAAGACTCTGGTATAACTTGGAAATTACTGTTTGTTTTAAATCTTTAAATCTTTTGATTCCAATGCTTGCTCAGACTGTATCAAGAGATTTTATCCTTGTAGGAATGAAATCCTTTAGTTAACATTCCACCTAAAAAAACCTTGTCCTTTATCTAAATCGTAGTTCTCCAATAAATGTGCTAAGACTGTTCAAGATAAGAATGTTGCATATTAGAGATTACATCCAAATCTCCAGATTCATTTTCTGCCTACACCAAAGCTCACAACAGTTGTAAAGCAGTTACTAACAATTCAAACTATATTTTGAACAAAGTAAGAATAGAAAACTTTCTCTTGTTCAAACCGTAGTCGAACTACAAGTGACTGGAACAGAACTGGCAAATAAGATCCAGACAACGAGGACAAAAAAGAAAGCACGTGTGTCTGCCAACACAGCGCCAACTCATTCAGATCGCATTCCCTAACTAAAACATCGTACAACCGGGACAAGCGTGCTAATTAGATTAAAAATGTAATCTAATTAGATTACACGTTGCGAATAATATCATAATTATGTTCTTTGGAATTCGAAGGGAATCATTTCCCCTTTAGAGTTTGCTCAGCTTTTAATGAATACGTGATCTGTTGGGCGTTAGTTGGGGGATCCCTGATGTACGTGTGTGAGCGCGTGTGTCCAGAATAACTGAGAAAAATATATTTATTCCCTTCGCCTAAGATGGGTTAACTACAGCCTTGACTTTAAGATTACCTCCACTCTCCGAAAGGATTTGAACCGAGAATTTCCCAAGCCAATGACAACTGGAGAACCCACCATACTGTAGTGGAGTGGAGAAAGATGGTGTGTGAGGGAAATTTGTGTAATTATAATTACTCGGGGATACTCAAAGGGATTATTTTATTTTCACTCTCTTTAAGCTATGCAAAAACATAAGGAAGTGAAGGATGAAGAAAGCACAGGGACATGAGCGAGAGAGAAGAAAAAGCGGTGCAGTGTGGATAAATGGAAAGTGCACTACACCATCCGATATCCGTTGTACATCCTTTGTTCCAACATACCGACGATAAGCACGTTCTAAAAGGGAGGGAAACACTGCTCCTAAAAATAGCCGCACAAACGTTTCTGACTTAACATCTGGTGCTGTGAATTATTTATGTTCTTTCCATCGCACCGTTGGTATATTTTTTCCATCGACGCCTCATTAGGACAACATCGATCTGTATTTTTCTGTCAGTCTCATAAAAACGTCCCATTCCATGCATCGTGGCCAGAAGGGCGAGGGTAATTGGTCTGCGAGTAATTAATTAAAGCGAAAAACAAGTAACTGGAGGAGTTCGAGTGGCTCGATAACCCTAAAGAATTGTTCGCCAAATAAATTTCGCTCTTTCTAAAAAAAAAAGTAACTTCGTAGGATGAAAGTTACAAAACTGAGTAATTTAGTTTCATATTTTTAATTTCCGAAATGTTTTCCGTTGGAAATAATCCACAATCATCGCTTGATGAGGGTTGGTTGTCAAAACAACCGTTGTTCGATTTTCAACTAATTGGACTGCTCTGAGACACAGCAATTGGTATTTTAAACGAAATGTTTGGATGCTTTCTAACTGACAATCTAAGTCCAGGTAAAAAATTTTCCTCTCAGCTAATCAACTTCGATACGAACCATAATCGAAATGTCTTTATTTTCCAAATGGATCTTAGCTTTCTATCCATTCTCCTAGCAACAAGGAGAAACAGCTCTTTCCTCTTAATTTTTGTTTTCGTTGACTTAAACTAATGGGCATTACCATAGCAACTTAACTTCTCGAGAATAAATTAATCTGATTAGCTAATTCGAGTATACTCATCTCTTATGCATAAGACTTTAAGGATTAAGTGGTTAAAGTGTAAATGATGTGTGTGTGTTTGAGAGGGGAGAGAAAAACCCCTCCAGCTATCTATAAAGTACGTAGATCGCTTAGCAACATACAGAGATCCATTGAAAAAAGAATTCAACCTGTACAACAGCCTGATAGTAAAGATGAAGATAGAAACAATTGATGGAGATGAAAAGATAGATAAAGAGTGACAGTAGATTACTTAGTGCATTCGCAACTTGGTTTTAAACAGTGTACTTAATTTGTCACTCATAAGCGATATCTGTGCTGTTGTCAACAGAGTGATTCTTTGATATTAAGGCAATGAATTGGTAACAGGCCACTTTGCGAGATATCTATATTTAGACGAGAAATGTTTACTTTTGTCACAGCAAATTGCTGGCTATTATTATGAAGCGTTCTAAAAGAAACGACTTTGTAGCTGGATTTAGAAAAAGCCCTATTGATTTTGCTATATTTGTCTGGTCGTCAGCTGTTACTTCTGATGATCTAGGTCAAGGCAGCATAAAGTGATCATTAACTCTATATATAGGCCACAACTCAAGGGAACACAATTGGTCGTTGGTCGAAAGCACCTGTAATATCTTGGCACCCTTTTCTCTCCCCCTTTTTGGGGCCATGGTAGAACTGAGGGACATCTGTAGAACTCCCTGGACGTGGTAGTCACCATTGTAATTGCAAAGCGGGCAGAAAGCGAAAGCAGAGCTTTCGAATAGGCAGATTCCTGGTCAAACGTGTTCAGGTAAGTTTGTAATGAATAGTTGCGTAATTTAAAACGCAATTTATAGTAGCGATTAAAGTATAACGACTAGCAAATGAATAGATGATGGTAAAGTTAAGCCTAACGCCACAGAAGAAAACAAACATTCGAATTAATAGACTTAGCCTTCAGCATTTGTTGTAGTTCTGTCATCTAGAAATGTAGAATGCCTATACAAGGCCTTATCAAGAATGTATTAGTTCAGAATTCGTGTTATTCATAAATATGTCTAAGCAAGTTCAATGTTTTCGTTATTTGTAAATACGCAAACAACAGAAACGTGAGTTTCCAAAGCACGTTGCATTTCTCTCGCGTTTCCAGCACGCAAGAGAAATGATTCCACTCCGAACAGGTGTTATATGGAATTATAACGATCGTGTTAGATGTATATTTGCACCAGTCACGTTATCAACGTAATTTCGCTGATGGAAGAGTGTGTGGTGAAGTTGAACGCACACAGCTGGTATATTAAACATGTTTATGACTTATGTAAACCGAGATTAAGTTTGAGTTTCACGCGTATTGAGATCGATCTTATTTACGTGGTCGTTTATACCTTCTTAAACGTACAAGATTTTTCTGACCGCCCTTTTATTAGTGGTCATGTACTGATAGATCATATTAAAATAACTTATAAAGAACAGTCTGTACTTAAAACTGCTTTGCACAACATCTAATGTACATCACACCAGAAATCCCATTCATGATCGCAAATGGGAGAATAGATTGTTAATACCTCCGATAAGGTGGATATAAAAGCTTGTCAGATGAATCCTTGTTGATTCCCAATGGTGGTGTTTTTAAAGAGAACACGTGAGTGATCAGAAAAAAAATTCGGAAGATATTGCACCTGCCATCGGATTTCAGCTCAGCCGAGCACTTATGAAATGAAAAGAGCTATCTGGGGTTTACATCTTTCTCCATCTCAGTAGGACACAAACTCGAATTCAAGCGGTGGCTTAGACATGGGAGTATGTAAGGTCCTTTTACGGCTCTCTCATACACGCTAAAGGAAACCTAATATGGTCGATGTTCGCTAATATAAAATAAAAGATAGATGCAAAACCACAGTGTACGATTCGATGGTTCTTTTGGGAAAGCCAAACGTCTCTATTATTATTTAAGACATCAAGAACCTTGATGTCTTGTATTAGACAATTTAGGGTCATTCAATCTCATGTCTAGCAAAGAAAGTTAATAGATCCATTATAGTAGCATTTATGTGCTATTCCTATAGACTAGAGAAAACCAAAAGGCTTTGGTTGCATGCGTTTTGTGATCAACTGAAAAATCCGAGTTTATGGGAGAGAAAAATCTTTCAACTTTGCCTAACAAAAAGGTCAGGGTTCGGATAGCTAGCTTTGTTTCAGCTTTAAAGGTGCGAGGCAGTAACAATGAATTGTCTCAGTACTACACTACAAAATAGCAATACCTCCCAAAGAGAAGTATAATATTACTTTGTAATACGGTGTCGCTCTTCAAACCGCTGTTTTCGCTTATTGACACCTCATCAGTGAGTAGCGAACCATCCATTGGTGAATCACTTTGCAACCTATTGTGATGCCAAAAAATATATCGAGCAGACTTAGGGCATGAACCTCATTGTGCAGTTGCTCTTGGAACAATGTGAGACATCAGTGCCATATAAAAAAGACTTTTATGTTCTTCAGATAATCTTTTAGCTCCATCTATAGTGGACATCCGTTATAACGAGTACTGTCTAGAATGATACGTCCCCTATTAGGAGCGTTTTTGAACTGTCAGTTCAATAACGTTAAAAAAAAATTCTACCATTAGAACAAGCGAAATGTGCTTGCTCATTTTGTCTCTCCTTCTGTGTGTCAGTAGCTGTAATTGTATGCGTTTTTTTAGCTCTCGTTATAGAGGACTTTCATTCCGATTCGCTTCGATATTTCTCTCATGAAGCCTTGACACGCCATTCCATCAAGGACAAAAATTACAGGAAAAGCTTCTTCGTACAACCCCCAGAAACCACTAAGTCTTGAGCGAAGATAAAGCCGCATAACCTACTGTCTCGCGAGACTCTTTTTCATCTTTAAACTGAGAATGTGTGCCAAGAAGTTTTTACTGCTCACAGCCAAAGTACTGGCAGTCCACACGGTTTCTACCAAGCTCGCTGAACTGTCTACAAAGAGATAAGCTCTACTGGTAAACACGGATTTTGCTTCTTCAATATACTTTGCTGGTTCTTAGAGTTTCCAACACCGGTGTCAAAAATCCCCTGGAAACGTTTGTCTTGCATGCTTTATGACAAAAAGCCTATTTTTGCGAAATTGAAAAACATCTATTTGACTAGTACTGCTGTTCAGTCAGTTTGTTTTCTGCATTTATTGAAAGCATTTCAAAGTTAGATATAATTTCATTGGAACTTTAACGTTACTCTAAAAATTTAAATACTTTAAGAATAATTTAAAAAATACTAAAAAAACTCTTAGATATTTGAATACCCACTTATTGTTAGTAATGATTAAAATATCAATAATGAATGGAGTTAATAACAATGGGTTAAGAATTGTGACGAAAAAAATACATACAATGATAATCCAGTTTAGCATACACAGGATGTCCAAAAATATCGGTACAAACGTTTAGGGGAGGTAGGTAACATCTAAAGGAATGTGAATCACGTAGGAACCCATAACCGGAAACGTCACGGGAAAGTAGTAGCAGAGGCACAAGAAGCAGAAATAACACAAAACAGTAATTAGTGGCAAACATTTATTTGACATATATTAACAATGGAGTACGAGATGGATGCATTTCATGATGTTACAACAGATGCTCGAAGGTTCCACCATGGAATGCGATGCATGCGTGATGACACCGACGCAGCATGGATTGGCGGACACGGTCGAACACACCTGGAGTTTCTTTGACAGTAGTAGCAGCAGCGCAGATGAGTCTCGCCACGAGATCCATTCCCGTCTCCACAGGCAATTCATACACGATAGATTTGAGGGCCCCCCACAGAAAGAAATCAAGGCTCGATAAATCAGGTGAGCCTAGGGGCCAGGCAACGGGTCCACCACGGCCAATCCATCGATGCCCAAAACGCCTGTTCAAATGGTCACGAACACACCTTCCATAATGGGCAGGCGCCCCGCCATGTTGAAACCAAATGTTGCGTCTCACATTTGCTGGAACATCGTCAAGTAACCCTGGTAGAACTTGTTCAAGAAAAATCTGATATTTAGCGGAGTTCATGCGGGATGGTAACAGGTATGGGCCGACTAAGCAGTCACCGACCATACCTGCCCACAGATTTATGGAAACGATGTTGTGCCGCTTGGGGGCGCACACCGTGTGGGTTGTCGTGAGCCCACACATGAGCATTGTGCTGATTGAATAAGCCTTCCCGAGTGAAATAAGCCTCATCCGTGAACAAAACATAGGCTGAAAATTCGTCTTGAACACTTTCTTGGAGAAACCACTGCGCAAAAGCCACACGTGCAGGATGATCTTGGGGGAGCAGTAACTGAACCCTTTGGAGATGAAAGGGGTGTAAGGAATCGTCGTGCCAGACACGCTGCACAGTGCAACGAGACACTCCTAAGGCAGAGGCAACGGCACGTGTGCTGCTAGTAGGATTATTCTGGACGGCATTCAACACACTTTATTCCATGGCGGGAGTTCGTGTCGAACGTGGTCAGCCCGCACTACCACAGATGGATAACCACATTTGGTTAGGTCTGCCTTCGCACGAGAAATCTCGTTACGTCTAATTGCAATGACTCCAAGCCCTGGAGAATAGGGTGCGGGCAGTGCTATTGAGATGACTGGGTGCATGGCCGGATCTGTAGTTAGTAAATTGTCCGCACCACATTGGTTTGCGGTATACCGAAGTCTCTAGACGTGGGCCTACGCGATGCACTACGACATCCAGGAACGGGAGCGCGTCGTTGACCTCTAACTCTATAATTGTTCTTCGGCAAGAATCGCTTATTACTGTACTTTTGATTGAAAAGTATTTGGAGAAAAATTTGCATATTGTTATTATAAGAAGGTGGGTACGGTTCGAGGGTAAAACTATTAAACGGTGCTCACGGGTCAGCTGCCAGGCTGTCCACCGGACCGAACCTATGTGCTAACTCTCTAGAAGGCCATTCTCAACCTCCTGTTGTTTGGCATTACAAGAATCCAAAATGGGATGATCTGCGAGATTTCTTTTTTTCTTTTCCTTTGGCGGATTACTGTTTCAAATCTTTTGATGTTAAAATTTCTTAGTCAATGAAATTATTGTAGGGGTAAAATCCTTTATTCCACACTCCACCTTAAAATCTTTTCCTTTATCTAAACCTTTCTGTCTACACCAAAGCTCGCAATAATTGTAAAGCAGTTATTAATCAGTACAAACTAAATTTTGAACATATTAAAAGTAGGAAACTTGCTCCTGGTTCAAATGATAGCCGAGCATTCCAATCATTTTAACTTTTGCCAATCTCTGCTCCCACCTATGTCAAAACCAGATGTTTCTGTTGTCACTTCAGCCAAACATAAAGCTAACCTGCTAGCATCATATTTTTCTTCCAACTCGTGTATTAATGATCTTGGTAAACCACCTCCCAACATTCCCAGTACTCTGCATTCAATTTGTGGAGTTTCGCGTACTATGTATACTTTACCTTGGAACCACTATACCGCAGTTGTAAAATCTCCAAAAACAAAAAAGAAAAGAGGCACAGGTTCCTCATTTCCTCGAAGGTCCCTATACGTCATCTGACTGCAACATTCTCCAGAAGATACCCAGGTCTGGAGGATATTTTATTTTCCATTCCCAGGATAAATTACAATGATTTTTCAGAGTGGCAGTGTATATTTCTCTTGAATAATGAGAAAAAATTATATAACATGGTATTTAAAGCACGCATATTTGCACTTCACCTCAGACCAGCTATGTTTTAAATAGTTCTAGGTTTTCTCTCTACATCAACATCTCATTAGCATAATTAGTACCTCTAACTTTTAACGTATGCCTTTTAATCTATAACATCAATCAGACCAGTTTTCCTAACAGTGTTTTAACCGCACTCCACTTCAAACAAAAATCCCACCGGAAGTTCTTCATGAACAAACTATTTACCGAAACCTACTGTTTCAAATTCCTAATCTCATCAAATAAAAAAACGGATAGATGGATATCTTACAATTCCTCTTATGGTTTTCCTTTAAAAGAATGTCAGAAGGGATTTTCCACAATCTTGATGCTAAGAATGCTACAGGTCCTCATTGTATTTTTCCCTTTTTTTTTTTTTTAATCTGCGCTCCTGAACTTTCTTCTGTTCTGTGTTGCCTTTTTTCACTTTCTTATTCGAAAGGTGTTTTTTCCTTCTGCTTAGAAATTTGCTCATATCCAGCCAGTTCCTAAAAAGGGTGACAAATCCCTCCCACCCAATCATCGTCCCATTGCAATTACTTCTACTCTTTCTAAAGTAATGGAGACATCAATTAACTGTCAACTCTTAAACTACCTAGAAACCTTCCGTCTGATCAACGATCGCCAGTATGGATTCCGTCGGTGTCGATCCACTGGTGATATTCTGGCTTATGTTACCCATTTATGGACAAATTCAATGGAAAACGTTTGGTGAAACGCAAGCAGTTGCGCTTGACATTCCAAAGACTTTTGATCGTGTTTACATAAAGGTCTTCTAAACAAGCTTCCATCTTATGGTTTGCCAACTGTTTTTAGTAATTGGTTTTCCAGTTTTCTCTCTGAACGCTCACTGAGGGTGATGGTAGATGGCTCTCTGTCTTCTAACTTCGCCACAACTGCTGGTGTCCCCCAAGGTTCAGTTCTTTCCCCCACTCTTTTCCTCTTGTATATCAATGACCTTCTTCCATTGACTGGAAATCCTATCTAGTTTTTCAGATGATAGCACATTCCACTTTCCATTTTGAGAAACCTTGTCCTGCTCAATCAGCTTCAACTTCTCGAAAATCTGCTGCCAATTCCTTAAATGCCGATCTTCAGGTAATTCTCCAGTGGGGCAAAGACAACTTAGTTGATTTCAATCCTTCTAAAACTCAGTCCTGTCTTATATCTCGCAAAAAGGATTCTTCTGCTCCTATGTTTATCTTTAGTGACACTCCGATTTCTAGGCAAGATGATATATATCTCTTTTGGGGATTACCCTGACTTCCAATCTCTCTTGGCACAAGCACATTACAAATATTGCTTCCTCTGCATCTAAAAAACTTGGTTTTCTCTTTCGCTCTCGGCGTTACTTTTCTTCCAAACAGCTGCTCACTCTGTATAAATCGCAAATCCGCCCAGCCATGGAATATTGTTCCCACATCTCGGGTGGTGCCCCCAAAACCTCTCTCAGGCTTCTTGATTCCATTCAGAAGAGGGCAGTTAGGTTAATTAATGATTCATCTCTAACAGAGTCTCTCCACTCGTTTTCTCATAGACGCACTGTTTCTTCTGCATGCCTCTTCTACAGATACTTCCATGGGCACTGAATTGGCTTCTATAATTCCCGCTCTCTCTTTCAAAACAGTCCGAACACGTGCCGCCACTAGCCAACATCCATTTACTGTCCAACTTCGAACTCACAGAACCAACTTTTCATCTTCCTCATTTATTCATTCAACTGCCGTTTTCTGGAACAACCTTCCTTCATACGTATTTCCTGAAAATTACAATCTACAGAAGTTCAAGTCCAATGTCAACAAATATCTTCTTTCGTCTTCTCAACCTCCAACCCAAGCACGGTACTAAGTACTATAGGTTATAATACCTCTCGTGTTTGGGGTTCTCATAAAAAAAATGAGGATAATTATGAACAAGGCACCGGGTTTACATATGTGGATTAAACAAGAATTTGGCGAGAGTGCGAATGAAGAAGCTTTCAATGTTCGAATTTGGCCCCAAAAAAATCTTGAAGCTGTCAGGGATAAACAAGGGGAAAGTTTTCACTCGGCTGGAAACGCTTTATGAGGGAAGCTGAACTCTGACCACCTTAAGATTTGTCTATTAATAATAGTTTATAACTGGAATTCAGTTTTGTTAAATTTATCGCACAACCTGTTTGAGTGTTATTATTGCGTGAATGCGAATGTTGACTGAGTTCTTTGGCTGAATAATTAGCATGAAGGCTGATTTGGCGATATAAGCTCTGTTATTTGCAGTTTTAGTGGATTCAAATTTGGCGGTAATACTACCAATGTCGTATGTATATGATGAAAGCAGCCTTGTGCAGGCGAAGTGTTTACTGCTCCTGGAATAGAGAAGTTTTTTCTGTTTTATTAGCTTAAATTGACATATTAACTTATTTTCAAGAGTAGCTTTATATTCCTAGTTACGATACTTAGTTTAAAGTTTAACTTGGATAGATATTTTGTAGGTATTACTCAGTATCGGTAAGGGTATCAAATCCACGTGTTACAAGTTGCAGCTCCGCTGAACGAGACGTTTTTTTGTCAAATTTAGCCGCTTTATTGACCAATTCTTATATCAAATTATTTTTTGTAAGTAGCTTATAGATCTAGTCAGGATCCTTAAGTTTATTCTGAATTGAGACAGCGAAATTTGGAAGTTAATTAATATATATAACGTATCGTATATAACCATACGTTATATACGAACTAGATAGCGTTGGCTTAGTATAATATAGTACATAATATAATATTGTCAATTAATCAGTAAAATCTATTAATTTTGTTAAACTTCGTTGTCAATTAAATTGTACTTTTTAAATAAATACATATAACGACTTGGATTGCAAACGAAACATAATTAATTAATACATAACTTGATACGGAAGTTATATAAACGGAACTTGTAGATAATACTCGATACTGAAAAATATATATAGCGTTATAACTGTGATGGGATACAAGTTTAGGGTTATAATTTTGTACTGAAATTGAAATTAAATGGAAATCATGACTCAGACCAGAGCAGCAAAGCAAAAGGCTCAAGCTAATGGGAGTGCTGTGGCTCAGGGGAGAACTGAGGGGGGCAGTTGCCCTCTGAATCACAGCCTTTTAAAATGCACTACTTGCATGATGTTTGTGGAGCAATCGGGTACGGGACATGATATTGCCATGGGGGATGTCTTTGTGTGTGCACCATGTAAGGAGTGTGAGGAAATGAGGCGACAACTCAGCGTTGTTATGGGCCTATATGAGAGCTTGAAGGACAGGGTGGATGCCCTCGAAGAATCTAAATTGAGGGACTAAATTGAAGGATCTAAATTGTTGGTGACTCTATTTTCAGGGAAACGAGAAACATCCTTTGTAAAAAGGATAGGTGGAACAGGACCAGGGTATGTCTGCCAGGGGTAAAGGTTGCTGACGCTGTAGAGCGGATATCATCTTTTAAGGGCACAAAAGGTGATATAGTTGTACACGTTGGCACAAATGATATTAAGAGTAGGAGATCGGCAGAATTGCTTAGCAAGTACAGGTCACTGTTGAAAAAAAGCCGTGAATTAGGGTTGAATTTGAAAGTGTCTGCAATTCTGCCCAGACACAATAGGACGGAGTATATGATGAGAGCCCTGTCGATCAATTCGGCCCTGGAAAGATTGTGCAAGGCTCAAGGGGTAGAATTTTTTTCAGCCTGGTCTGTACTTGTTAACAGGAGAGACTGCTTCTACAGGGATGGGATACACTTAAATAGAAAGGGTGCAAGAATATTTGCTGATGCTATCGAGGCAGTGTTAGGTGGGTCGGAAAACTGCTAGCTTGGGGGAATACAAAGACGAATAGATTAACAGTAGCCACTGGCAGAGGTGAAAGTGATTCTTGCACTGCTTCTATTGGAATGAGCAGAAGCCTGGAAAACAATATGCAGGGTATTTCAGAGACTGCTGGCAGTCATTGCGGTACAAGTAAACACATGGGTTGTGTTAGGGTAGCTAAGCATAGGAACAGGTGCATGTATACTTGTGTGTACACCAATGCTAGGAGTTTAGTAAATAAATTTGATGAATTTGAGGTATTGCTCAAAACATCAAAGGCAGATATTGTGGGGATATCAAAGACGTGGTGTCATACAGATAAAAGGAATGCAGAACTGAATTTGGGGAGTACAATGTATACAGAAAGGATAGACAGGATAGAAAGGGAGGAGGGGGTTATGCTATTAGTTAAGAAATACATAAAATCCAAGGAAGTGAAGCCAGTCGACATCGCTGGACAGTGCAGTGTTGAGTCAGTTTGGTGTGACATAAGCATTGGGAGATCAAAATTGAGAGTAGGAGTGTGCTATAGGCCTAAAGACTCTGATGAGTATAATAAGAAACTGTACAGGGAAATAGAGTGGGCCAGTAAAGCAGAGAGTCTTATAATGGAGGATTTTAATTTCCCAGATATTGACTGGAATTTGGGGGCTGGATACTCTCACACTAGCAGGGCTTTTGTGGATTTATTGGATGATTGTTTTCTACATCAGCATGTTCGGGAGGCAACTAGAGGGAGTAATACTCTTCATTTGATTATCAGCAGTGATTCTTCATGCATTAAGAATCTGTAGATACAGGAACCACTAGGTGGCAGTGATCACAGTGTGCTGAAGTGGGATTTACTCAAAGAAGTAACTGCCATTAGGGGTAAAGGGAAGGGTTATTGCTTCTGTAAAGGCGACTACGATGGACTGAGACACTATTTAAATTCTATACAGTGGGACCAACTGATGATGTTACCAACAGCAAATTCAAAATGGGAAGCATTCAAAGAATTAATCTTGGAAGCTACTAGGCTTTACATACCAACTAAGAAATATTGTTCAAGGTTTGGGCCTAAATGGATGTCAGATGAACTAATGAGACATATGGCAGAGAAGAAAAATGCATGGGATACATACAAATTAACACGTGACACAGAAGCCTATGATAGATATAAGCTGGTCTGTAACCAAGTTACAAAGGAGGTTAGGCAGGCGAAGGCAGATTACGAGAAATCATTGACAAGGGATGCAAAGAAAAACAGCAAAGAGTTCTTCACCTATGTAAACTCTAGAAGGAAGGAGATGAATCAGATTGGTCCACTGGATATTGATGGTTCAACAGGTGAGGATCCTGCTCAGGTGGCTAACAAACTAAACGAGTATTTTGCATCTACATTCACACATGAGAAGTTATTCAGGAAGGGGAATGCCAGAGGTGAAGTAAACTCTGGCAGTGAGCTAGAGAATCTTGTAATAACTGAGAGGAAAGTGGAGGAGAAATTGTTGAGGATAAACATTTATAGCTTGGACAGAGCATGGTTTTGTTAAGGGAAAGTCTTGCCTGACCAATTTGATTGGATACTATGATGCAGTCACAAAGGAACTGGATGCAGGGAATAACTTTGATATTATATACTTGGATCTTAGAAAGGCTTCTGATACTGTTGCACAGGGAAGACTGCTGCACAAATTGGATCAGTGTGGCATTAGAGACAAATTGCTGCTGTGGAAAGAGGGGTGGCTGAGGGGGAGAAGACAGAGAGTGGTAATCAATGGACACTGCTCGTCGTGGACTAATGTTATTAGTGGAGTCCCTCAGGGTTCAGTGTTGTGTCCATTGTTGTTTTCTGTATTTATAAATGATATTGATGATGGTATATCAAGCTTAATGTCCAAGTTTGCAGACGATATGAAGGTTTGCAGGGTTGTTAAGGACACTACTGACGCTATGCTGCTGCAAGAGATTTTGGAAAGGTTGAGCAGATGGGCTGAGAGGTGGCAAATGAAGTTTAACATTGACAAATGTAAAGTACTACATATGGGAAGCAGTAACCCCAGAGCAACGTATCAACTCTGTGGTACTACACTGACAGTGGTAGAGAATGAAAGGGACCTGGGGGTGGTTGTGCAGGCAGATATGAAGTTCTCTGAGTAGTGCAGACGGGCTGCAAGAGTAGCTCATGGTGTATTGTCGATGATATATATGAATTTTTCTAGCAGGAATAAGGAGGTGATTATTCCATTGTATAAAGCAATGGTCAGACCACACCTAGAGTACTGTATACAGGTCTGGAGGCCTCATTTCAAAAAGGATGTGGAGATGCTGGAACGAGTACAGAGAAGGGCAACAAGATTAGTGAATGGAACAAAGGGGTGCTCTTACGAAGAAAGGCTTAAGTTTTGCAAATTACAGTGTCTGGAGACTAGGCACCAGCGAGGTGATCTGATAGAGGTGTACAAAGCCTTGAATGATTTAAGCATGCTCAATGCTGATGGGATTCTTCCTCATGCTCAGAATAATCACCTGAGAGGGCATAAATTCAAATTGAGGAAAGACAGATGTAGGATAGATGTTCGGAAATTTGCCTTTAGTCAGCGGGTGGTTGGTTGGTGGAACAGACTTCCATCCCTTGTCGTGGAAGTTGATAGCCTAAATAAGTTTAAGGCTCATTTGGACAGGTATTTCGAACGAACGGAGGGGTGAAATGGAAGCGGTTTTTTTTTTTTTTTTTTGTATTGGCTGATGCTGCATAAGCTTGCTTTCTTGCATCAAATGCCTCTACTAATGCTAATGCTAATATTAATGATAACTGCTGAACGCGAATGGCAGAGTCGTAGTCACCCGATTACGAACTCTAATGTGCAGCAAAATGTGGTTTAAATATTCTGTAATGCAGTATATTCCAGTGTACGATAACGTAAGACATTTTGAATTGTCAAATAAGGATGAGAGCGTAGAAAGGAAGTTGGAACTCGGAGCAAGATCGAATGATCAAGTTTCCCGTCCACGAGCTTGTAGCTAACCACTGTCAGCGTGTCCCATGCAAAGTGTTGCGTCTCATTTAACCGTGTTACCACAATGTATGTAATTGGATGCCCCTTGATTGCTTCCCCATTGTGTAATATCATCAACCTCCCCATCACTGTATCACTTGTACTCAGCTGAGCATGCGCATAACCTCATTAACTCTGTACGGATGCTCTTTCTATACATTTACGCAATTTGTATTCGATCTAATACTCGCACTGCAATAAGGGTCGATATTATTTTCTTTATTCCTCTCTCTGTTTATCTTTCTCACTCTCTTTCTCTGGCTATCTTTCTCGCGTTCCGTTTATCCTTCTCACTTTCGCTCTTATTCTCTCTCTCTCTTTGTTTATCTTTTATTTTCTCCTTTGTCTTTTTTTCTTATTTTTGCTCTCTCTCTCTTTCCCCTTTGGTTTTTCTTCTCTCTCTCTTCCTGTCCTTCATTGTCTCCTTTTATCTCTTTCTCTGCTTTTGGCATCTCTTATGCTCTCTCTCTCTCTCTCTGCCCCGTCCTTTCCGATATTTCAATCTCCATCTTCCCGTTTATTTTGTATTATAATTTATCTGTCTTTCTGCATCCCTATGTGTGTGTGTGTCTGTGTGGTGTCTGCGTTCTCTCCTGTCCTCACTGCCGTCTGTCTACGATATCTTTGCGCACTGTTAATGCAGTGATCAGACCCGGGGACGCCGTGAAGTGTTTGCGATCGTGTTGGATGGAGGGGGAAGCCTCGGAGGTTTTGAACCTCGCAAAATCTTCGACAAAAGTGCTGTAAAAAAGTGGGAGGCTTCGATCACTTCTGGTTTCTTCAGATAGTTTGGCGTCGACTGGCCGTCGCCAGAGTTGCATTACTTAAGTGCCAGTGACATCGCATGAACGCCGCTTAAATCACAATACCGCACGAGCTAAGCGATGTCATCTGTACCCATGACAACCACACAATGCGAGGAACAGACTCTGCCTTCGCTCTTAGCAAATTTTGCGAGAGATACCTAGTCGGGAGAGATAGAAAGAACGAGAAGGAAGACACAGAGGGGAGGGGAGGGGGTAGGAGAGAGTAGGGGACAATTAAGGTAAGGGAGTGCGTAGTAATATCGATGGGGCCCTTTTGGTTTTAATTTAACCTTTCTTTCTTTCTTTCAGTTTGTGAAATCCTGATGCGCTCTGGGAACTCCCGAAGATAAGGAACATATGTGCCTCTCCAGTGCTCAGCATCTTCCACAATACAAGAGGAAAAAGAGTTTGCCTTATTCTAGCCATCTGTGTCCTCACACCAGGTGTCGCTGCACTCCTCAAAGATCGTTTGTACTCAGTCTGGTTGCCGTGTTGCCCAACTCGATTCCCTGCTTGACCAATGCCTGCAAGGAAGGGTCTTCTCGCTCCACAAAATACATTTCTGGACACAATTGCTACCAGGTTCGATGGCACCCGTAAGTAAACAAACAAATCAAAAATCCTTTTGTGCGCGCGCTTCTGTTTGCGACGACGCCACACGGTTGCCCATCGCGATCAGTTTGCTCTCGGTTTTCTTTTTGCTTCTTTAGGACTGTTCAGACGCGTTTCGGATCTCAAAACTCTTTTATATGACAACGGCGTCTATAACTTAATACATCGATGCATGCTGGGGAAAAACGTGCACCGAATCTAATATCCTAAACCTCTTTCGGCTATCGAGTCTAATGCGACGCGCTTTCATTGTTCTGCACGTGCGGCTATTCTTTTAATGTTCCGACTTAAGAGAATCAGGGGGGTGTGGGGGGTGGGGGGAGAAGCCACATCAACCGGCAGCAGTATATATTCGATTGCTTCGATTAAGGAACATTTATAATTCGGGTTTAGAATGGATCCATTTAAGGTTTCAATTCGAATTAAATATCGATCATTTCTTTGATTAAATGAAGAGCAAATTCTATTATTATTCTATATACCGATACATTAGTGGGGGAATAGTAGTGAAAACCTTGGAGACAGTGATTAAGTGCGCAATCCAGGGATATTTAGATAGACATAACTTAGTTGGCTATTTTGAGACAGTTACTCATGAGCTGGATGTAGGGAACAATTTCTGTATAGTTTATTTGGATTTTAGCAAAGTATTTGATTCCTCCCTCATGAGAAGTTACTGTACAAGCTGGAACACGTTGGGATTACTGGAAAGATTCTAAGATGGATTGGTGAATGGCTACATAGCAGAAGATAGATGGTTGGGATTAATGAATATTCTGATTGGAATATTCATTAATATTCCATTTAGAATATTAATCACGTCTGGCTCAATCACGTCATTCTTACAAATAATTTTGTGTAACTTTACTTAAAATCTTTAAAAACGTGATTCAGCCAGCAATTGCCCAGCACTGCTTTGGTCACAGGCCCGAGTACCTTCATACCGTTTTGCGCAAGAGATCAACAACCACCAATCTTCTAGATACTCCTCTCTTCAGAATCCAACAACCCATCAACAGCAAATCCCAGATCGACATCATCT
The DNA here is from genome assembly GCF_048544385.1 of Mastigoproctus giganteus. Classification (NCBI taxonomy): domain Eukaryota; kingdom Metazoa; phylum Arthropoda; class Arachnida; order Uropygi; family Thelyphonidae; genus Mastigoproctus; species Mastigoproctus giganteus. Next base: position 54,217,446 of record NC_143587.1, read on the forward strand.
TCCTGGACATTAAATCGGCATATGACAGAATATACCTTCCAGCTCTGTTTACCATACTTAAGCACTACTTCGGTCTGGCAGGTACCTTGCTACAAACAAATCTTGAAGTCAATTCTATTTCCCAGACATCTGTCTGTTACCGTCAACGACATCCAGGTGACTTTCGATGTCGCAAGAGGCATCCCGCAGGGGAGTGTGCTTTCAACTATCCTCTTTGCAGCTGTTTTGGAACCTTTCCTAGCATGTAATTCTAACTTCGTTTCTTATTCAGATGATCTGAAGTTCTACGTGAGTTCAAATCATCCTCATCAGATTTTTGATATTAACCAACATGCCTCTACACAGATAACGAAACTGGAAAACTATCTAGCCACAATTGGGCTGCAGCTGAACCCTTCCAAATCTGCTCAACTACCGATAACCAAAAAAAAAAAAAAGAGTCAAAAACGATGTTCAAATCTTCGTTTGTGGTGAAAGGGTGCAAAGGGTAACTTCTCATATAGACCTAGGCCTCACCTGGGACGTTGGACTCACCTTCCAGCCTCACTTTGCCAGGATGACACAGAAGACGTACACAGCACTTTGGGCAGTGCGTCAGGAGCTCGTTGGTGTGCATCAGTAAGCACTGCTTGTTCGGCACATCCTGAGGTGCATTACCACTATCCCTCTCTACGCATCTAAAATTTGGTCATGTGCTCCTGCCTCCCACCTAAAAAAGTACCTCAGTCTGGAATATTGGTTACTCAGATGAATGAACAGGGTGGTGGGTCACCCTTTTACTACCTCCAGATCCATCCTCCAAGCTAATCTATGCAGCACTCCCTGGAGACTTCTAATCACGAAAAGAAATGCACTCAGGCTGGCTCGGCTTATCACAGGTCGAATTGATGCTTCTTCTATATCTCCAGTAATCTCTGGGCCAAAGAAGACAAGAGGAGAACACCCCGATTCCTGCCTCCCTATGCGGCTTAACCTTACAAACACTGATTCCCTTAGGGACATGTCCCCGGCCAGTTGCCTTCATTATTTCGGCTGGTATGCTTTCTTGAGTCCATCTTGGTCTCTTGTGATCTTCGATTTGTCTTTTTCTGAGGTTTTTTCCTATGGAAAGCATCTCAGGCTGTTCAGAAACAACTGAACAGCCTGATGTGGTTAAGAATGCTGTTTGCTGCGTCATTATTGACCAAGTACACAAATGCTTGTGGAACCTTGAGAAATTCTGTTTTAATGGTTGCTGCAGACAGCACGCGTATTTTCCCGATAACAGATCCGTATTTTGTTCCTGTGAGAAGTTAGTTATGCAATAAATAACTATTTTTATCTTCCTAAATTGATTTTTGATACTGTTAATGCTCACATATTACTATTTACACTTTCTTTCTATTTCCAATAGACAGCAATTTTGTCCTGGGTAATGCCCAAGTTCCTACACTGTATCCTATTGTTTACTGTTCCGATGGGTTCTGCGAACTGACTGGCTTCTCTAGGGCTCAAATAATGCAGAAAGGTTGCGCCTGCATGTTCCTGTATGGCTCGGAAACCACAGAAGAGCACAAGCAAGAGATAGAAATGTCTTTACAGAATAAAACGGAACTCAAACTTGAAGTAATGTTCTATAAGAAGAATGGTGAGTGCTACTTTACTATGTTTTCATTTATAGAGACCAAACGTGTCCGATAAGTTTTAACTTAAAAATGACTTTAAATCTGTTTCATGGTGATTCTGTATCTTGCGTTTTCTCTTGCTGTCTCAATACTTGACGATATCTTAACCTTACTTCTTCTTTATAGTTGTGCCTAACAGGTATGGCGATACCATCTATCAACGGAAGGGTGTCTGGATAGTAATGGTAGGGCAGGGCAGGGCACGGCGTATACTATATTGAGCTCGTGGGCCTCCGAGGAGACTAGTATGATTGGGAATGCGTTGCCGAAATCGACAGAGTTAAGACTTCCAGCGTGGAATGATAATTGGGTGCCACATAAGCAGTCGCTTTGAACATAATTTCAACGGCACTGAAGATTGCTGGGTCGATGATTGGTGATGTTATCTGCGAATGGAAGCAGACTGGTGCCGAAACCATCACGAAATGATCCGGAAAAACCTACCCAGGCTCTCAATAAGATGATTGGGACACACCTAAACAACACTACAGAGTAGGACACCACATGATATGGTTTATGACGGTCGTGCAGCAATCCACAAACCACTAATTATCCTGACTAGTGCCAGATGCCGTCTAACTTGGTGTAAGACCCGCCGTTCTTGCATGGTAGACCAACAGAACACTGTGCATTGGAGTAAGGGGTTACGGTACATGGTCTTCGAGCCTGGCTGTTGTGAGTGGGTGTGGTGGATTGTACCTTCCCTACAATGAAGTTTGGTGGAGGCAGAGTGATAGCATGGAGTTGTTTTCCATGCTTTGCCTGGGACCATTGGTTGTTTTGGACAAACCATGAATGCTGAGGTTTATGCCTATACGTCCTGAATTAAATCTCTGCGCATATTTATCGGCTTGGTAAGCACTGAAAGATTTCGCTCTCATCGAATCATTTTGAATTAATAGGAGAAATAACTACCTCATATTTTGGATAGGCAATTCATAATATCTGTAGTTTTAGGGGGAGAAATAAATTAGTAACCCATAACGAGGTTTTCTATGATTGTCTTGACATTTATCTACCACACTGTTTCTTAGATGGGTCCATTAGCGAAAATAAGTTTTCTTATCTCGGTTCCTTCAGAGCAGCTTCATTTGTTGTCGATGAAAAAGAAATGCGGTGATGATACCCCAGAATGACGAATGACTTGTCTTCTGTTGTCAGCCTTCAGCTATTCTGCAACGAGACAGGCGCACCCGTATATCAAGTAGCGTATGGGACTTCTGTTTATTGTTCTAATTGATGTCCTTGAAACGTGGTGCGTATACATCCTACACTCTATTTGATGGAGTATGATCGATGACCACCGCGAACCCCCCCCCCCTCTTTCTCTACTTCCCTTTACAAAACACTCCACTGGAGAGAGAGAGAGAGAGAGAGTCATCTTAATCTTGCTTTGTCTTTACTATACATCGAAACTTGTTCACCAGGGATTATTATGATGCCATAATCCTTGAGCTCAACGTTGCCATCATTTTTAGGCTTAAGCTTTAAAAATTGCGCTCTCTGTGTTTGATATGATCCCCTCTCTTTCTCTCTCTCTCTCTCTCTCTCTCTCTCTCTTTTTCTCCTCGTTTTGTTTTAATCTAATTTTGGGAAACAAAGTTGAAAATACCTGACGAAGTTCAGTATATTTATTCCTGACAGCTGGAAAGTATTGTCTTTTGTCGTAGATTATATTGTCCTTATGAGAGCTTGTAAAAATATTTACTATTGGGGGGGGGGATTATGTTTTCGTCCTTTTAAAGCTGCGGTCACAACTCTATTAATTCCGTGTATTTTATTACGTTTCAGGCAGCCCATTTTGGTGTCTTCTGGATATCGTTCCGATCAAGAACGAGAAGCACGAGGTGGTTCTCTTCCTGGCATCGCACAAAGACATCACTAAAACCAAAATGGCCGAACTGGAAGTGAGCGAGTTCATCGAGGGGGGTGAGTTAGGTTAGAGTAATCTTCTTTTATAAAATATCGTACGTTAATGCATTTTTTTGTTTATGAAAGAATTATAAAGTTATTCTACCAACATCTTTAATCGATTACAGAGTGGTGTTCCTATACTTTTTTGCAGTGCATTGCAAATAGATAAGTATTTTGATGAAAATACTGTAAAAATCAGTTGACAAGTCAGATCTTCATTAATATTTCGAAGATTTCTTAATCTTAATCTTAATAATTGTAATAATTAAAGAAATGTTTGTCTAATATCGCACTCGTTAACAAGCAATAATGGATAACCGAATGATAAACAGTGGAAAACGCGTGTGCGTGACACTTTCATTTAAATAGCCAATTGCTGAGATTCTAAAAATATCCCTCGAGTTAGTAGCCTAGTTTTATCGGCACGGAATGAATTTTGGTTTCTTGAGACACATTTCCGAGTAATAATGTTACTTAATTACTCTCCGAACCAAAATAAGTCACTCGCTAATTAGTCAGCCATTCCTACTTTCATCCATCACTGTGATGTGTGATCTGTAATTATCTTGTAACATCCCTCCCCCCTTTTACCCTTTGTAGGGTTTTAGCGTCCTCAAATTGCTGCACGTTTGAGATTTATTTCAAATCGGTTGCTAATTGCAACGCTTTAAATGTCGTTAAAATCGTCGTGTCGCTTTATTGTTGTCCTCTGACCTCCTAAATATTCCGCATCCTTCCTGTTGTACCGCTGAAACACGTGTAAGAAGAGTGTGATAACAGTTACCATGGTTACGGTGACGTCAGAGAGTGGAAGATCACGGCTCATCCATTTCGAGCTTAAATTAGTGTAAATGCTTTAGATTCTTATCAATGTTTCAATTTTTGTTTTTTTATTTATTTCTCATTTTTATTTATTTATCATACACCCCCAACCCTTCACCACACCGCCTACTATCTCTTAAATATAAACTTCTTACTTCAATTTCCACAACTTCTGTCCTCCATTGATTTTATCTGTCATGAATCTGGGTGTAAACGTAGAACTATGTTTACTAATCCACAAGTGAACTGCATGATGGGAAATCTTACAGAACACTTTTTAAGCCTAAATTAAACCATCCATGTTTGTGCAGTCGCATTTAAACTTCTTGTTTTCTAGCAGTTTGTTTGGAAATTACACCGGAAAGCTTATCTATTAGTTACTCCTAGTCCTAATCTAACTTGCTAAAGATTTCATTTTAGACATTCACGCCATCATCAGTATACACTATTGCCTATTTTATCCCACCTTACAACTCGGGTTTCAGTTAGCTTCACCCATATGATTTGCCATTTTCGCAACGAGTTGCTGCTTTTATTCTACTGACAATAAACAGCATTTCCCGATTGACATAAGGAGATATTGTTGAATATGAGCCCCTTCACAGAGTTAATTGACAATGAGTCAGTAGTACCTCAGATTTTTCCTTTGGAGGGGTGGGAAGCTGAGGATCAGATCCACTGCTCGAGCAAGAGGAAATTATCTTTTTTTTCCCCATGAAGTGCTTTGGTAGGCAAGGCTGAAGCCCGGCAGTCACCTCCAACTGGGTACAGCTCAAAGAGTTACTGCATTATTTCAAGCAATTAGAGTTTATCTAATGATATCGATGAAATTATTGTAAAAACTGAAAATATGTTGTATCTGTGCCATTTTCAGAAAAAAATGCGGTTTTTTTTGTTATATTAAAAACTTGTTTTGTTTGTTTGAAATAGTTCAATACAGAGGCAACTTGTTGTGCAGATGGAGTCTGCTCCTTATTAGAGATCTACACTACAGCAATAATCTCTTGCTTTTCTTTCCTTTTCTGATTAAAACATTGGTTTATAGAGAATAAGCTAAACTAGAAAATGAATATGTGTACAGTAATCATTTGTATGTTCATACCTTAGCAAGCTTTAATAATTTTAATTCAGGTGTATCCTGCATACCTTTCCTGGGTGCTCATGGTCATGGAGATAGCTCTAAGGATTTCGGAATCTGTTTGTAATCAATGATTACTTATTCCTTTAAATTTTCAGTACTTTTGATCGTATTAACACAATTTAATACAACCATGACGTCACGCTGATAACATTCATGGCCATTTATTAAGCTGAACAGCTTACAAAAATGGGTGATACCTATAGATTGAGAATGTGTTGTACTTTATGAATGATATGAGTGCTTTCATACTGACTTTGCCAAAAAAACTTTACTCGTATTTGTTCAAATATAAGACGACGTTCTTACAGTCTCTTCCTCTGTGTCCCCTGGCAACAGAAAGGAATTCATTATTCTAGTTTTTTTTTTCTTTCTTTCCTTAACTACCGTAGCTAGGAACACTAAATGAATGCCTTAATCTTTTATGCAATCATCACCTCTTTGACCTCCAGCGTCCTTGCAACATGACGAATAATTAAATATGTGTATTCATTAGTTACTGATTTAATCAAGGAAATCACTTCTGTTGATAATCACTGATAGGAATTTTTAAATTTCTCTTCCCTCTCCTTTATTTTGTGATCTGGGAATTCACTTACTTAGAAGGTAAACAGATACCTACTCGCAGGTAATGAAATAAGGGAATTTGGACGAACAGATGATCAAATCGAACTCAACAAAAATGTTCACCAATCGAACACTGAAGACATTTCAAATTTTCTAGAAAGCGCCATTCTGAGATAAATTATATATTCTGGTGTAAAGTATTTCGCACGAAATATGCCATAGCCGAGTGGTCAGCGCGAGGGCCCATAAATATACGTGTATTGAGTGACCGTGGTTCAAGCTCGTGACTGCTAAATACGGTGCTGTTTCTCGTATTCTCTGTATCTTGTGAACACACAACGCAAACACAACACTTTATCTGTATCTTATGAACTCCTCTGACCGTGTGGTCGTCCCGGAATATAAACAGAAAATTTATTTTATTTATAAATTAGATGTAATTTTAACACAAGTGAAAATAATATACAGAAAGCAAATATCTGTATCGATATAGATTAACAGTACAGCACTGCAAAATGATTATTATCATTTTTAAAATATTCAATGCTATTTTTTTTTTTTTTTACTTTTTATTTTCGTATTTAAAATACACAAAACTTTATAACGCGCTCTCTTTAAATATTTGTCTAGTAAATTTTTCGTAGTCTGAGGCTTTCTGAGACCTATGAATATATGATAAAAAAGGGATTTGTGCAATCAATTCAAAGATGTCATTGTTTTACATTTGAATATGTAGATTATATTTATAAAAATATTTGTAAAATGAAATGTAAATTTATTTTATTATATTTATTAGCTGATTTAATAAATATATTTCATAAATATTCAAAATTTATCAAGATACCTTTTATTTTAAGACTTAACTTTTTTTTTTTTTTTTTTTTTTTTTTTTTTTTTTTTAAAAAAAGGAGAGCGGTTTGTGATATAATGATGCAACGTTTTTTGCTCAAGCTCCTACCGAATAGTGACTGCATTAGGAAGTGACGCAATCTGCGTCATTTCCGTTTCACAATTTCGTGACAGATTGGTTTACTTCAGTCCATAATATAGTAGGTGCAACCAAAGATGTCAATAACTGGATCACCTAAATTTAATGAATTATGATAAATCAAAAAGATTATTTCCTTAAAAATACTTACAAAATAACATTTATTTATTTTGAGATAGTTTTATGCTCATGGTTGTTTTGCAATGACGATTTTGTTATTCCAAAAGTTTTCTTTTTGAACGTTTCCTTCTATTTTAGATGCGAATGGAAATCTGGACCCGGAAGGATGTTTGCCAAATAATTTATATCAGAGGAGAAGAAGTCGAGCAGTTCTATATCAGCTGTCCGGTCATTATGGGCAAGATAAAATGAAATCAAAATTAAAACTGAATAATGTATGTATACTTTGGTATAACGTTACTAAATTTATTTACAAAAATATATACATTATGCTACAAAAGTAACGTTGGCGTAATTGGTAATTATTATTTTTTTTGTCTTTTTTCTTTGCATTTTTTTAGAAACTGCTGCATTCCTCAGCCGTCCCTGAATACAAAGCTGCAGCTATGAAAAAGTCCAAATTTATTTTATCTCATTATGGAATTGCTCGAACGTGCTGGGATTGGTTAATTCTTGTTGCTACATTTTACGTCGCCATTGTGGTTCCATATAATGCCGCTTTTCGAAATAGCACAGATACCCGTTCCATGAATGAAACCATCATCAGCGACATCGCAGTGGAGACCCTTTTCATTATAGGTAAATTGTGTGGTTTTGTGTACTCTTCTACCGCATATGTGTACTTATTAAAGCGCTAGGCAATGATAAAATAACGCTGATGAAGAAAATTGTTAAAATACCTCGAAACGTTGAGGTAGAACATAAGTTCGCATAAAAACAAGTTTTCATGCGAATAAATTTTTTCTAATTATTAATAAAGCTTTTCTTTACTGAATGTTCTGTTTAATAAGATACATAATTACTATACGATAAAATTATTATTTTACCTCCTTGTTTATTTTCTACTTGTTTTATTTTTGCTGATAGATATCGTAATCAATTTTCGAACGACCTTTGTAAATAAGAAAGGCGAAGTGGTAGCCAAACCAAAGTGCATTGCTGTTCACTATATTCGAGGTTGGTTTGTAGTTGACCTTCTTGCTGCCTTACCGTTTGATCTGTTATACGCAGCAAATCTGTACAGCAGGGTAAGTATTGGTTGTTGTTATTCTTGAATCTACATCCCGTATTCTGCAGTTTTCTCTTTTATGCACTTTATTTTGTATTTCATTATAATACTCTATCTGATGAAGAATTACACAAAACACCTTGAAACGTTGCAAGAAAATCGATATTTTTTTTTTAGTTTTCTATGCACGATTTTGCATTTCTTTATAATACACCATCTGATAAAGAAAAGCACAAAACATCTCGGAACGTTATAAGAAAATAGAATTTTTATTTTATTTTATTTTTTATCAAAATATTTATATTTTGTGCATAATACATTTTACTGATAGCTAGAAATTGTAAAGCATGTGGAATTTAGAGAAATGTGCGTGACGCGTCTTATTGATTTTGGTTTTATCTCTATTTGCCTAGCGGAATGAGGACATTGCCTTACAACTTTCGATTATTATTTTTTTTCCCCTCAAAACTTCGGAGGCGATTCAACTTAAGTCCTTGTTATTTTTCTTCTACGATGAATGCGATCAGACTCCAATCGCATTATATACTCAAATAACTACTTCGCGTGCGTAGTTGCTATTCAATGGATCTTGACCTTCGTTTGAACTTTGCGAACACATTCCTTGATCTTTAACGATACCATAAAACTCGCAGGAATTACATAAGATCATTCATGAAAAAAAATAATAATTCCTTTTTTAACTTTAATGATTTACATAAAGGAGAGTACAAGATTCGTTATAATACACCAGTGAATGATTTTATGCTTTGCAGTCCTTTAAAAATGCAAGTTATTATTATAACTTAATTTCCCCATTCGATTTACATTTTAAGTCAACAAAAATACTTTTACTGTCTTTTTCGTAGTTAAAAAAGTAACTACTTTATAGTTATAAGCAACTATTTTATAGCAAAAATGATGTGAGCGCAACATAAATATGTTGTCTTGTTGAATATACTACAGATGTCGTGTGTCATGTCAGTAATTTTCTTTTTCTGTTCTTTCAGAGCACCTTGATTCATCTACTGAAGCTTACTAGATTGATGAGGTTAGCCCGACTCCTTCAGAAGATGGATCGCTATTCTCAGTACAGCGCTATTATTCTGACTATGCTCATGCTGATGTTTAGTCTTGTTTCTCATTGGTTGGCATGCATCTGGTACGTTATAGCTTTAGAAGAGATCGAACTCAACCCGGATTATTGGGATGTTGGTAAGAATAGTCGAATTATTATCCAGTGTAATATTATTACGAAATTTTCCGCAGTTACTGGGATTATGCAAGGACATCTTACAGCTGTCCTATAAATAAATAAGATTTTCTTAATATTTGGTTATTTTTGGTTTTCCACCAACCACATTTTGACTTTTGACACAAAAATCAACGTTAAATTATTATTATTTTTTTTAAATTCATTTATTGGTAGCTACAATGCTCTATATTAACCGGGTAGAGGGGTGGCTATCATCTGACAATGCTGTCATTCGCATCTGTTGTCGTTACTGACGCTGTCAGATGCAATGACGTATTTTCTTAGCTATTTAGGTCTGCGAGATGAAGAAATGAAAACTCCTAACAGGATTATCTCGTTGCAATAGTATCCGATAGATCAGACAAAGAGACAAACTAACAAAAGCTATTCAGGTCAAAGAGAAGAAATTGGACTTCTTGTTATCGGTCCATAAACATAATGTTGCCGAACGAAGATGTCACGCAGTTTTAAAACATTAACAAAGCGTATTATAAAAAGAATGTTTATAAAAGAAATAATAAAAGTTATAATTATAAAAGAAATTTTATCGTGGAATACAAATGATCTCTTCCAGTTTTGAAACTATTCCAGGAAAGCTTTGGAAATAAATAGTAATTAATGTAATGAACAGAAATTTATGTTTATTTTTGTACGTCTTATTTAAGACGTTGTCTTTCTTTCTTTCATTTCAGGTTGGCTTCATCAGTTGTCGGCAAAATTAGGTTACCAACAGGTGAATGAAACAAATGCGGGGACTGCTTATGTGACAGCCCTTTATTTTACCACAAGTAGTCTAACTAGTGTCGGTTTTGGCAATGTTTCTGCTAATACCAACGCCGAGAAAGTTTTCTCCATCCTAACGATGCTAATTGGAGGTGAGAATGATTTTAAGACGTAGGAAATACGCTAATGTAATAAAATTGTACCATAAAGTACCTGTAAAATTACACGATACATAATAAATATACAGTAGAAGCCGGATAAGAAGTTTTTCAAGGCACCGAATGTTTAGAACTTCTTAGAAGGGAAAATGACCTTAAGGGTATGAACTATTAACTACACAAATGAAAATGAAAAGATACACATACATAAGTTTAAGATCATTTTTAAGTGCTATTTCAGAATTTATAAATATTTTACTCTGCCTATGAGACACATTTTTAACTCAGTATTTCTAATTGCTTAACATTCTGTTCATTAAGCTCCTTACCAAGTTGGGAGGATGAACTCCTTTGGAGTTTCAACATACCTTAAAAGGTCACAATTACAATAAGGCAGAGAACAATCCACTAATTTTGAACTGTTCAGAACCGGACAGTTGAACATTAGAACTTAATGGCATGTGCTTCTCGTGGTCGACACTATCCAGTTATAGTTATCGATGAAAGCAATTGCAGTGTCACTTCCATTATATCAAAATATTTATACTAAAAAGGATTTAGCGCTGAATCCTCAGACTAGGGAAAATTCACTAATCGAACAAGTTAGTGCCAAGCATCATTTTAAGTAAACCACAGATGTACGTGAAATGGCATCGTTTCTGTTATTTTTCATATTGTGAGTGCCATCACAACGAGTTGCCCTATTATTGAACTACCTCGAATAAGCAACGTTTCGACACTGGATTCTTGAATAGGCAACACTTCGCCAGTGGATTCTGGGCGGATACTATCACCCCACAACCTCTGGGTGCTGGTATCCGCCGAGAATAAGTAACATTAGTTTTCTACATTGCGAAGCATTACTTATTAGAGGTAGTGCAATATCAGGGCAACTCGCTGTGAAGGCATTCACAATATTCGATATAAAAACAATGCCATTCCACCTACTTCAGTGTTTTATTACGAACTAATATGATGCTATGCAAAAACTTGTTCGATTACCAAAATCTTCATATTGTTTAATATTTTTAATATTAAAAATAAATAATTTCTATATTTAAAAAACGTATTAAATGGGAAAACGTCATTATAATAATACACTGTGTATTTTTTATCACGAACTTTTTATACTGGAAAACTTTTTACCCGGGAAACTTCTTAAGCGGGAAAATAATAATACATTACAATACACAGAGTTGAAATTGGGACTTAATAAACCAAACGTAGTACAGGGGGAACTTCTAATGCGGGAATTTCTTATCCGGGTTCTACTCTATTTGTAACAAACCGAATTATTAAGTCCCTTATTTGTAAAATAACAGACTTAATAATTAAAAATGTATAAAATAAAATAATTTAATAAAAATTTAAAACAATAATAAATCACAATTAAATTGTTATGCCTGTGAATACACATAAAGTGATACACAGAGTGTCCACTCCCATAGACGGTAATGTTAATTCCGGTTACACGTTAAGACGCGTAGACAGTGGCGCCACCAATTTCGGACCTATGGAACAGAAAGATTTGAATTATATGTAGTCTTTTGTAAAATAGTAATATCATCAAATGAACTGTCCTGTAATAAGGCATGTTTGATGATTTTAGTCATAAAATTAAAAGCATGATAAACAAATAAATTAATAATAAAGCAGTGTCACAGTCTTCAATACAATTCTTGATTTCTATTTCTTAAACCGCAAAGAAGTTATGACATGCTGTTAACTGAGACATAAGCTTTGCTTCCTTTGCAAATACAAATATCAGCATCTTTCTTACAACTCCAGCATCAAAATTCAGTCAGTTTTGATACTGGAGTTGTAATAAAGATACTGATACACATAAAGACTCTGAAACGTGATTAAACAATATCAAAACTTTTTTTTTTTTTTAACTATGATGTCAATTCTGAACTATTTTTTTTTTAATAAAAAGGAACAGGTATTTTTCATATTTACAATAATCTTCAGGTATCTGGCTTTCAGAGACATTCTGAATTTTGTAATATCTCTGAAAGCCAGAAGAAGACACTTCAGTGATTTGAAGTTCACCAGACAATAGAATTCCATCCAAATTATGGAGTTGTTTCTGATTTGTGGATTTGTCATGGCCATTCTGAACTATACATGAATATGTATAGTTCAGAATGGTCAATTAATAGGTTAATATTGCTTTGATACAACTAATCTCTAATAAAAAGAATCACAATTTTTCCCTCTAGCTTTCACAGCATATTTAAAATTTCCCAGCTACATGTGTTTAACATTTTTCAATTCTTTTAAAGGGATTTTGATGCTTGACTAGACCGATAAGCCAAGTTCACATTTTTCTCTTTTTGTTTTAACATAATTTTAAAGAAAGACTGAATACGCACTTTTTGCATATCATCTTTGTGTTTGTGTGTCCCAATCCACTCAAGGTCAATAAAACATGTTTTATCACGAAGTTTTTTTTTTTTTACAAAATTTTCATTATGAAATCAGGGCAGAATCCTAGCTTTATTAGCAATGTTCAACATTAAATGCTTAAGTGGTTTTTTGCTTGGTAAATTGAGCTTCCTTCTCAATAACTTATAAGTACTTGGGCTTTGAAGGTAAACATTAAGAGCAAAAGCCTTGTCTATGGCTGTCCACCTTCTGCTTTTCAAGCTGCATGCAGATGACAGAATTTGCGATAAAAGGAATGCACATGCGATAAATTTTTATTCTGCTGAAGTTACAGAACTTTCTTTTTAAGCCAAGATGTAACTGATCTCAACGTTAAGATTTTTTTGTATTTTGGGTGTTGGCTCATTCTCTGCATTTAACCCAGGTACTTCATGCAAAGTATAACTCAGCATAGTTATTTCTGTGTCGTACATGGCTGAAAAACATGGACTGAACGCCTCACAAGTAGTTGAAGGAGAAACTCATTATTCGGCCGAGCAGATTTGATAAGGTTTCCCTTTCAGTGCTAGTAAAACACCAATCATAAAGATGAGATCCACACGAATACTATCATTTTATCATCAATCATTCATTATGCTGAAAGGTGATTTCGATGGTTTTGTTCGACAAACCATCGAACAAGTGGAGCTTTTCCTTTTGTAAAACTGTACTCCAATTTGAAATAGCGAATAAAGCTTCTTGCAAGACGCAAAGATTAATTAAAAAGCTAGATTTTTCTAATTCCAATAAAATTCCACCTGCCAGTTGATGCAAGATTGGCTCCGTCTGTGTGAATATGTTCACATGTCATCATGATGCCACTATAACACAACTTCACTGAATTAATCGATCGGAAATTGCTCAGCCAACGAACTTCAATCGTTTCGGGAATATTTAACAGTGGTTCTTCCAGGATAGCTTGTACATCATGCAATATTCTCTCAAGTTTCGATGATTCATAAAACAAGTTGTAAATGTCTTTTATAATGTGTAGCACGCGTTTGATGGTTGGATATTCATTTTTTTTTGCGCTAGTTAATGCTAATGAAAGTATGTGTGCCGAAATAAAAATTACTATTTTTCACCGGGGAAGAGAATTTTATTCCACCGGGAGTGAAACTCACCCTGGTCACCCCACCTGGATTCATCACTGCTATGCAGTCAAAACATTACGCCAACCTCCGCGTTTTAGCAACAGGCCATTTCTCCCCGCTTGGTGACAAGCGTGTCGCGTGATACTGCAGGTTCGTGGTATACGATTTATCAAAGTGCTTGATCGACATGGACAAGGAACGTGATCTGACGAACTTCGAAAAAGGGATGATTGTCGGGTGCCGTGTGAAGGGTGGCAGTGTTAAGGAAACTGCGAATCTTGTGGGCTGTTCGCTGATGCTGTAGTTAAGGAGTTCCAAGATTGGATGAATAGTGGACAGGGCAGCAGTTCAGGGCCAATGGCGGACGCTCCTGCTTCAACGATGGTCGTAGAAAGTAGGCTGCACTACCTTCTGTGAGCCAATAGACGGAACACGGTGGACCGGCTGATTATGGACTTCGGGTAGTATAGTGGGTTACAATCACCGTCCTCCCCACACTTGATGGAAATGGCTCGAGTTCGAATCCCGTCAATGATGCGAATAAATTTATGGCCCTTTTTCACTCCGTGGCTGACTTGTTCTCAGACGTAGATAGCAAGGTTCCCCTATCCGGTAACTCTCGCTTTTCGTCCAGCAAAACGGGAAAATCGACAGAGAACACGTGTAGTTGAAGGACATGGCACACATGGACAGATAAAATAGCACTTGGGTGGCCCTAATATGACAGTTTTTGACCATAGACTTTAACCAGAGAATGACCAATTGTGTTTCCAAGACCACGATCTAACCAATACTCCTCCGTATGGGCTGTCAAAATAGGCACCCGGTCAAGGTACCTATGCTTACGGCTATCCAACGCCAACGACGCCTAAAGTTTGCATCTGAACGGCGTCATTGGACCATTGACGACTGGAAAAAAGTTGCTTTTTCGATGAATCACGTTTTCTGCTATGCCGTGTGGACGGTAGATGGAGGGTACGGCGATAAACTGCAGAGATTGATCACTCCGATGTCCTGGCCCAACAGAAACAGGCAGGTGGTGGCAGTGTTTTCGTATGGGGAATGTTGTGGAGGGAACGGAGCCGTCATGCCCAAAGAACGCACTCTGAATGCTAAAATCTACCTATCCATTATGGCTGATCAGGTAAAGTAAAAGTGTGTTTAGGGTCTAACGGCACCAGGGGTTACCCCCATCTCCGTGTAGTCTACATTGTCGCGTGTTACAGAACACTGTAAAGGCCAGAGATTTAAAAGTGTATGGATATTGTTGGATGTAGTGTCGTGTACCGTTGTTCATCTGGCTATTTAGCCGCTGGACCCCTACTGAGGCCCAACGTTGATCAGGTACATCCCTTCACGGTGACATCTTCCTGGACGGCATAGGTATGAATCAACAGGATAATACGCCCTGCCACGTTGCTGGTATTGTTCGCCGAACACGAAAGTGATTTCCAGTTGCTACCATGGCCACTGAATTCACCAGATATGAATTCCATAGAACATCTCTGCAATTACATGGATCGACAGGTCCGGCTTTTAGATCCTCCAGCATGTACTATCGCAGATCTGTGGAACACAATTCTAGTGACATGATACAACATACCACCTGCAACGTTGAGAGGCCTTTTAGAGTGATCCCACTCTGGTTTATACAATCTCTACTTACTCTTCAGTCATGGCTGTCTTAGTGCCAAGCTTCCAATTTTTAACCTTGTTGAAAAATCACTCTATTCTTGAGCCTCAGAAGACTGAGAACTTTTTCTATACCACTGATATCAATACCTAATTTCCACAGAACCTTCTTCTCTCCACTGGTGTCACTGTACCTGGAAATGAACCGGACTCCCTGAGTACCGGAAAAACTTTGCTCGCCATCCTTTTGATCGCCAGAGATGTCGTCTCATTACCTCCTTGCCTTCCTAGCTTAGACTCCTGCTGACATGTTTAAACTATAATATTTTTAATGACTGGTGAATCGCTAATGCCATTGCCTTTTGCAATTTCCCGTTAATTTTTATTAAATTAGATGGTCAGACTTTACATCGATTGGGCTCCCTTAGAACAAAAAGCATAATAAAATACAATAAACTTATATATTATTTATTTAGTGTATTCTTTTTTACTTTATTTCACTTTTATTTTATTTTCACTTTGTTTTTTTTATGCTGACACTCACAAGGTACCTATGCTTCTCACAAGTTTTGCCTTTTTCTCCCTGTGGGTGCGAGATATTTTTCTTAATTGTCATATCCACTTGGTAGGTCAGCATGTGCAAAGTTGTGGCCCGCCTCCTCGTGGCATGGACGGGTACTGGGCAGGCTTTTCAGGTGACTAATTAGCCAGAAATAACTAAGCAACACAAAAAAATATTAGGTAGTCATAAAGTTTTGCCTGGGTAGTGCATATGAAAATGTATTGTAGGACTTTAACACATCGGAAGGCAGAGATTTAATTCGTTGAATTGGCGCTGTGTTGAAAATCGCCATCTAAAATTTATTTCTAGTTGTTAAATTATTGCAATGTCTAAAAATTATTATTTATCGTAATTTCTAGATCGCATTCATTGTTAAATTTACATTTTTCATAAGTTTTCTTCGTCTTTCAGCTTTGATGCACGCTGTGGTGTTTGGTAATGTGACTGCCATCATCCAAAGGATGTATTCACGACGGTCGTTGTATCAAACAAAGTTCAGGGATTTGAAAGATTTCTTTCGATTACATCAGTTACCAAAACAACTCAGGCAAAGAATGATGGATTACTTCCAAACCACTTGGTCACTGAATCACGGCATTGACCTCCACGAAGTAAGTAATATATTCCATATATCTGATTTCATAAATAGGCATTCCTCGAGTTAAGCGATTAGAACTTCATATAATAAAATAAAATATAATAAAATCACAAAACAAGATACACAGAGGATTTCAATGACCATATATCTTATTAACAGCCTCATTTATAAACGAGGTTATCTTCAAAATACCAGAATGAATATTAAAGTTGTGAGGCTAATTTTAATCAAACAATTTGAGTGAAATTATCCAGTTATTTATTATTATGGTTATAATAATTAGCTGAATTGGTAACAGGCGCCATATGTGTCCAAAACTAACCCACATTTTAAAGGATTTCATTTCTAATTATATATAATTTATTTCAGGTGTTAAGAGAATTTCCGGATGAACTCCGTGGTGATGTGTCGATGCATCTCCATAAAGAAATGCTCTCCCTTCCCGTATTTGAAAATGCCCCTCAAGGCTGTCTGAAGTTATTATCAAGACAAGTTAAGAGTAATTTCTGCGCTCCAGGAGAATATCTTATCCATAAAGGGGATGCGCTATCCTATATCTACTTGGTGTGCAACGGGTCCATGGAGGTGCTGCAAAATAGCATGGTGGTGGCCATTTTAGGTAAGTCAGAATTCTTCCTTGCTAAGATTAAGGTGGAGCTTAAATGTGAATAAATAAGTTATGCTTGATAAACATAGACAGTGTAATGATCTTAGTGCCCAGTAATCAACTTCGTCTTTACCAGGAGTTTCCTTGGTATTGAACTACTTTTGAGCAAGTGGCATTGCCAGAAGACTAATTAAGTCGTTTATTAAAAACTGAGATACTACCAGGACAGTCAGTTTTTGGGACTTACTAATCCATCATCAGATGGCTTCTGCAGTTCACCTGATTTGTTTATATGGTGCAATACCAGACAACTCGTAGTTAAGGCGAAGTTCCTGGTGCGCGAGCATTAAGACTATTGCATTCACAAAGCAGTTTAAATCTCACAGAAAATAACAGGATTTTAAGAATTTTATCCCTTGTTTTGCACAATTTTGAAATTATGAAAATAATAGACTTATGTAAGCAAATAAAGACCATACTTGAATAAGCTTACTTTATTTGATAATTTTTGATTTTATATTTTAAAAAATAAGCAAGTTATATAGTTCGTAAAAGTTTCAGAATTATTTCAGCCAATGTTTAAATAATCTTTAATGAGAAAAAACTTAATTAGCAAATTTAAAGTCGTTTCTCTCTTTCTATCTCTCTAAATAGGGTTCGGCCTTACAGTTTTAGGGGTCCGATTTAGCAGGCGAACAGTGGGCACCTCTTGGTGGGCATCACAGTTTATTTAAACTTCCTTCCCAGTTAACCCTTCCTAATTTTTAATTTTTTTTTTCGACAAAAAATCTGGCTAAAAATGAGCGAAAACATTACATTTTTAGAAATAACCCAGAGGTCAGCACAGAATAATTAATTACTAATTTTAAAAAAATGTTTTATTAAGTGACAATAAAACTGAAAAATATAAATATCTATAATTAGTATTTTAAGCTAATAACCAATAAACATATTTTAATCCAAAATCGGCTATAATTTCACCATAGTCCAATACGCTAGCAACGTCATTTTCAATCAACAAAATAGCCAATATTTTTTTATTAATTACATTATAACTTTTGTAAGCCAAATCTCATAGTATTACATAAAGTTTGTTTTTAAAAAGAGATACGCTATTATCTCTATTATAAGATTATTTTTACTATTAAAAAGTTGAATTTTTAAGTAAATTGTTAAAAATTAAAAATAAGCTTAAATTCCTAAAACTTTTATTAAAAACTTCAATTTTAATTACACACCTTTTTTTTGTTAAATCATTTCGAAAAGTGTAATTTGAAGCCGGTTTAAATTAATTTTGCTGATACAGGATCATTAAAATACGATTTAATTTGTTGTTGTTGTATTAATAAAAATAGAGTGATGGGGGCAAAGCTAATATGTAATATAGTACGAATAAATGTGCCGACGTAAAATACACCTGAATGGACATTAAGGACATCTTTCAGTAATTGGGAGTTTGCCAACTCGTATAAATTGAATAAAAAGTGAAAAATATCCAAAGAAAACGAGGTCACCAGTTACCATTGGCCAGCTTATCATAACATCTAGATAAAATGTAATATCAGAACCACATTGCGCTTTATAAAACAAGCCAATAAAGAAACTTTTGCTCTTCCTAGTGGATATTAAAGTACAACGCTTGCCTCGACTTAGCTTGTAATTCACAGCTGGTCATTCAGCAAAAGCAGCTGTTTGCTAAAGAACCATCGTGCTCTCTCCGATATAAAAACCAGACAAAATGACATTGTTACCGCAGGTGATAATAACAAGCCCCTATAAAAGCGGAATGCGCCTATTGTACATCATGCGCCTGCATGATGTACAATAGCGTCGTTGAGTGAAGATACAAAAGAAGCGACAAAACTAGTATATCCCAGTGAACACGATGTTTGTTATAAGTCAGAGAGAAACAATTTTTTTTAATTAAAAAAAAACTAAACAAATATCCACACATCACTTTCTGAATGATTTTCGAGTTTGCTGAATAAAAAAAAAATTAACAGATATCCACCAGCATTTCCTGAATGATTTAATTCATTTTATTGCGATATTATTTAACTTTTAATTATCAATTCTACGAGATTCTTTGATATAAACTTTTATGAGAGTTTATTCAGCTATAACATGCTGCACGAGCATGTTTCTATTGTTGATGAGTTCATGCTTTTCTGCACGCGCTTGTATTTGTTTGATTTTACATCGCACGCGTTTTTATTGTTGGTTCTCGCTAGAGGCGCGTGCCCGATTGTTGAAATGTACATGTCATGCTCGGTGCACAAGTTACCTTCATGTAGTTATCGTCTGCTTTATAGCGCAATCAACGTTTCACGCTTCAAGAAATATCCATTGTCAGAGCAAAAGCTCTTATCATAACACGCAAATTTCTTTGACTTTTAGAAGACTCGACCTACTTTAAAACTGGAAAATGGAAATAAATATAATGGCTTCTCTTAATATCAGGAAATAACGGCGCAAATGTGAACTAAAAGAGAAAATATTCTCTGTTTCTTTCTTTTTTATAGGCAAAGGAGATTTAGTTGGATGCGATATTTCACTTAAAATGGCTGATATGGTTCCTAAATCTAGCAGCGATGTGAAGGCTTTAACCTACTGTGATCTGAAGTGCATATATGTTCCTGGGTTGACTGAAGTGCTAAGACTCTATCCAGAATTCGCTAATACGTTTTGTCATGATATTCTTCATGATCTTACGTTCAATTTGAGGGAAGGCTACGAGGGCGAGGTAAGAATTTCTCCCTTTTAGAAGGGGTTTAATATTAATAACGATGTTAATGACGTAATAATAGACAATCAACTTATAAACTAATTAATATGAAGTTTAAAATAATATTTATTACCAGTTTAACTTAAATTGTGCTTATACAGTAATGTTTTTTTTTTTTTTTTTGATAAAAGCAAAGAAAAAGTGTAAAACTGATAAACAAAATTAAAAAAAAAAAAAATCATATACAATAATTGACCACATTGGTGAGGGATGCTAATCGATGTCTATATGAAGAATGGCTTAGCAGACTGCAAAACTTGGAAAATGGATATCACAGGACAGCGTAATTGGAGTGTATAAAGCTCTAAAGTGCATTAGTAAAATAAACGCGGGAGGAATATGCATTGAAGGCTAAAGTACTGTGAATATACACCATATTAAAATTGTTTTAAGTCATTTATTTAGGTGTCCCAATACTTTTGACAGCGTCGTGTATATCGGCAATCACTAACTTCCCACTTTTACAAAATTCAGCTCAGAAACTAATAAAAGGAAGGTTTATTAATATCTGAGCGTCGTCGAGGGTCAGATTAAATTGCTTAGCCGACCGTATTTTGTCTGCCTTTTCTAAAGAGGCTTCTTTGTATTGGTGAGGAGGGATTCCTTTGAATAAGGATTTAGTTGAATAGCGGGACTTTAGTGTGATGGAATTTTGCTTTTGTAGGAAGTAACAAAAATAGGAAACCGGCTATTAGAAAATCCTCCCGTATCGATTTGATCCATCTGTAAGGCTGGCAATCAAATAATCCTCACCCTTTTTCTCCCGACAGAAATCTGTGAAGTTGAAATACCTTAGTATTTGCATATACGGTATAAGCAGGGGAAAAAAAGGCCTCTTGTGTTTTTGTGAGTTGAATGAATAAATATTTGCATATTTATTTGTTAATCTCAGTTAGTTCCCATTCTTTCCTTTCTCATTTAATGAATTCACCCAGAGAAGTGCCTTTTTTCTTAATTATTATAGCCTGAAATCAGGCTATAATACAATTGCCTGGTTTTCAAGCTATGATAATTAAGGAGGAGGATTTTCAATAACAATTGGTGTGCAATTAATAAAATAGAGTGACAAGTAAATAACTAATTAGCTTTTCCACATTTCTTATACTTTGTAATCAAAAGCGAATGAAATGCAACACTTATTTCTGGCTCTGCAATTTGATAAATTAAATAATTGAGTGTACTGCCAACGCTTTTGTAATGCACTTTACTATTTATCCCTACATTTTAATAACAATTGTAATATAACGTTGTCTTATTGTCTTGTATTCTAAACTAAAATAGTGAAAAACATCCGAGCTTTAATTTTTTTAGGCGAGTTAGCATATATGCATAATACACCTATTGTCTTCGCCATGACCGTCCGTCCGCATGTAACAATTCAACTTTCATTGGACGGATTTTCATGAAATATGATATTTTTGGCCTTTTAAAAAAATGGTGGTTATAACAAAAAAGTCGTTGCTTTTTGTTATAACCACCGTTGATTTGATCAATAATCTTGTAGTGACCTTAATAACTTCTACTACCAGAATGCATACAGACTGCAGAAACTAACGGAAATGGAAATACAAATATGTGTAATGATCATTGCACATATTTGTAACAACCGGGCACAGACCAGACACATTAAGCCATCGATTTTACGGACGTTGATTTAACGGACTGATAAAAGTGGCTGGCAGCAGAGTGTATCCTGAAGTGCTCGTGAAACAGAGGAAAACGGGAACTCATGAGTCATAAACAAACTCAGTGTGGTTGGATTAACTCTTTATCGTAGTTAAGTGTTCGTCTGTGCCCTAATTCTTTATTATAACCTCACTTACAGTATATCATCATGGCCCTGAGAAAAAGCGTGACTATCTGAGTGTTGCGCTAAAATTAAAAGCTGTTAGAAAAGTTAAAGAGTGTAGTGCGTCTTTTTCTCGCATCTTTGAGGAAATTGAGTGAAAAAAACTGAATCAGATAGTGTAAAATGCAAGGTTAAGCTTAAATAACCACAGTTATTTAAGTTATGAACAGTAAAATAATACAATTTCTTAAGTCCACACTTTTACACCGCCCTGCTTCTTATTCGTTGTATTCCTATTGTAAACTTTATTGTTATTCACAGGCTGAAATGTTTCTAATTTTCCTCTTATTGTTTATCTTTTTCATAATCGGACATTTCTCATATGTATTCTTATTGTTCATCATTCTATTGTTCTTATAATCCATAGATAACATCGATAAGTTTTATCGCATGCGCAATACATTTGTCAATTTTCTTATTTTCACGAACCTCAGCCAGAAGATAACAACCGACCACCATCCTTGACCTTGCCTTCGATTTCCGAAGATAACGAAAACACAGACAACGATCCTAATCATCAATCGACCATGTTTCCGGAAGTCAACAAATCCAGTCTGCGTGTACAGTCTGAGTAAGTTCCCTATTTTTGTTTTGAGAAAACTTAGTTTTCACTTCCTGGTAATGCCATTTCAAGATAATATATATGATAATAAAGAGCTATTTTAATCAGAAACCAATTATCCTTAGTATATTTGGCTAATGTTAACCAAATAATAATATCAAAACTATTTGGTATACTAATAGAACATCAGAATAGGTTTTTAAACTCCTAAACGTGCAAATCAGAAAGAACTATAAAATGCGTCTTGTTGCAGCAGTATACTCTGATTCCTGTCAGCAACCCATGTATCTTCAGCAAACTTAGACATTAAAGTTGATATGCTTTCATCAATATCATTAATAAATCTTGAAAACCGTAAGAGGTCCGGCACAGAACGCTGAGGAGCTCCACTACTAACATTATTCCATGAACAACAGTGGCCATTAAGTGGCTCTTATAAATATTCAAGACCTCATGAATATGATTCATGAAAATAAAATAATTTTCACGCTCGATATAATTGCCTCTGTTTACTAATACTTTCGACAAATAATTTGATAAAATTCCAACAAGAATATGTTGTCTTGATATCCCAGACTTTATGGTTGAAACTGAATTTTTTGGACACTAGTGTACTTTTATAAACAAACTTAATTTATTTGATTTAAAATCTTGAATAGAAGCATACATTAATCAAAATATAATAACGTAATGAATGCGCTAAGTACTAGCCCTGACTTTATTTATTAAGACAATCACAGGTATCTAAGGTTTTAGGTGACACATTGAACATATAAATAAATCTTAATTAATATTATCAACAACTTTAATTTGATTCTGTATTGCGTACTGCGTCGAACAGTACGCTAGAAAAGGTTACGTATCTCTTTCACTTCCTGTTTTTCACTTCCTCGAGCCTCCGAGTGTGCCCCAGTTTATAGAGCACATCCAAAAAACACTGGTTTCTCAACTATTATTATTCGGCTTGTTGAGCTATAATATGTGCCACTTCCCCTATCATATAATTGACTTCCAATATTCGTTTTATTTTAGGTGATCGAGACCATAAAAAACTGCTTTCCGGGTTAAAGTTTAATTAAAGGATTGAATAGGCATAAATCAGTTTTTATAAGGATCATATCTTAGGGATAGGCTATTTTCATTTAAAAATGCTACAAAAAAGATCAGAAAATTGTAAACAATAAAACGACTTTTAATTTTTTCGAATTAAAAACAATAACACGTTTTTTTCTTCTTCTTCTTTTGAATTTATAATATTCTGAATAAATTATTCAGAATTTTATGTATATTTTGAATTTATGATTTTGTTTTGAATTTATAATGTTCCTTCACTGTAATTAACATAATATATTAAGGATATCCGGTTTCCTTGGGCATGCGCACTGATATGAACTCAGACGCAGTTTTTTTCAACATGGCAGAGTAGGCTGTGTGCTTTAATTTTGAATTGCATAGAACTCTTCTGGTGTTAATGCTAATTATTTTATCATTATTTCGGATCGAAGAAATTAAATTAATTTTATTCGATACATAGGATTTTCCGGAAAGAACTGATTATGAAATTTCATTATCAGTGTCTCATTAAAACCAAAATAAACAGTTGAAATTTTACTGGAAGCTAACTGATTTCAGGAAACAATTTAGAAGCTATCAAAAAAGTATCTGATATATTGAAATAGGTTAAAAACGATCGAAATGATTACAAGAACAACTGTGGTAACTTTAAAATTATATACTTATTTCTTATATATTTTACAATTAGTTTTGATATTATTATGTTGTATGCATATTTGAATAAATTGTTTATATAGTTTATTTATTATTGTTATATAGTACCAGAAATGAAGCTTACAGTTTAACGTTCAGTCTCTTCTAGTGATTAGCTTTCTCAATGAATCTATCACTTAATTTTTTGTCAAAATAGTCAATCGTTTGAACGATTAACGTTCAAAGCTGAATTTCAATATGTACACCAAGAAACCAATTTTTACCAACCCTGCCCTGTCACCAGCGTGCCCTCTGTGACAGTGTCGGGATTTTACCTCGTGTTACTCGTTTGGGGGCGGTTTGGATTCAATTCCTTAAGGACTGGAAAAACTTCTAAAGGTGTCTTCAATCGGGACTGTAGTTAGCCGATGTCAGGTGGTGGGAGTAGGGTTTATTCGTGTTTTTCAGTCGATATGTAATATGCGGCCCGGCCCTTGAACATATACTTGAAGAGACATAATATACAGTGGAGCAATATGGTATTAGTCGCTGATGCTCTTAAAAACCAACAGCTCAATCGGAACGTATGTATTTCTAATCTATTAATATCAATGTTGATATCTATAAAGCGACTTGCTAATTATGTAAACTCCTAATTAAAAATTAATCTGCTTAACATAAACTCATTTCTCAGCAAAACTTTTTCGTTCTGATTAGGATTAAATAATCGTTCGGACACTGGTGTAACGAAAAGCCATAAATCTTTCTTTATACTCTTGTGAATTTTACATATAAGACTTATTTTCTCATACAAGAAAAAACATTTTTACAAGCTTAAAGAGGGAATGAAGTGTTAATAATCTAAATAAAATTTACATTAATTGCAATTATTATAGTTTAATAAAGAGTTTTTCCAAATATTTTAATTAGTACTTTGTCTGATGAAAAATAAATACAGTATATATTCTTCCAATTTCTATGATTAAATGTGCGATTATTATCACTCCTTTTCCAGATCTCTAAATTTTGTTTATGTAAACTGATTTTCATCTCTTTGTATCAAATATATCACCTAAAAAGTTCAACACTCTCGTAAAATTGGATTAAGGATATTAGAAAGTGATTAACACTTTGAAGAATGCTTCTCTCACTGATATGTTAAATAAACTTTTCAAATATTAGTCAAGAATTAGGAAGATTCGATTCAAAAATTAGAAATAAATTTTTGAACAAAACATATTTATAATTTTCACTGTCTGCGACTGTTCGTTTTCTTTTTCAGAGATTCCACATGGGAGAATTCATGTCGAAATTATCAACCATCGATTCCAGCCTTCAAACGTCTTTTATCTGAACACCATCCCAAATGGAAGTATGACAAATTGAGACCTGCAGCGACCCATCCAAACTTAGGTAAAACCAATTTGACGTTTTATTTAATAGAAAAGATAGAATTACGAGCTGCTTATGTAAATCTGGCTGATATTTTACTGATGGCTATTTCTTCTTTTAGGTAAAGCATGGGAATCTTTAGAACTCCGAGAAGATCTCGAGGTGACGCGAAATAGCGTAGAGCGCTTGGATTCCCAGGTGACAACTCTTACGCAAGATGTGGTCTCACTGAGTCAGGATGTCAGAACAACTTTGACTCTCTTGCAGCAACTATGCGCAAGAGGAATGGATCCACCCAAGACTACCTTGTCCTGTGAATTTCTTAAAGAAGTCCACCCACCACCGACTCTCCTTCATCGCTCTTCATCGCAACCCTCCCAGCTGTCCTGTGAATCACCCATTTCCGTGCGTTTGGGCAGTCGGGTGACTTGCTCCACCCAGACAGACTGGATCCTCATGGATCTCTTCTTTAATCAACTGGCCGAAGTTGGTTCTCCGCCACCAAACTCTTGTTACTCTTCTATATCATCGAACGACGATCGCGTGAAATTTACCATCGGACAGACGCCTCCTGGTGGTAAAGAAGAGAGTGAAAGTGCTTCATACGAGTGCGCGCTAAAAATTCCTATCATTTCGGAAAACAGTCGACCATTAGAGTTCCCTAGTGAGAATAGAAAATGTTGGACTCAGACTGAAAGAGATTCAGTACTGTCTCCTACAGAAATAGCTGAGACTGAATTCTCGTGTACAGAACCAGCCACACAAACTGAAGAACATATTGTAGACATTGTGGAAACCGTTGATAACGATTAACAGTCGTAACTGTTGTTGCCTGAAGAGACGTTTGGTAAGAAGCGTTGAGTTTTTGTTCAATATGCGTTGCAACAAAAACAAGATTTGCTGCCTTTGGAGTGGACGATCAAGGACCACCTATTTTAGTAGCCTTACCTGTTGCTAAGTACACTTCATTTGTTGCCTATCGATTCTAATAAGTAAGGTCATATCCATTTGTCAGCTGGTAGGCGATTTCATTGTACAAATTACATCATTTGTCGGCGTAGCAGCGATCATAACACGATTTTCAGGACTTTTTTTTAGATCTTTCACAAAAACACCGAAAACAAATTTAAGGGTTTCTGTGGAATATTTATGAGGTCTCTATGGGGAAGGGGTGATACAGATCGGTGGATATCTGTATAGCTTCCGTGCGGAAGTTATACAAATAGGCATTGACCGTTCTGGAGAGCCTTAGAAACAAGACGATTGCGATCTTTAGTGCAAGTGTGTATATATTATAAAAATAGAGCCTACTTGTGAAAGTGAGAATCTAGTCTTAAACCGATACTAAAACTACTGTATGTTTTTTGTCCTGAAAATTTTGAAGTGATCTTTACATACATTCACCACCCAAATCCTCTTTTTCTAAACGAATAGTTAAGAATAAAGGTAAGAAACACTCCGTACCACGTCAGGTTCTGACATTTCAATGAATGAATCCTGTCAGTTTATTTTTTAGATAATAATCAAATTACTGTTACTTATATTGTCCATAACTAAGAGGGATATACATGAATAAGATGTCTTGTGCATAGCCCTGCCAAAAATGTTTGAACATAACATCGGCTTCAAAACTTGCGTATATCAATCCAACTGTCTTTAATTGCACTATGATTATCTTTAATCTCCTATTGTATAGACCGCTGCTTCATTCTAAAGGATTCTACAAATAGATTTAAGATCTATAGCTGATTTCATTTTTATGACATCATCTTATAAGCTTTACTCTTTAAGTGCTTCACAATATACGCAAATTTTCCTAATAACAAAGATCTATTTATTTTTAAACGATTGTTATCTTTAACAAACTTTAATGTTGCGTGCGATACGCACTTGTACGATATTTGTTTTGAAAAAGATGCGTCAACCGTAGTGCTAATGATACGTATTTATCAAAATATATGACAAGTGTTAACACAGCTCAGAAATTTGATAACTGGAAATCCCATGAAACTATGTTCACCAAAATATAATCAAAATATGTCAAAAATATATTTTTAAAATCATTTATTATTTTGAATACAACAATTTAAGTGTTTAACAGCTCTGTCAAAATTATTCTTACTGTTTCTTTGTCAATGTGTAACTGTTCTGCGATTATTCAAATGCTCATCCGACAGTCTTGGCGCACGATCCCTCGAATTTTTTCATTGGGGGTCTTCTTGTCGTCATGGGCATCTTCTCGGCTCTTTCTGACTCATGGTTTTATCACCGTACACTTTCTGTAACATCTCCAAACGTTTCTACACCATTTTAATATAATTTTATTATATTACCGAAATATTAATCAGATTAAAAAAAAATTTAAATGAATATGTTTGTCTTTATAGCCGCTTATTTTCGTCAGTTATTTATCTAAATAAATATATATAATTAAAACTATAGTGTCTTTTTGAAAACTGTTAATACAAATTTTTAAATTAAGAAAAGATATTTGAACTTTCAGAATTAAACTTAACTTTCTTTCTTATATGTAATATATACTTTCTTAGCTTTAAAGCTGCCCATTAAAAGTTATAAAATAATATGGAGACATTGATTTTAAGACGAATTTTATTTTATAAAGTAAAATTTAAATTAGTGTACTTTAAATTTATTATTTACAATCTCAAACCTTTTTTGCGTACTAAATAGAAATTTATTAAGATAACTTTCCTTTATTTCTAAGTATACAGTTGGCTTTGAAACGAAGTTTACCATTTCTGTTGAGCCTGGTTTTAATTCATGTGATAACTTGATGGTTCAGGATACTTCTCGAGGATCACAAAACTAGAATTTCAAAAATCGAGCCATCCGAAATTAGAAAAAATCAAATAAAAAGACAACAAAGCCAAGTAAATAGAGAACTTCAGATACTTTTGGTAAGGCAATGCCACAATTCTCATATACTTTTTAAAAAAATAAATTAATAAAGTGAACATCTACTACTAGTCAGGAAAAAAATAATCATGTTTGCTTCCTCTTTCCCAAGCGGAAACGTGGGAGCATCCAATCGAAAAGTCTATTTAATATAAAAAGATCAATCGATTACCTAATCTTGGATAGATATCGAAAAATAAATAAATAAAAATAAAACAAAAGGAAAGAAAGAATAAAGATATTCGTATAAAAGCTAGATAAGTATATAAATCTTCCGAGGAAATAAAGTAACTGATATTTCTATATACACCCAAATAAAAATTCAGAAAACTTATACACTGCAATGATGTCATAGGAAATTTCGTTGTTATAGCAACAGAATGGACTTGTAAATTTATTTATCCATTCATTTTAATCCACTTATCCTCTCATTTGTTCTTGCTGCATCGCGAAAATGTAACCCCTAGCGAAAACATTACATCAATTCTTACGCTTGAAGATGCGTTTTTCTTTTCCTTCATTTTTTTCCCTTCAATCTATTAAATCCCAAGAGTGTTTATAGCTAACAAGATTAACATGAGAAATGTTCTGGATGTTTCAAAACGCACAGGATCTGCACAGGGTTATACCAATGCCTTTTATCATTCTGATATCATAAATCGAGGCAAATGGATTTTTCCTTAGAACTAGAAAATGGATGTCATTACTGAAATTTTAATCAAAATATTTCCATTTACTGCTTACGGGTAGAATTCTCTCGCTGTGCTTAGCATAAATATTTGAGCATAAAGAAACATTTAGCCCAAAACAGATAACAGTAAATAACTAAGATTGTCTGTGAGCCTATTGCCCTCGAGCCTTAAGAAAGAGCCATTATATGCGGCTTCGAGAGGAGGTAATGTTCTTCTAAAGAATGAAAAGTCCAATTTTATTGCCTTCATTGTCGACTTGCCTTGTAGAATGACCTGCCTCACATATGACCAAAGATTATCTTTCTATGAAGCTATTGGAGTGTGTTGTGCTGTGTTTGTCTTTCAACTAAAAAAAAAAATGAATTGTAAAATTTTAAAAATGAATAAATTTTATAAGGGTCATTTGAAAAGTTTTGCGTAATTAGTTATTATCGAAAAAATATATATCTTTGTTTAATTGAAAAATTGACTTGGCGTGGCTCTTTTCAAAAAAGTAAAAAGAAGAAGTCGATTGAGGTAGTAAAAGTTAATGAGTTTAAATACATCTATTAAATAGTCTAATATAACTGGGGCAACGATAAAAATTAGAGAAATGACTGAAGATATATCATGAAAAAAGAAACTCAAAATTATTCATATGACCCTGATAATAAAAAAGCTCCTTTTCGAAGTAATGTAATCATCAATAGAATAGTGTGCTTCATTTTTAAACTGTGTATAAACTTCCTCAGAGACTAAATTTTGAAAGTTTTGCTGATTGGATCAACCACTTTGGAAAATATTGCAGATTTATTTTATTATATATGGACAGAATGAGTGCTGTTAAGATAACTGCAGGTGCTTTGTAGTTTTAGGAAAAATACCAGAATATACTTGTACAGTGAAAATATTTCTCTAAATAAATTAGACCTAGAGTAACCTTTTTTTTTTAATGGTTACTGCTGATTCTGTTAATAATATCTATTTAGCCAGCCTCTATGATCATCAACCAACTATAAAATGGTCGTATTTTTAATTTATTCACGATTGCTACAGTACTTCTAGAAATAAATACGTGATAATTGAAGTTCTTTGGTAAATTTATTATCTTTGTATACACAAACATACATACAATCGCACACACACAGCATGTGTACAGTCAGAAGTGTCCTCCTCCAGTGTCCTACGCTTGACCTTTATTTCCTTTATCATACAAAATTTTACAAACTACATAATTGGGTTTGTAATCCAAAGTAAATTTTCGACATCTTGACATCCTGGATGGAGCTGTCAAAAGCTTAATCTGTGGCTACCTATAGAAAACTATCAGTTGACGTCACACACAAAGAAGATAATCCCATTAGCTGAAGGAATGCTGTCACGGTTCTTTCACTTGACGAAGGCTAATTAGCAATTATTGATGCAAAAGCCAGTTTTCAAGAAGACGTGGTGTGTACCTGAATTTGTCCAAAGCAATCAAGTCAGAACACCTGGTAAACCTTGAGCAAATGATTGCCAAGGTGACCCCAGAAATGTATCCATCATTATCGTGCAACTCTTAACACATCAAGAATTTTTTAAAGAGGCTTCAGGAGGAGTTAGCACACCAGAGGAGGACTACGTGTCTGTAAATTGCTTTGTGTGCTCTAAGTCGTGTTTGTAGGATGAAAAATTCTATATGTCTGCCTCAGGACTGCTAACTCACTCACTTTGGAAAATCTCTCAAATTTTAGTTCATTAAGGTCAGATTTTCATAAACGTCAATTGAAAGGTTGTTGACGATATGGCAAATGAAAATATGTCACGGAATTAACAGTATATACTGCTCTGTCAAATGTATTTGGACAATATAGGATCATCTTCTTCATGAGTGATGTGGAGAGGAACACTTCATGAAGAGAACCTACATAAATCAGTGTTATAATTGTCCCATGGTGTTTTTGTGTTTTAATTATCCTGATTAATTAATGATTGAATGGCTGATGTCGATCATATCGGTGAAAAATATTTACATTTTGAAGATAACTTTTGAGCAAATTCCCCTTTCAAAGTTGTTTAAAATAACACTACTAAAACTAATTAGTAGATATTGCAATATTGATTACAATAGACATAATATTATCATTTCTGAATGTTTACACAAAAGGTTTACCACATATATTGAGAAAATTTAAATGTTGATAACCTTTGTATGTGAACTATACGAATACAATTTTCCGGTAGAAAAGACAAAAGTCATTTCATAGAAATCGTTTTCATCATTTCTCAAATAGTGAAGCAATCGCTAAAGAATTTCTCCACATGTGAAGGTAATTATCTTTGCAAAAACGATCTTGAAGTTATTCTATCGCTATTCGAAGCCAACCACTTTCGAAACAGTGAGTGCTTCACTATATAAGAGATCGATGCCATACGGGAAACTATTTCATTCTTTTTAAGGGTAAACATAAAGCAGTACATCAAGTAATATGATTTGTTAGATTTATTAGACTAATTCTAATCTAAATTGCTAAAGTGTACGCTAGCAAACCTTTATGAATTTGTCACACTGGGAATCTGAGTTGAAGCACGTATTAATATCATGCTGAATTTTTATTGCAAAGAAACGCTCAAGGCAATTGTCAATAAATGTTTTCAGGCAATAAGCTATTGGGGTGGATGGTCCCACAATACCGCAGCTGTCAATGTAAGCTCGAACTAAGTTTCTCTAAGGTAGTGCAAGCTGGAACTGTTCACGTGTTGGATTCAGTTATTGCATATTAGCGCACAAGTTTGACGCTTTTAAATTATTTTTTTTGAGTATTTATATGTCGGTTTTAAGTTAGCACCTAAAGTATCTTGCAATCATAATTTTAATCTCCACTATTTGATAAGAAGTGACTCGTAATACCAGAAACAGTATATCGTTATTTGCCCTCGCGATTAGCAAAGTGGCTACAGGATGATTATATAAAGTTCTTTCTCACTTTAAAAATTAATAACTTAAAATACAGTTGGTATTGAGAAACGATTTTTTAGGCGCTTTAGCATATATGCATAATGTGCCTATTGTCTTCACCATGCTCGTCCGTCTGTTTGTCTATCCGTCCGTCAGTCCACATGTAACATCTCAAAGGATAGAGTTTCATGAGAAAGTTTCATATTTGGGCCTTGAGTCATTCCAAATTTCATTAAAAATTACACCGACAGAAATCCGGCAGTTATTATTTCAACTTTTTCCATCCTCGTGTAATAACTCGACTTCCGATGGATTTTCATGAAATTTTATAGTTCGCTTTGTTAGAATCATTCTTCCAGCATAAAAATCGATGTTTTTGGCTCTTTTTTTTTATAAATCATAAATTATTATCATTTGCTAAAAATCCTGAAATGTAGCGTACCTCGTACGTATTGTTTGCATTGCAATCAATATGTGAGGTCTTTTTTTTGTGTTATTTTTAACATTAAAAAACTAGTTCGAAATCTGATTCCACAGGGCGCACGGAAAGTGATCAATTTAGAAAAATAACACAAAGATAAATTTTTCACCAGTCTTTATTGATGATAAAATCTTCACTTGACCACCATTATTTTATAATAAGCAATCAAGACAAGGAATTGTGTTGTCCACAGCTGCTCACAAAAGTCTGCTGAAGTTAGGTCAGACGACCTTGCAGGGTAGGGATGTGGAAAATGGCGACCGATAATTCCCTGTTCCGTGAAAGTGTATCGTAGCTGTTTAATATTGTTGTCAATATGCAGCATAGCGCCATCCTGCATAAAAAGTATGCCTCCATGGAAACTACGCTCATTAATCTCTTGTATAATTTTGGCCCACAGTAGGATTCCACACGATGTGCTGTTAACTGTACATGTCTCAAAGTACCCCCATTGTTAATGGTCTCAAATAAAGAGGGACCAATAATGCATACGCTGTAAATGTATGGTGTGGACCATACTGAAACCTTTGACAGGTGGAGTGATTTCTTCAACGTCCTGATAAAGGTTACTTTAGCCGAAATTCGACAATCTGTGCCAATCACAGATTCATCAAGGTGAAACTACACCTCATCCATCCATAGGATGTTAAATAACCATTCTGGGTCCTGCTCAATGTTGTCAGTCACGATGAAATTACAATGGCTTTGATAACCTTGTAGTTCCAATCGATGCAGATTCCTGATTTTATAGGGAAACGGATGAAGGTCTACCTTTAAAGGCTTTACGTATCGTGCTCCAAGTAATACCAGTCACAAAAAATGCATGGCGAGCACTAGTTAAATTTCAGTGAATTCGGTTAGGCTTGTTGTACTTCATCGATTCTTTGAATCACTTCTTGTGATGCTAACGGACAACCACTTTCTGATTTAGGTGTTAGGAACTCTTCTTCGAAAGACTTTGCAATATTTAATACGGTTCTTCTAGAACTAGGAGGAATTGAGTGATTTTTCTGTCTTTCATACGCGCTTAGGGCTGCAATTCTGGTAATAAAGGTTGACTAAAAGTGCTTTGTCTTTAGGAAACATTTTAAATCGAACTTCACTAGGCTTGGTTACTTAAAAGCAACAGCTTCATACTTTTTATTTTGAAGACGAAGAATAAGACCACGAGGAGAAAGCATTAGAATTCGATCATAGGGTAATTTATTTTTATGACGAACTCAAAAGCTAATTTGTTTTTTGGAATGAATACAGCGCTTTCGAACTAATTTTTTTTACTATTTTAAAAAATCCTAAATATACTGATTACAGTTAAAAAAATAAAGAGAACCGTTTTTCGATACCACTTAAGGTGGAAAACCATTCGCACGCTTAGTAATACTCAATAAGTCCAAGCTTGACACCATGCCTGAAGCATAATTTAATGAAAAAATTGCCAGCCTCTTCTAAGTACTCGGCGACTCCCTAGGGGATCGAGACCCAAAGCTTGAAAACCCTTGGTTCAACCCATTAATTAAAATTTAGTGTTTAAAAATCGCATTATTCATGCTCTATTTGATTTGAACTTTGTATTCCATTTTGATTTGGATATAAACATTTTTATAATTTTTTCCCACCATATTTGTATCCTAATAGCATTTCCATAAACGCTGAGCTTTGAATAAATTTGCTAGTTTTATAAACGATGACTTAAAAATATTTATATAACTAATTGTATTAAAAAATTAGGTTATGTGTGTGTTAAGCACCAAAGCAACGAAGGCTATGAGGTCAGTATACTGTGCCAGTAACTGCGTGTACTCTTTGGTAGGTTTACTGGACCAAAAGCGAGTTTTCGGAAGATAAAACCACGTCAGAGACAAGTTAATACAATACAAGTTCTAATACATATACCAGATATCCTTCAATCACCATCCTTCCACAACAAATGGAAAAAAGTACTGGGTTCAAATCCCGGTCTGGACAGGAGGAAATTTTATCGTGTTTCTTCACGATAGAGCCGAGTTAATCAATTGAGGGTTGCTTAGTTTTATTACAAGGAATTCTATTCTGCAAACCGACCGAAGAATACGCATTATTAGACACAATATACTGATGCCTCATAGCCTTAGTTGCTTTGGCACTAAATACACATGTCAACACAAATAATATCCTTAATTTTACACATACGAGATTGCATATATAGGGCGAGTCTTTTCTTGGCCGGGACCGCCTAATACAATAAAATAAAATAAATATTCTACTAACTACAAAACAAAAACACCTACATGTAACTGAAAATCCACATTGCACGTCCTATCACTACACCGGAAAGAAAACCACTTAAATATAATCCTCATATACTGTCTGTACTCGTACTCATATACAGGGTTAATACTCGAGCACTCTGTCACGGTACGAAACGTGACTTCCTCCTTAGCTTATATTTTACAGTTTAAGTAGCCTCCAAAGGATAATCCTACCTCTACCAGAGGAGTTGCTTGGCACCATACATCTCATCATTCTTCAGCGAGTCTTCTTGCTTCCGATTTGTGTCATGATGTAAATATTCATTACCGTGTAGACGAATGATTAATATAATAACAATGTGTGCGTAGCGAATTTGTGCCCGGAACTTTCAAGGTTTGTGTGGCCTTGGAAGCTATTCTACATTACACTGTATTAAAGACGCTGCACAGCAGCTGTGAAGAAAGTGAACACGTCATACGATACTTCAAGAAGTAAATGATGGATCGATATAATTTAGTGAAAAGGTATGAAAGACGGATACATCAGATACCTGAGCGACTCCTGACTAGTGTTCGTGACTAGATTCTTCCTCTGGTCAAAGCTACGTGCGGAAGTGGGTGAGATTGAATGTACCACGATAAGCCTCCTGTCAATACGTACCATTGTATTAATATTCCCTTTTTTTAATACTTCATTTCAGCAAAGTGCTGTTAGAGGGCGCTTCGAACATTCAATCTACGATTTTTTACTTTATCAGCTATATTAAGTAAAAAAAAAAAAAAGAAAGAAAAGCCGCTCTAGCAATTGCAGTTTTTTAAATTCGATAGAAGAAATGAAAGCGAAAATGGAAGGTGCATCTGAGAAAAGCGCTTTCAACTTTCCTTTTTTACAAAACAATTGAATTTTGGAAGCAGAAAAAAAGCAAAGGCCATCCCTGATCGTTGTGTAATATATAGAGAGAAAAAAATCATTTATTTTATTTTATGGATATGAAATACAATAAGTGACATTAGACCACATCAAACCTACAGCAATTCTAAAATGACGAAGGAAAACAGCTACTTCTTAATTAACTTTGTAACATTTTAAACAGCTACTTCTTAATGAACTTTTGTAACATTTTAAACAGCTTAACCTTAAGGTGGTATTACTGTCGCTTAACACCTATAAGAAGAATAACCACTTGGCGTCCTGCTGTCAGCTAATTTCTTTTATTTATTAATGAATTTTATTAGTTACATGCATTTACAGTAAATCTTTTCGCATCGATCTGAAAATTATAAATAAAATAACACTTAGTAAGTTAAACGATGCATAATCCAGAGTCGGGCCCAAGCTCATCTGACAGCCATGTTGTGTAACTGCTAATGTTGGTATAAATAGCTGGAATTAAAGGAAAGGCACATCCGAATGCTGAAACAAACGAAGCTATTCCAATAGCAACTGATTTATTATTTTGGTTAATCACTAAAGGTCCCCCGGAATCGCCCTACAATAAAAATAAATAATAATAAATAAATAAACAAAATGATAATAAATAGTGTACCTATATTTCAACTTTTACAAATTATGTGTAAAAGAAAGAGGTGTTTTGAAAAGTACAAAGTTACTAAGAGGATTTTCCATTTCTAGATTTTATAATATTATATTAAGATATTTTTATATTAAATTTTTGTAATTTTTAATAATAATATACTTTTCACCTACTTCCATTCTGAAATGCTACCAAACTTCATCCGGTAAAAATACTCCCAATCTGCCAATTGTCCTCTCTCATTTTCAAATAATCATAAAATATTTTGTAATGGCTTAACGTTTATATTATTATGAATATTCACTTTACAGGTAAAAATATTATTCAAACCATTCCTTTAATATAACTTTTAAAATATAATGGACATACATTAAAGAGCGCACAAAGTACAAATAGGCTTCATAAAAATTTGACACAAAAATTCTTTAAAAATAATTCAATAATTGAAGAGATAAAAGTATATTTTTAATGCTGGAAATATTTGAAGATTGTGATTTAGAAATTGAATAAAGGTAATTCGGTAATTCTCTATAACAATAGTTCCTAAAGCTCTTCGAGAGATTAGCAAAGCGTAAGGGTCCATGAATACGGGGCCCCACTGATCTGTCCCGATTAAATTTTTATAATTATTAAACAGTATAAATAAAATTATATCAAACTCTTACTTCATTGTTCTTTACCGAAAACGTATATTGATTATTTTTAAAACTATTTATTCCAAATCGAATGGCAAACAATCGAGATCATATTCAGATGTCCAGAAGTGTTATGTTTAATTATTTGCCAAAAAAATACCTTTTGCAGTTGGCACCGACAGAAAATTACATGTACCGTATACCAACGTAAGTTGTCATAGGGTATGATCTCAAGTTCCTTAGTATTAAATAAATACTGTACGCTTTCCTGGAGCTTCGTAGTTGATCAGGTCATGGGGTATATGGGTGATCTTTCTGATTTTCAAAAACATCTTATTGTTGCAGCACGTTTAGCAGCAGCCACAATTGAATAGAAAAAAGAAAGAAACTGAAATCAATGGTGGGTCGAAAGCAACTATTTCAAAAGTATGCAATGAGTGGAAGACGAACGGAGAATGCAGCTCTAGAAGTAAGAAATGTGGCAGAAAGTTGTTATTCCAAGAACAAGACCACAGCAATTTAAAGCGAATTGTAAACCAGGAAAGAGGGCCCAGCGTGCAGCAAACATAACTGGAAAATTAAATGTAGGCAATTAAAGACCCATTTCCAACCGAACTAAGCAGCGTGAGTTGAAAAATTTGGGATTTGATAGTCTCATGCCTAAACTAAAACCACTTCCTTCTGTTTAAAAATCATAAGATTCGATTTGAGTGGAACCTCGAACGTCAAGATTGGACTGTGAATCAATGGAAAAAGATCATTCGGTCTGATAAGTCTCGATTTACATTTATTTTTGTATCAGTGGTAGGGTGAAAATTTGGCGTAATCCTCATGAAGACTGCTTTGTATCCACAAATCAGGAGACTGGAGACAGTATCGTGGTATGTTCTGATGGTAGGAACTGGATCCGCTCATATTGTTAGAAGGTCGTGTTGCCTCCAATGAATATCCTTCTGTCGTATCGGACCAACTTCACCCTGCAATGCTTCATTTTCAGCCGGATTGCGATGGATCCTTTCAAGACGACAACGCAACTATCTACCGTGAATTGTTCGAGGAACATTCCCAACAACTAAACTGGCTTCTTAATTCTCCCGATCTGAATCCAAAGTTCGGCTTCGCAGTACTCCACCGACCAAAATACATCAACTGACAAATATCCTGATTACGAGATTGGTCGAATCGGGAGCTAGACTGCCTCGAACTCAACTCCTAGTGGAATTCATGCCACGACGTGTACCGTCTGTAACAAAAAGTAGCCCTACTAGATATAGTAAAGATTTCATCGCGGTTTGTTTCACCTTGAAGTACGCATACTGATTTTACAGGGACTCATTAAATATGTTTTATTTTTTTGACTCAGTATTGTTTTATAAAATTAACATTGCAAGAAATAAACAAATTATTTTTGATACTTAGTATAATTAATGAAATGCGACAGCACTCAATGAAACTTATGTTTTATATACATTATACCTTAAAATTTTATGTACACATCACTAAGGATTGAAATGAAAAGTTTTATGAAACGGAACTCTAATAAAATATCTGATTATTGCAGTTGTGAAGATGAGATTTTCCCTGATGTAAGAAAAGACCATTGCATTGACGCTACGAAGCTTGGAATTGTGTTTGTTCGTAAGTCAAGTTGTATTTGCCTTTAAGCTGTCTGTAGTCATTTAAAAGTGATCTTCCACCCACCCTATATACCAATTTCTGATTCTCCATACATATTTAATTAATTTTGAAGAAAGTAATCGTGGAGATTTGATTAAGTTTCTCAAGCTGTATTCGAATACTGTTTACAAACTCTCTTTCGAAATTATGCGTAGTGACTGCGCAAAATGACTGTGGTCATACGGACCGGACCCTCAGAAAGATAATGAAAATCCAGTGAAGCGCAATGCCCAGCTTTGCCTTTTCATCTGCTGAAGGTTCTCAGGTAATAAAACACTCAAGAGTGCCAATCGCCTGTTTATGCAAGCACAAAGCTGTTCGTTGTCATGCCAACGTCATTATATTCTGATTTTAATAATGGTGGCGATTGTGCCTCTCCATAGCGTCTTTGCACATTTGCATGTTACAGAATGTAAAATGCAATATTACGTAGCCGAAGTCGATGACAAAAATCAGACAGGACCCTGGCAACAAAAAGTTTTGTTTTATGGGCTGAAATTATGTTAAATTTCTTAACACATACTTAAATTTGTATAATTTATGGTTCTATGGTTATTTTGATTGCGCATGACCCATCTATTAGATATGGACGTCTGTTTGAAAATAATGGGTACGCATGCTTGTTTGTATACAAGAAATTCTAGTTTCGATACGACCTATTTTGAAACGAGTCGAACTCCAGTTAGATCCTTTTACGAGACTAATATAAGTTTCAGCTCGGTTTCTCTTTTGATACTAATATTCGTAGTAAATTACTTCACCTATTCAAATATTTATTTCTTGTGTTCAGTTTAATTAAAAACTTCCCGTTGAATCCGGGTGGTTATTACCATTTTTATTCAGATTTTTTTGTGGAAAGTATAAATTATAATACTATAAAGAAACAACACTAAATTAGCATTTTTATTAAAAATTTACACACGATGCATTTTGCTTGGGGAAAAAAAGTACCTAGCCATGTCAACATTACTGTGTTTACATTTAACGGGCCTGCAGAATCCTTTATCTATCTACTACAACTTCCAAAGTGGTGTCATATAAAAACAGGTACATTTAAAATTTATGTAACGTTGGCTTGTCAACAGATGTTCGTAGATTGTATAACCTAGTAAACACTAGCCCAGTTTGTAGTTTCGATAGGAATTTTTCTAGATTTCTTTTCTGGTGCTGCTGACACTGATGATGAAATGAGGTTAGGGGCCCACACTGTCGCTATTTCTTAGCCAATCTTTACACACAGTGACTCGTGTTAATGTTTGACTCAGCAGAAAGTATACGGTCAGCATATCTGACAAGAGATCGAAACAGCGTGAGGAGAGTGTGAAATTAAACTATTCCAGACCAAAGAAACCTCATTCTAATGTTCACTGCTCACTTTGCTTCCCACTGTGGATTAATACTCTGAAGAAAAGGCCTAGTGAACGACCTTGAACCACCTGTTTTCCTCCCAGCTACAAACTAACTATGAGGGCTAAAACTTCTTAATCACAATGCCCTTTTCTTGGTAAAAGAAGAAAATATGAAATAAGAAAGGTAAAAGGAAAGTTAACAAAACTGTTAATTGGAAACAAAACTGGGAGGTGAGCTGTTGCTTTCATGAAGGGTAGATTTACAGCCGTTGTAAGGGCTGAAAAACCAGAATAAATCATAGGGGAGAGGATCCTATGACGTCCGGCTACATATGTTCCTCAACGAACGAAGATTTTGTGTACAAGGTGTTTATAATTAAACTACGCCACTTCAGACGCCTGCAAACGTGGAAACTGCCAACCGTGCGGAATTGAAATTTTCAGTGGCAACAGCCAGACCATATCGAAATTAAAGGCATGAAAAATTAGTTCTTAAAAGTTTAAATATGTGCTGTACTCAATATGCGAATTAGATACCGCTGAAGTGTCTTTGAGAGAGCCATAAAAGTAGATGATTGTATAGCAGGCAAAAAAAGTCAATGTGAGACTTTAAAGAATGAGTGAAGTATTATTAGCATAGTTCTATTAATTGAAAAACAGAAGTTCCTTGGATGAGTTGCATAAATATCGTAATTTGAAAGGAGACTTCTGAGAGGACCTCTGTTACAAAATGGGGTGTGCAGCTTGATGAATAAATAAATAAAATAATTACTTATTTTATTTATTTATTCTTATTTTTTATTATAATTTATTTATTTATTTTTTATTTATTTATTTCTTCTTTTTTTAAATTTATTTATATATATATATATATTTTTTTTTTGTTTTTTTTTTTGTCTCCGCCAGGAAGCTCAGGCAGCCCTGGCAGAGGCCAGCCAGAGTATAATGGGCAGCCTGGCTCACCTCCCAGTGGTGGTGGCGGGCAACGTGGGGTTCCCTTAGGGGCCCTGCGGCTAAGCAGCCAGGGACAGAACAACAGAACATAGCACTACTCTGTCACAAACCAGACACCACACTTTTTCTGGCTTTTACAGAGATTCTGTAAACTCTTCACAAAGTACCATGGTGCAGATGTGGGAAACCACCGGTGGCGCCTTCCACAAAACACCATGATCTGCCTCTTGCTGAGACTACGCACATGAGAGGGCACAAAGTTAAGTCGAGGAAGGATGGTTGCAGGATAGATGTGCGGAAGTTTGCTTTCAGCCAGTCAGTGGTTGATTGTTGGAACAGGTTCCATCTGTTGTTGTGGAAGTAAATGGCTTGAATAAATTCAAGGAAGAACTAGATAAATTCTTGATGGGCATGGATGGGAGAAGTGTGTAGTGTTTTGTTTTTGGCTGATGCTACATAAGCTTGCTTTTTTGCACATTTGACACTATTACTACTAACATACCTGCCTTCAATACGATCAACAATTGTTAATATAAATTCCATTAATATCAATCTACAGGGACTGCTTTAATTTGTATCTCTTATCACTGGAGAAATTTCATGGAAAATTTTGGAGAAACTCAAATTTTGTTCGAGGCATTTCGAAGGCATTTTGACCAGGTTTAACATAAAGGCCTTCTAAGCAATCTTCCATCCTATCGTCTGTCTTCTGCCTTTTTATTTTCAGCTTTCTTTGTTTGATAGCTCACGATGTGTGATGGTAGATGACTCTGTCTTATAACTTTCACCTAACCCTGGAATGCCTCGATTTTCTGTTCTTCCACCTATTCTTTTCTCTTGTACGTCAATTGATGTACAAGGGAAATATTTCTCTTTCCAGATGAAAAACTTTGTTTGGCACAAACAACCAGAAGTACTTGCCGATCAACGGCCAGTTACTAAAATTCCGATCTCCATAGGGAAGAGAAATTAGTTTGCTTTAATCCTGAGTCCTGCTTTATTTCTGAAAAAACAAAAAGTGTAAAGCCATTATCTATAGAAAGCTGTTCCAACATCTGCAAGGTGTCGCCAGAACCACTCTAAAATTCCTTGACTTCATTCAAAACAGGGTACTTAGATTTATTAAATAATCCCTCTCTGGCCAACTCTCTTCACGCCCTATGTACAAGCATTCACTTTCCAACAACTCTGAAGAATGCATTTCAGCTATCGGCTCATTGGTTGGAGTTTTTGAATATTAAATGGAATTTGCGAAGACCGGATTTAAATCGTTGCGAATTTTAAATACGGGACTTCTTGAAAAGACTTGTTTACAAATCCCAGCCTTCGGGATTTATCAGAACTGAAACATAAAGATGTAATTAAAGCAGAACTTTTCAACATTTATCCAAAGCACATACCGAACACTTGAATTAAGGTTGGCGATTCTTCGCCCTGAACAGATTTTGCAGTATTTTGTATTCCGTTGAGCTAATAAAGAAATATCTGTTTATAAAATTTAAATAATCATGGGACCTTATTTTAAAGATCACCCTATATATGAACCTGAAACCAACACGGATATATTTATTTTTATATAATTATTTATTTTAATAAAATTTCTTATGAAAGCGCCACCAGGTGGTGTTATGTTGTAATGCGCTGAAGTCGATGAGCTTGATCAGCTTAAGATCAGAATTATTATTATTAACGTCTTAAGAAATTGTCCTGGTTAACTTGTATAAAGAGAAAGAGAATTATTAGTTCGTACCTAGAGAGAAAAAGTTTTCGAGAAATGGTACGTTAGAGCTCACCACCTTTGCTGAAGGCGTGAATTTTAAAATAGCAAAATAACGCTACTGAACTCTAGTAACGAATTTGGAAATGTTTATTCCC
Organism: Mastigoproctus giganteus; assembly: GCF_048544385.1. Lineage (NCBI taxonomy): Eukaryota > Metazoa > Arthropoda > Arachnida > Uropygi > Thelyphonidae > Mastigoproctus > Mastigoproctus giganteus. Next base: position 54,260,335 of record NC_143587.1, read on the forward strand.
AATAAATATTCCGTTATTGCCTTCAGCCATATTTGATGTTCCAGAAAGTTTTAAATATTAATATTTACGTTTGTACCTATCGAAGATATTTTCTGATTTTGTTTTCACGTCATTTGGGCGTAAGTTTAAAAGTACTTTCGCAACTTTGGAGTTTTCAATATCGACACCTCTAACATTCAAACAATTATTTGCTAGCTGTATTTGGATTAAATAGAATGGAAAATATTTCCAAGAGTTTCCCGCTTCGCTGAATTTTATTATTTTTTATTTTTTCCAACTTTGAGAGCTCATATTATTACTTCTCTTTTTAGGGGAATTGACTCCAGCACCGTAAGACGTTCCAATAATCCTCACTCTTCCCCCTTCACACTCCGATCGTAACAAAAGAATTCAAGATAAATGACTGTCAGTTACTGTTTTGTGATTATTGTATTTTTGAGAGGAACAGAAAGTGGAAATAAAATGTTCACCGAATTGGTCTTGACCTCGGTTTATAACAAAGTGACACGGCCAGGCACATGTGACGTCACTCGTGACTATTTGGCACGTAACTTGGAGAGAATCGAAATAAATCGAAGCGCTTCACATTTTCAAGGAAGCGGAATTTCGAACTCGTGTTCTACATTTAGTGAAGCGAACGAGGAATTATTTTCAATTGGTTTGATAGCACGGTATTTCCTTTTAAGGAACACAGTCACTTATTGAAGAAGTGGTTCACTATAATGCTTTACGGCCCTGACAGTGTTTATTAGAGTGAAATACTTGTCAAGTTTTTTAATGATTTCTGGCTTTTATTTTTATAGTTTATAATAAAAATTATATATATTTTAAATATATTTTAAAATAACAATTTTTCTATTCCTTATTTTTACATTCATGTGTATATTTATGTTTTTTTTTTATATTACACCTCTTAATTATTTTAATAAATTCAAATAAATAAAGCTTTAAGAGAAATTTTAAGTTTTCTTAATAAGCCAACTGGTGGAAATGTGACCAATAATATTATAATAGTCAACCGGAAATCATTCGATTACCTAAAAGAAAAAAAAATGACAATAGAGACTTTCTACCCTCCTTAGTGAAAATAAAAATTTTCATTTTCTATAGGGATTATCGATTATTATATTTTTTTATTATTAAAATGCATTAACTATTTTGAGTTTGCCCTCACTACAATATAATTTCAAAATAACGGCACCTTCGGGTATTCAAGGTGCCGTTATTTCGATTTTTCCGTTATCTAGAAAATTTTATTATTAATATATATCTAATGCAGAAATAATGAGGCTAAATAAGAAATAGAGAGATGAAGAATACGATTTTATTAGCTGTCCATAAAAAAAACAAATATGTTGACGATTCAATGTTATATTCTGCCATTAATACACTTCTGCTTACGCCCCGTTCTATTTTCTTTATTATACCAAGTTCAGTCTACGCAGGTAGCACACCGTTGCTGTCACCATCCTCCCCACACCGGGTGAAAAAGGCCCGGGTTCGAATCCCGTCGATGACATGAGAAACTTTTACGGGCCCTTTTCATTCCGTGACTGAGTTAGTCGGTCTCAAGTAGATAGCAAGGTTTTCCCCCCCAGAAGCTGGGATTGGTTTTTCGTCCAGCAAAACAGGCAAATCGACCACAGAACACACGCAATTTACAGACACAATGCGCATGGTATATGAATTAACTTTCGGGGTGACCCTAATGTAATAGTTTGGATTACACTGAAAGGACAGAATTTCTGGGATACCTGGTTCCTGAGCAACGCGACATTGTCACTCCTTTCACTAGTGGACGAATCCACCGCTTGGCAGGTATACAAGTACACTGCATTCACGTAGACGGTAATTCGATGTCAGTATGGATAAACGTCGTGAGTTAACCGTGCAATTTCTGTACCACCTTCCCGAAAAACCCACACTGTCCCCGTTCGACAGTATCAACAGTGTATCGGGAATACGCCATTTCCGGAATAACATCTCATCGTGGACAGCGCTGTGGGTGGAGAAAGGTGGTGGATGAATGTGGCGGTCGAGGTTTGTCTCGCATTGTTTTGGCTAACCGGAGAGCGACAGTGGCACAAATCATCGCCGAATTCAACAAGGGGGGGGGGGTACCAGAAACGTCTCCACCAAGACCATCAAGCGATCATTAGCCGCAATAGGTTATGGGAGCCGCCGACCCACCAGAGTCCCGTTGCTAACACCGCGACACAGGACCCAACGCCTAAACCGAGCGAAGGAACATCGGCACTAGACCTTGGATGGTTGGAGACGGGTCTCCTTGTCGGTGAACCCCGTTTCCAGTTATTTCGAGTAGGGTGCATATCTGGCGGAAACCGTACGAAACTATGCACTCGTCATGTCAGCAAGGAACTGTTCAGGCAGATGGACGATAGATAATGGTCTGGTGCATGTTCAACTGGCACACGTCAGGACGTCTTGTACATCTATATACATCTCTGAACGATCCAGGTTAATTGTCCATCCTTGCAGCCATCTGCATCCCTTCATGGTCATCGTGCACCCACAGGGCAATGGACTCTTCCAGCAGGACAATGCGCATCCTCACAGAGCCATGGTGACTAGAACATGGTTCGAAGAGCATTCCGCAGATTTTACGACCATGAAATGGCCTCCCAGTTCATCGGACATGAACCCTGTGGAGCACTGGGATGCCATGGATAGGCCCGTTAGAGCTTTGGATCCTCCACCCAGGAATGCGACGGAATTATGGCGAGCGGTGCAGCAAGCATGGATGGAAATACCTGCGGAATGCTTTCGTGAACTAGTGGACTCAATGCCTCGCCGTGTGACTGTCCTTATCCGGGCGAAATGCGGGCCTATCCGTTACTAGGTAGGTCTTCCAAGATTTCTGTCCACTCAGTGTACTATGCTTGCTGTTTAGCATCTTCAACCTTTTAATATGTTAAACAAATTTTGAGTATTATAAACAATAAATATGGTACTCTCGGGAATTCAGTGGTGCCGGATTTTAGAGCTCCTAAAACAGACGAAAGGACTCTTGTCCTTTCGTCTGTTTTAGGAGCCAGCGAGACTTAAACTGCATGATTAATGCTATGGTCTTAATTGTCACAGTGGAACAAACTTTGCTTTTTAACGAGTTGCTTTGATATTGCACTACTTTAAATAGTTAGCTCTAGCTATATTAAAACTTTAAAAACTAATTTTGTTTTTAATGACCATAGAAGAACTGCTTTTCAAGTATTTCTACTTCTTGCTGTCATCTGTTTGAGAGTAGTACAATACCAGAGCAACTCGTTGCAAAGAGAAGCTTCTTTTATTGTGAGAAGACCACTGAATTATTTGTTCGGTTTAAATCCTGTTAGCTGCAAAAACAGATTAAATGACAAGAATAGTCCTACAAGAATATCTTGTCATTTAAAAAAAATAATAATAATATGAAAGGTTGGTTCTATGAGTTTGAAGGTGGACAGTGAATGGATGGTTGCTGTTCGCAGCACGTGTTTGGAAAAGAGAAGGGTGATTATAGATGCCAATTCAAAAGAACAGTGCCTATGGAAGTATCTATAGAAATGGCTCGTAGCAGAGACAAAGAGTGGAGAGACTTTGACTTTGTAAGAGATGGAGCATTAATTAACCTGAATGCCCTCTTTTGACTCTAGAAACGTGAGAGAGAGGTTTTGGGGGCACCACCTCCAGATGTGGGGAAAATATTCCATGGTAGTGCTGATTTGAGATTCTACAGAGTGAGCAGTTGCTTAGAAAAAAGTAAGCCCGGAGCTAAAGAGAAAACCCAGTTTTTTTAGATCAGAGAAAGCAATATTTATGATGAGCTTTTGTTAAGAGAGATTGAAGTCAGGGTAATCCCTTAAAAAGATATGTAATCGTGTCTATAAATCTGAGTTTCGTCGTAGATGAGCAAAGGAGCAGTACACTCTTGCGATAAAAAGATAGAACTAAGTTTTAGATGGATTAAAGCTAACTAAACTTTCTTTGCCCTATTGAAGAATTACTTGAACATCGGAATTTAAGATATTCTGGAGGATAAGATTTCTCAAATAGATAGGTAGAATGTAGTGTAACATCATCAACAAATCTATGATAGGAATTCAGGTGGAGGAGCGAGCTTATTAATATACAAGAGTAGGAGAAAGAACTGACCCTTGGTGAACAGAGAGCCAACCACCATCACTCGCAGTGGGCGATCAGAAAAAACCGGATACCCAATTGCAAAAAGCACTTGGAAATCCATAAGATGGAAGTTTTTTAGAAGACCTTTATGTCAAACACAATCGAAAGCTTTAGAAAAGCAACTGATTGTGTTTCACCAAACATTTCACTGAGTTTGTCCATAGATGGGTAACATAAGCCAATATATCACCAGTGGATTGACACTGACGGAATTCTTACTGGCGACCATTGATCATATGGAAGATTTCGAGATAGTTTAAGAGATACTGTAATAGTTAATGGATTTCTCCATGACTCTGGAATGAGGTAAATGTAATGGGAAGATAACTGGATTGGAGGGATTTGCCACCCTTTTTAGGAACTGGCTGGATATGAGCATATACTTCCAAGCAGAAGGAAAAATCTGAGTGAATAAGAAAATACAAAAAGGCGACACGGGACAGAATAAGCGAACAGAAGTAAGAGCACAAGGTTTGGAGAAGAAGTGGAAAAATACAAATACCAGAAGAATGTGGAGCTTTCTTGGCATCAATATCGTTCAAAGTTTTTTTGACATCATTTTCAACGAGGACCAGAGGAGGCAACGAGTGGAATGTACTGGAAATGGTAAGAGGTTACCAAGAGCAATACACGAGTTAGAAGAGAAGTAGGATGCTAGTAATTCGGTTTTAACTTTAGCCGAGGTGAAAGTAGAACCATCAGATTTTAACAGATGTGGAGATGGGCAATATTTGCAGCAGTAGCTTTGGCAATAGACTGGAATGTTCAACTACCGCTTGGACAAAAAGTGAGTTTTCTACTCTTAGCCTGTTCGAAATCAAGTTCGGACTGATTAATAACTGATTTACAATAGTTGCTATCTTCAGGTTAAACAGAAAATGAACCTGGAGATTTGGATGCGAACTTACTGCGATATGCAATCTTATCTTGAACGGCCGCAGCACATTTATTGGAAAAGCAGGGGTTAGATAAATGACGTTCGTGAATTAATTGCGTGAATCAATTATGTTCGTGAATTGCGTGTGTTCTATGGTCAATTTGACTGTTTTGCTGGACAAAATACATGAGTTTCCGGGGAGGGGGAGAGGAACGAACCTTGCTCTCTACATCTGAGACAGAGTAACTCAGACACGGAGTGAAAAAATCCCGGGCCTTTCCACCCAGTGCAAGAAGGACGGTTACCATGCCACTGGGCTACCCACATAGACTTTCTTCAAGAATAATTTCACCGACACAATCCGAGCAAACATCGGCGTCAGAATATTTAAAACAATTATCTAACCAAGGAAAAGAAGGATAGAAATCTCGCAGATCATCCATTCTTGTAATGCCAAAAACACGAGGTTGAGAAGAGGTCTACTGGAGAAAGGGACCATCGCCAAGTTATGTACGTAGAGGACACCTCGATCGTGTACTTGGAAAGGTTGTTTGCGAAAAAAAGATTAAGGGTGGCTATGTGGTTAGGATTTTCTGGATTTTAGGATCCTAACCATGGCTATGTGGTTAGGGTTTTCTGGTATTCTGGTAGGTAAATGAACAATCTGTGCGAGGTCATTAGTAACAGCTTCAGAATCTCGACCAGCTAGGTCTGCATGATTAGAAAACTGAAGCTGAAGTTGTGAACATTAAAATCACCAATGAAGATTATCTCCTGTTAGGAAAGTTATATTCGAGAAAGTCCAGTCTCAAATAATGGAAGTCAAGGAGTTCCATTGATTAGTGAAGTTGGAAGAACGATAGCGGCAACATATGAATTTGACAGAATGAGGTGGAGATGTTTTAAACTTCGGGGAGATCAAAAAGAGATTTTCCAGAGTAGGAAGTCTCTGGAAATAAATATCAGAGAAGACATATGCTCAGGTACCACCTTTGAAACTAAATTTTTTCTATTCTGATTTTTTTTAAGATTTATATTTGTGTTGTACAAAGCATGCAGTAACTACACTAAAAATTATGGCTATTACTCATAATTTTTTTAGCCAATTCTAAAACGTAATTCTGTTTTCGGAAAAATCTCTGAAATGTGGACAACTTTATATTCTGAAATTTTTACAGTACGCGTCACACATACGAGTTACGAAGGGAAAAACTTTATTTCGAGAATTTGGAGAATTTTTACTGTTTGAATTTTGTGTGACATAAAAATTATGAGAATAGAATAAAAGATCCGTTAGAAATTTTGTATAAAACAGTTTAATCAGACTCGGAATTTAAAGCGGTTGTTACAAAAAAACAAACAAAAATAATTTTCTGAACAACGAAGCGGCAAAAATAGTAATAATAATTACAATTACTCTAAAACCTTCTTATATAAAAAGTGAATTAAAAAAAGGTTAAAGTGAATTTAAAAAAAAACAGGATTTTTTGAGCTTATCAAAGTCGCAATCCAAAGTACGAGCCTGCATGGTCGATTGAAATAATTGCTGGAAAGCATTTCAAAGGGAAAAATTATACCAACACACTTCTTCAATAAAATCATGATAAAAGAAAATACCAGTGTTGTGGGAAGACGGAGTGATATACACTACCCTACTAAAAGTAATAGTAATAGCGGTATAGCGCAATGAAGTCACAGGCTTTTAAAAAAACGAGTAGATAAGAAAATACAAATTATTTGCTTCCCTCCTCACATTGGTAACTATCCAGTTGACCTTTCAATTAATTCAAACTGTCACCCTTAACTACCTGCGAGAGCAACTTGTTCCAGCAATCAACGACTCGCTGGCTAAAAGAAAACTTCCTACAATCAAGTCTAAACCTCCTTCATTAATTTTACTAACCCCCCTCAGAGCTTAATAAAGCTCAATCCTCTGAGGTGCCTGATTGCCAAGTTCTGTAGTTCACATAATCAGAGTCCGGTCCTTCCTCATACGGTCGTCCTTCTGCCGAACTCACCATGCGAGTTTCCGTCTTCGGACCCTATCAAGAAGCTCAATGTTTTTTTTTTTTTCTATTTTTTTCAGGTGAGGTCTTCATACTTGAACACAGAGCTACAAATTTGGTGATTTTAAATCCCAGATCCCTTTCTTCCTCTCCCTTTTTTTATTCAACCGCACCTTAATGTAATTTTTTTTGGGGATTGCTGTTCCTCAAGCGTGAGACCTTGCATTTTTTTGCATTAAGCATAGCTGCCACTTTTGTGACCATTCCTGCAACCTGTTCAAGCTGCTTGGCACAGATCATTAATTACTCTACCAACGTTTATGTCGTATGCAAATTTTGACATCCACCTTCTATCCCATCGTCGATGTCGTTTATGAAAAGCAGAAACAACAGTGGTCCTTGGAGGATCCCACTTCTGTCTTTATACTAATGAAGAATATCCATTAATACACAAACTGATTTTTCGCTTGCTGAATCTTTGTTTCCTAGCCACGCCACGTGCCTCTTCAAGAACCGTAAATCACTTGAAATTATTATAACATCAATACTTGAAGATATCAAACACCGTATGCTCTGCACTACTTATAACTACGTATCCGCCATAGCTGATAACTTTTCTCAAGATCCAAGTTTGTGTACATGTAATGATGGTGGTCCAGCTATTAAATGCGCTACGACTCAGACCTGCACTACTAATCAGGATCACAATAAACTATCCTACAGCTCTAATGCACTGAATTCTGGCCAAACACTAAATTGCCCCGAGATCCAGATAGCCAAAGAACTTCCTTGCCAGGAAAACCAGACCAGAAATCCTGCCAATCCTACGGAAGAATCAGCTAATCCAGATAAACCACTTAGTGTCCCACTCCACAAATCACAGAAGCCATCTACTACATTGCAATGGAACCCCAACCCTGAAACTATCGTCGAGCCTTACTCGTACTCAAGCCGAGTGTATCAACCTACAATGCCGAAGAAACCTGAAATCCACAATTGCGGCCCCCCACTGCTAACATTACAACCATCCCGGGCGGAAGTTGTAGCTGCACCTCCTCCTACACTTGTGGCCCAGAGTTACTGCAGTAAGCCTCGCCATCCTGAAGAGGGTAAAATGGGAACCCCAAATGTACTAAAGAGAAGGCGATCATTTAAAATGGGCACCTCGGCCACCTCCAGGCTGCAGGCGATGAATCCACCAACTGTCCGTCTTCGACGAAGTCTATTCGTTTCCCGACTGGCCCCAAATACAACTCCAGATGATATCGCGTCATACATAATGCATGAGCTGCACTTTACTGTGTCCGTCACACTTCTTAAGAAAACACCCCTGCATACATCGTTCAAAGTTGAGTGCGATACACAGAATTTCAGCTCCATATCAGCAACTGCTCTCTGGCCGTCTGGATCACTACTCAGGCCATACTATGAACCTAAATCCAATATCACCCCACGCCTAGCCATGGCTAATGCGCTATCCCACCAAGACTGCTCCCAAGCGTGACGGTTTGATAGGCATTCCTATTCTCAGAAGCCCCAAAACCAGGAATCAGGGTCACACGATGATGAGCCCTATACATACCCCGATGACAAAACCTCTGATCAATCTCTGCATACCACAGCTACAATGAAATCCACCCTCAGCTCATACCAACTATTGTAACCAACCGTGCTAAAAAGCCAACAAAGAAAATAAATAATGTCCTCGAATCAGCACTCGTGAAGGTCTCGTGTCACCTTACACTCAAGATTTTTTATCAAAATGTTCGTAGTATTCGGAATAAGCTCGAGACACTTGAGCAGATGCTTCTGTCCCAAATGGCTGACGTCATCTGCATGTCTGAAACCTGGCTGGAACCACAACAAGAATCAATTGCCTCCGCCCAAGCTGCTGGTTACAAATCTTTCTTCACCTCCCGCTCTCATACCTGTGGTGGGGGTGTTGCTGTTATCATAAATGCCAGTAGACTTGAGTTCGTACATGCAGTCTCCAGCAAATCCAATCTATTCGAAGCATTGATAGTAACGGTCAAGATCAACTCTTGCTTATTAGATCTCGGTGCAATATATACACCCCCAACCCCCGATGCTCAGACAATCAATGATATTGCATCCTGGCTAATAAATACGCTTCACACATCTGCTATCCACCTCATCTGTGGGGATTTTAACTTACCACCAAATCTCCAACATCTTCATGAGTCACTTATGGCTAAGATTGCACCTAGTGGCCTCAGGATCATAAACGAAGGCCCAACTAGAGGTCTTCATCGCCTGGATCTCATATTATCGTCTGGTTCCTGTAGCGTCGACATTAAACCCGAAACTCACTTTGAATCCGATCATGAACCCATTGTAGTCCTATTGCAGCTCCCAACGCCCAACTTTAATGTCTCCCACTACGTCAAAAGGAAGATCATCATCTCTCCCACCTTCCTACAACCGAACAGATGCCTTTATGCAACAAGACTAATTCCCTGGGAAGTTCTCGAATCAGGAGATCCGGAACTGGCTCTAGACATATTAACTAGATGGTTGCACACTGTTACCATGTTCTCAGCAGCTAAACAGGTCAGTATCTCCGCTAGAACTAATGCTTGGTGGTCTTCGGAGCTAAATTACAGTTTCAAGTGCAAACAGTCCCTCCATAAACAATGGAAACAGTCTGGTACAGCATATGACCGAACTCAGTACTCCAAAGCTAGAGCACTGTTTAATAGACTGAAATCGCAAGCCATTACAAGAATACACTGACAAGACCTTATCCAAAGGCAAAGTGCCATATACCCGTAACTCTGAACCAGGTTCCAATTTCAATCCAGTTGAATGGATCAACTATGTAGCCAGATTCCAAGACAACACCACACAACCATATGATTACCAACCAGACCCCATTTCAAGTCCAGATGATGAGCTGTTTTCCATTCAAATCGATCTACAGCAGCTCCGTCAAGCCATCAACTCGCTGCGTCCGTCATGCACCACTGGCATCGATAATGTCCCACATTTCATCGTAAAGTGCCTCAGTCCATATATCCTTGATCCTCTGCTCTACTTGTTCAACTCCATCCTCTCTCATAGAGTGTTTCCGGCATCCTGGAGCAAATACAGTCTTGCCCCACTACCTAAAGTTCAACTACCAAGCCAGCCGAAGCACTATAGACCGATTTCCACTGCATCCACGCTCCTAAAGCTACTGGAAAAAGTCCTTCTTCCGCATATAACACGCCATCTTCTTCCACAATCATCAAAACAACTCCATTATGTTCTCCCTAATAGATCAACTGTCTCCAACCTTCTGGCAGTCCAAACGGAAATTTTAAATGGATTTGAGGCCAAATCAGAAATGGCGGTTGTTTATGCCGATATTGAAGCTGCTTTTGATAGCCTCAACATCTCAGCCCTTCTGAATCTCCTAACCAATTTCTTTCGGATCAAAGGTGACGTTTTCGCTTTTCTGCACTCGCTCCTCCGGAACAGAACAGTGTACCTCACTCATTGTAACCTCTGCTACACCCGATCCATCAATGCTGGTGTGCCGCAAGGTGGCGTTTTATCGGGGTTACTTTTTACCGCCCTCCTTATTCCGTTTGTGTGTAACAGAGATGATGTCATTACCTACGCCGACGATATAAAGTTCCTAACGGAAATACCACCATCAGCCGACAGGGGAGTGATCACATCGGAAATCTGTAATAAGATCACAGCTTTCTCTAGCCATCTCAACCATTTCGGTCTCAAACTGAACCCCCAAAAATCCGTTATTATGGTTTTTTCTCTGAAGAAGTGTCCCACATCCATACAACCCTCACTGCAGGGTGCAGTTATTCCAAGTGTTACTAAACACAAAGATCTCGGTGTAACCTTCGACCCAAACCTTAGGTTCAACTGTCACATCGAATGTGTTCTACGCAAGATCAACCGAATGCGCTGGATTGCCCGTCAACATCTTCTTCATAACACAGACGCAAGAACCACAATCAGATATCTGGAAACCACTGTGTATCCTACCTTTCTGTATGCCTCTGAAATATGGGCATCCGCAGTACCTTCTCTCATGAAGCCCATCTTCGCCAGTGAATACTGGATATTGAAGTGGGCAACCCACAAACATCGACTCCCCCCTCAGCAGAGGACCACCAGCATGGCCGACCAACTCCAAATCCCGCGGCTGCCTCAAATAATCAGCATGAGGAGAACTGCGACCACAGTCAAAATGCTGGTTGGCAAAATCAACTCCCCTGACTTCTGGGATATATGCCAGTGGCATGTTCCACTTCCTTCCTTACGAGCCACCCCTCTTCTTCAGCTACAACGGAACAGGCTGAAGATCAGTGACAGATTCCTACCTGGACAAGTACTTCCTACAGTACAAGCCCTGCTAATGATCGGAGTTGACCTGCAGAAATTCGCTTCTGATCGCAATTACAGGCGTTCGTTGGCCGAACTTGTTCCCCTTTTGTTTGGCCCCTGATGTCGACTCATACTGATATCTCCATCTGCTATCTCCTATGAGGTGCATAACGGCACATCGCAGGCAAATCGATGAACTGTCTCACAAGGAAATGCAATACCGAACATCAATTTGGCACTGTGAAATATTCTGACTTGTGTGAATATGCTTAAATATGTGCTTTGTACATATGAACGTGCACATACCTTGGTGTACTGTCTGCCTCACAACTATGTACATACTCATATCTATTGAATGGCTAATGCTACGTTTTTAATCGTTATGTAATATTTTATACTGCACAAATTTTTATACTGTACATATTTTTATATTACCCTATATCATTGTCAAGCCCCTGGCCTCCTGGCTGTGGCGGGCACATTATTGTATCTTTACTGTACAATAAAGATTTTCTTCTAATACTCTCTGTCCACCCAGCAATCCATCTTAGAAATTTTAAACCCTCTGCCTTCTGGCCTACAGCCATCCACAAACCCATCTTTGAATTTTCCCAGTAATCCCAACATATTCCAGATTATACAATAGCCTCTCACGAAGGACTGAGATAAACCTTAGTCTAAATCATTCCCTACATACAGCTCATGATTTTCCCTTAAATATAATGACTGTCCACAATCGAACACGTTTCTGGCAACTTTTTCACTTGTTTTGGTGCTTAGAACTTCGCCCTGTACACGCTTGCACATTTTTATAACTCATATTTCTTCACTTAAATAAAATATTCAGTCTATTCAGTCTACTTAAATAAATAGATAAACTTCATTACAGTAAAAATTTATGGTTATTGTATTCTACTCTTACGTTTAAATTCCATTACCATGCTTATTAAATACGAGTCAAACAGTCAATCCCATTACTTACAAAACATATTCCATTGCGCAGTCCACCTGCGCAAATATGGCCGTCTGTAATCTTGCTCTGGAACAAACGGTACTGAATCACACACGCTAAGTGTGATGGGATAGGTAGTCGTGCTGCCATTAATATTGGGCTGGATTTCATGGCTGCTGTTAGGAAGACAATAACGTTAGACAGGATATTTCGGAGGATTATGTTGATAATGCTAAGAGTAAGAAAGAAAGAATATTAGTCTTATTTACTAATCCCTTAAGTATTGACTGACACGACAGTTATTGGACATTCACAGCTGAAATCTTTTTCCGTTACCAAATACACCATCAGAATTCACAGATATAAGCTGAGTGATGCTATCTTGGTTTTCAGTACTCCATTCGCATTATGTTAAAAGCAAAACAGCCTTAAAACAAAAACAAAAACGTTACTTTGTAGTTATGCAATTTTTAGAAGTAAATGTTTATTTGAATAAGAAGATTGGTTTAACTTACTTCTGTTATGGACTCCCCATCCCATTGCTTGTGCCCACATGAACTGATACTTGCTTCTTGGTTTGGGAATGCAGATTGGTTTAACTTTCTCGTTCTGATTTAATGGTCGAAATAGTTTCAAGTAGGCAATGTCGTATTCGCTGTTTTCACCAAATCTTGGGTGGATAACCAAACTGCTAAAAGTAATTTCACCATCTGGGCCATCGCGGTTGTTAGTTCCAACGTAACCAGAGAGCTGATTAGCTGAAGCGATACCTGTTTGACTGAAAATATATACGGTATATATTTATTTATTTTTAATAAATAATAAATAATTATATTTAATGATATTATATGTAATGATATGATATAGAAAATATTTAAAATGAATTATTAATCATGAAAATTTATGTAGCACATTTGAATTACATACAGTGAGCCAGGGGAGACTGAAGTCATGTTCTCTCTGTCTCTCTCTCTCTCTCTCCTTAAAATTAATAAATGATCACCTTAAATTATTGGTAACTTCATATTTATGTACCAAGTGAAAGGGATGTTCAAAATTAAATTATACAATCATGATAAATTTAAACCCATAAGTATAATCCAATTACACTCCTCGACAAAATTATGAGAACAAAATTTTTTTCGTGAATATTTTATTGGGAACAGTGTCACCGAAGGTGAATATTTGATATAATAGCCATCCTGGTATGAAAATTCCGAGTATCCAACAGAAATCGGTCTATCACCTCACATAGTCGTACATTATGCAAATTATTCATGCCTATAAAAACACGGGATAGCCACATCTCCAGTACTCAAAATGGCAAGTCATCGTCATTTAGATGATTCTTTGAGATGACGGGTCATTGGACGACTAAAGCATGGACGTCGCAGGCGGAGGTGGCACGTTGGCTTAATGTGTCAACAGCAGTGTCGTCTCGGAAGCAGTTTCAGGAGATAGGAACCATTACAGGAAGAGATGGCCAAGGTCGCTCGAGGGCTACGTCAACCAGAACAGATCGCTATCTGGCTCTAACAGCAAGACGGAGCCCTACATGTCCTGTCATCAACTGTCTCTTGAGGTTGCTGCGACCACACTTGAAAACATTTCCGACCGGAGTGTGTTAAGAAGAATAATTGAGTAGAATCCAATTCAATTGGATTCTACTCAATGAAGCCAGTGGTTTCGATCCCATTAACACGAAACCACCGCAGAGCTCGTCGAAATTGGTGACATGAACATGTGACTTGGAGCCGTGACAAATGAGGTTCAGTTCTGTTTTCTGATGAGTCCCGTTTTAGCTTACAAACAAATTTTAAACGTTATTTCATCTGGAGACAACGAGAAATGCTGTGCCATCCCTCCAACATCAGAGAAAGGGAAACTTACTGTAGAGACTATGTTCTCGTGTGGGGCGGAATGATGATCAACAGCTTCTCCCATTTTCATGTTTTTGATAGGGGTATCGTAACTGGGCAGAGGTACTGAGAACCGATCCGAAAATCCTATGTGCGACTTTTAGGGGTGCAGTTGGTCCATATTTTCTTTTCATGCCCAAGAACAACGCCACTGCACATAGAGCTCAAGTGGTGGAGGAATATCTTGAAACTGAAGATATCCAACGACTGTCGTGGCCAGCACGATCACAGACTTAAATCCGATCGAACATGGGTGTGCTCTTGGGGGCCGCTTTGCACGCCCACACAGCCAACTCCTCTGTTGCTGGGTGAGCTGAGATCTGCGCTGGTGGAAGAATGGGATTTGTTACCACAGAATCTTATAGACACCCTGCTATCGAGCATCGTTCACCGCTGTCAGGCCTGTTTAGCCTTTGGGGGGGATCATACTCCGTACTGATATTATGTGGCCATCTTTTCGGCTATCTTGTATTGGTATCTGCAATGTGATCTTTTTGGTAATTCTTATACAACCCCTATAAATGTCCTTTTTGAAAATGATTGCAAGAGGCTGACAAAGATCACTAAAAAGCGGGGAAATTAAAGAGGATATGCTCCCAATCTTCGGGTTGGCCCAAGAGACGTAACCATGAAATAGATAGTTTAAAAGTCGTAAGTTTAGCTTGAAGTGGCCATGTCCAGTTAGCCATATCTGTTTCGATTCATGACTAAAAGCAAGCATCGCTGAATAGATGATAATTTTTTAACGAAACAGAATCAGGCGCCAGCACGGTAGTTACAGAAAGCAAGAAACAAAATTTTATATAAGCGTCAGAGCGTACGATGATTAAGACCCGAAGATTGGTTAGAGACGAACAGTTGCAAATGTATATTTTATAATTTTATCATTCAGGTGCGATAAGTGCTTTTAGAAACTAAGTTTACCTTCTAATGTGATGTCCAGAAATTTATGAGAATCAACCATGGAGAGGGAACGTTCATGAAGCCATACAACAGGTCTAGATGTAGACAGTAGTTGTGTGTCTTGTATCAAAAGAGTACCATTAACAGATGAATAGGAGAAGTTGGACTGCGTTCTCGCCAACTATTGTTACGTGTGCCACTAATGCCATATCAACGTCGTCAATTTTGCCAGTAGTGTCAGGGAAATGATGACTGAAGGGAGGGGAATCAATTAGGCTCATTGACAGTGAAATATAAAATAGTTTGTAAGTGAACGCAGAGGAAGAAACAAGACCTTGAAGAAGTGATAGAGGGCCATGCCACGAAACGTATGTTTTTCTGTATACTGTATTTCTTATGAAATAAAATGCTGTAGAAATTTGTGTAACATTTTACACGAAGTCCCCTATATGGGCTTCTTTCACCCTCTAATATTTTACTGTTTAAATAATTATTTTCACTTTATTAATAAATAATTCCGCTCAGTAACTACTTATTTAGAGAATAAACAAAAATAATTTTTGTAGCAAACATTTTTCTAATTTGTAGCAAACGTTTTTCTAATTTATTGCAAACGTTTTTCTATGGCAGTCTGCAGTATTTGCATACTTTGTCAAGAAGAGACCAGGTCCTGTAGGACGTGTCATTCTTAATAAATAAATAAAACTTTAAACATATAAATGAACACTTGGAGACACTAAAAACTTACAAAGACACGCAATGGGCAGCTGTTAAAAGAACAGACGGAGAAATAAGAAAACTGCTGCATGCAAAACTCCCTTGATAGTGTAACGGTACCTAAGAAAATACAAAAGAAAATAAGATATAAATGGGACATCATTAATCTTTCTTAACTACTAAACAAAACATCGAGTGAGATGGGTACATTTATTCTTGTGGATTTTATCACCACAAAACCGTTTCAAGGCTTGTTTTTCGAATTCAAAATTTTACCAGTTACGACATTGTTTATCGAGAAAACACAAGACTCTGTTATTAATCAAAGGCTGTTGTTGTTGTTGTTGAAGAAGTGTGTGTTCACGGCCCCAAAACATCGGAATAACTCGTGAGAGAAAGCCCACTCCTTCCCACTGAGATTGGCTAACTATATCCTCGACTGAACAGGTCTTTAGAAGTTCTTCTAATCAACGGAAATTGAATCCAGACTTCTCCAAAAAGAAGTTGCGAAACCACTATACCGTCACGGAGGACCTGTTCACCACCAATTGGCTCAATGTGTTTTTCACAATGCGGTGATGTAAGACTTAAATCTTATCGAACATCAGGATTAAGAATTAATCAACAAGAAGAAAATCTATTTCAGCTACCCAAGATATATCATGTGAACGAGCCATACGTCGATGATCAATTATGTCTATTTATAGGACGTGATCCGGGTGTTTATTCGAATATTTACATGGGAATCAACCGTATGTCTTAATCGAAGGCCACACCATCTGTTTTTATTCCACGCGGTATTCAAAGTGCATCTCGTGGGATAATCATAGACTCGCCTCCTTACCGATTTTCAAACAACACTTTCCAAGAAAGAAATGAAACGAATAACATTAAAATAAGCTATTGATTTGTGACACGTCACGCAATGTATTTTTCTTAACTTGATAACGTAAGACTTGAATCTTATCTAACACCAACATTACGAACAACCAACTAAACAAATATTTCAGTCACTTAGGTCTGCAAATGAACGAATAAGATGCAGAAATAGTTTTAAAAATTAATTACGAAGTTTCTTCGAACTTGAATCTGATACTCGAAAAGCAGAGTTCACAGAACTCGACAATAAAAATCATCTCCGCCCTCAGCATGCGTTTTGGAGCTTCCTGGAACAGAAGGGATGGACAGAAACATCAAGAACAGTCTCTCCACTACTATCGTTAGCGTAATCTTGCTGAGATAAGTGCAGTTTATCTTACAGTCAAAGGGATTTCGAGGAGCATTTCCTCAAATGTCTAATCTGCCTCAATTGTCAGCAGTAACCCTTGGCAACATTCTCCACCCACTTCTTCCATTTCCTGGAGTTGCGTTTCGAACCGTGAGACGCGTATTTGCTTAGGACAAAGAGATGTAAGTCTGAGAACAGATTGCGTGGATGGAAGTTTTTTTTACAAGGCTTAATTCCTTAAAGAAATTTAGTGAAATTCATTAATGTTACTTTAATACCTCGGTGTTATTAAACATTTCTGTTTAAAGTACATTTTCCTCTTCAATCTAGGCCAGAAGAAAATTTTAAAGCCTTTGGAAAATAGCCAGCATATCTGTAGTTCAAAGAGTATAAATCTGAAAAACACTGACGCTGCAAGATTTTTAAGTGTCCTATTGATTCTATAAATCAGTATGACATTCATCGCAGACACGATACCAGCTAACATCTAAGACACTCGGAAAGTTGTATGCTGGTAATATATACAGAGAGACGGATGATTGAATAGCAACACCTTTGTTACGCTCTAATACACAGGACCGGCTTGAGGAAAGTTGGCGCCCCTAAACAATTTAGATGTGAAGCATGCTCCTAACCAGGTACCTATAAAAAGTGGCCGCTATGGAAGTGGTTAAAAATCGATGTCTTAGGGTCTTTAAAATTGTAAGATAGATTAAAGAATTATTAAAAATGTCTACATTAAGCCTTTTGTCATTTTAATCTAAAATAACATTAAATTACAAGAATTAATAAGAATCGTTGTATAGATAGAAACTTCAATTAATTTAGAACTGGATGAAAAACTTTACATTTTCTACAGACCTGCATTTCGAGAAGCCTAAATTACTCTCTTAAAAGCATTCGGACAACCTTCCAAAGGCAATAAGAGACGCTGATCAGTTGTATATAGATACAAATAGGATGAGATTCGAAATCGGGCTTTTCCCATGCGGGAAGGAGGGTGATTATGACCACTGTGTGACCAATGTCCTTTGTCTCAATACATAAAATCATTTGTTTATGCACTTGTTGATACTTTTGTCATTTGCACTTGATTAAATTTAGAAAATTCCTCATCGTTGAATATTTTCAGAATGTCTAAAGATTTAATTTTGCTTCTCGACACCTTCTTTCAAATAACCCACAGATAAAAATTCTGCAGGGTTAAATTGGAAGACCTTGGAACCAACCGAATGGACTGGAGAACCCCCATTGAGTTGTTTTCCAAGTTGGAAAACCGTTGTGGATGGAGAACTTTTTGTTAAGAAATTCGCTTATAGCGAGAGAATAATGTACTGGGCGTGAGCACCATCCCTTATAAGACATAGATCCTTTCCTTGCAGTTGGTTGGAGTCGGCGTGTTCCCATGTTGCAAGATGAAAGAGGCAATGCCCTCAGAAGTGGTACAACCAATCCTTCCGAACAAATCTCCCCTTCCAGAATAACCATCTGACCCAGAACCATTTAATTGACTCGCTGTTTGAACACGGATTACTACTGCATACATAGTAACCAGATGGAATATTGGTCATTCAAATAAAAATAGAAGATAAGGAAACCTACTTTCTTTATAGTCTTCGTACATTTGCAAAAGCGAACGAAATATCAAGAACACCTTCCTGAAATCGATTTTTTCCATTTGTCCAAAGTATAAATGGAATAAATGGGAAGGTCTGCTATAGATCAACGGTGAAGGAATCCATAAAGACGATCATTAATTTCTTGGAAATTTTAAAGGGTAGTTTACGAGTTGGCTTTTAATGGATTGCTACATTACTTAGAAAGAACTGAAGTAAAGGTAATAGGACAATAACTCGATACTAAAGATTTATCACTATTTTTTTTTTTCCAATAAGCTAGACGTGGGCAAGATTCCACGCTTAACAAAAATAAGCGCATTACGAATTATTGGAGAAATGCCATCGGAACTTCTCGAGTTTAGCTTAGTTAGCATTTCTAAGATCTCTTTACAAAGAATAACAAAAGGAATAATTGAATGGAAAAGAATGAGTTTTTGAAGAGATGAACATTGCAGAAATCGAATGACATAAGCTCATTTTGAGTTCCTTACCTTCCATCAATGAAGAGCTCAAAACATAAAACGAACAACAAAAAACTTCAATCGGTTTAATTAGGATGGTGAATAAATAATTGCCAATAAATATTAATTTATTTAAAATCGCATAAATAATATAGTTGCATACATGTGCACTATATTGCCAAAAATATTCGTGCACTCCTGGGATTTTCAAAAAAAAAAAAAAAAAGGGGGAAAAAAAAACAAACAACTCGACTCTCCCTGATAGAAGTAAGAAGATCAAAGAAATTAAACTTAGCGACCTCCAGCGGGGACTGATCACAGAGTGCCACATTATCCATCGGCCTGTTCGTATCATTGCAACAAATCTACAGTACCCTAATCAACCGTGGCTGACATAATCACCAAAGGATACACATACATTCCGCCAGTCCTCATCGAGTACTATTAACTAGGAATTGAGGAAGGCTATAGGAACTGATGTCATTAAAAGAACGATATGTAGGATGCTTCATGGCATCGGATTTTAAAGAAGAGCTGCAGTACACAAACCGAACACAGAGCACAGCAGCTCTGTGTTCGGTTTGTGTACAGCAGCTCTGTGTTCGGTTTGTGTACTGCAGCTCTTCTTTAAAAAAGAGCTGCAGTACACAAACCGAACACAGAGCACAGCGTCGACTTGCTTGGTGCACAATTCAACCTAAATGGTCCCTGGAAGGTAAAAAAGATGTATTATGCAGCGAAAAATCACGCTACACGCTATTCCAATCAGCATGGCAATGTTTGGGTCTGGCAAATGCATTAATGAAAACTTCTTTGAAATATAGGTGTCCGTATACTTTTGGCAATTTAGTGTATATATGTGTATATATTCGCCATATTGTTGAGAGGATATGGTAATAAGGCAATGAAACTAATGCGTTACTAGCTACTGGGAGCTAAGTGATATACTTAAATATATTTTTCTGTTAAAATAACATCTAATGATTACCTTTATTAATTTGAACCTTCCTGATGTTATTCATGGATTGTGGACACCACATCTCAATCACCGTCAGTGCTGAATAACAACTGAATGTTGCGACATCTGTGTTGTGGGATTTGAAAATAGCGTTTGCGTAAATTTCCTGAGGTCAATTTAAATTAATTGTGTATTTATGTCAAGAAAATCTAATACATCTGATTTATCCCCATTGCCATGTCGTGATGAGAATAATTTTGTACTGTTGTTAAATAACTATATTTATGTTTAGCGGATTAGAAAAGGTTGAAAACCCCTGTTGTGAGGCCATTCTGTGGGAAGATATTCTCAGGATTTCTAAACTAAGGGGAATTTTAAGTGTGTTGAAAAGGACTGACCTGATTTTCAACCAAACCAGGGAAATGTGTGTGGAATTTAAATTGCACAAGTAGTTGCTAGACAAAAGTGGTCTTTCCGTTAATCTTAGACTTTTCTGTGAAAATGGTTAACAGCCAAACAAGCAAGTATCCTTTACTTTTGTTTGGCAGAATATTGACACCTCCTTTCCTCCTCCAACATCTGCTTATAAATGCAAATTGATCTTTCATTTACTGATGCTTTCATATCTTAAATTTCACTTTTGAATAGAAATAATTACAATGGGTACTTGTATAAGATGGCTATGTACATACTCTGTAGCGTACTGTACTATGAATGCGAAACTGTACAATTTTTATATATTTATTCGTAGAAAACAGGTGTCTTAATAAATTTTAATTTATTAGCCGAAATCTTAAAAATATTTTCAAATTTTAGCGTGTAAAATTAAAATTTAATTTTTTTCAAGTTCTTTTTATAACAATAATTTCAGAATAAATGATATTTCGATGTATTTTTATTTTAATAATACATGATCACGTCGGCATATTGCGATGACGTCATCGAATACACGTACTTGAACATCGTATGTCTTTGAAAGACTAATTCAAGAACTATTAAAATAAGAGCCTATTTACAAATTAATTAAACGAAAATATGCACGCATTTACTGTAATAGAATTAGTTGTTCCAATTCGAAGGACAGTATTCCTGATTTGATTACTCTAGCAGATAAATTACCCCGATTGCTGAGGTTCTAATTAGTCGCAATAGTGTTTACCAGTTAGAGATGATATGGTTATGTGAAGGATATTTTTCAGAAGATATGGAAAGTCACAATTAATAAATGAAAGAAAAAAAAATAATAATATGAAAGTATGTTGCAAACAAAAAGGGGAAATTTTGTTCAGAGCACAGTTATTAATAAGGTGTGACGTCACACATCCGTGTTCCCAAGTAAAGCTCTCTTCATTGAGGTTTCTCAAGAGAACTTTCTCTACACTCGAAAATGTAATTGCTTCCTGGTACAAAATCTCATAGAACAGTTACATGGTGTCTTTGATTACTCACATTTTTCTTAATTATCTTTAGCAGATGATAAACCAAACTTTTTTATGTACCATAATTTAATTATTACAACTATTCTGCATAAGTTTATTTATATATTTTTAAAAATACAATATTATTTTAATTCATTTTAATTTTAGAATAGCATTAGTATTGAAATATTAATTTGGATCCAGATTTATAGTTTGGTTCATATACTCAATTAATATGGTTTCAGTACGGTGACCTATTTAGTTCACGGATGTTGAACTACATTAACTAACCAACCGGTTCCAACAGTGCCACTTCAGGTTATTAAAAAATAAGTATAATATTCGTATTGTACAGGAGGTAGACAAAATAATGGTAACATCTGATAGAAGTAGTAATTTTTGTAATGACTGTGTGGCGTACAATGCAGAGATAATTTATTTTTTGTCTCTTGAAGTACTACTTAGTTCCGTGCATGGTTGAAAGATAAGAAGATGAAAGAAGATATTTGTTAACATAAGACTTTAATTTCTGCAGATGCAATATTTGGGAAGGAGGTGTGAGGAGAGGTTGTTCCAGACAACGGAAGTTGAAGGGATAAACGAGGAAGATGAAAAATTGGTTCTATGAGTTTAGAATTGGGCAGTGAATGGATGCTGACTGTCTGTAGCACGTGTTTGAACTGATTTGGAAAAGAGTTGGAAAATTACAGATGCCAATCCAGAAGAACAGTGCCCATGGAAGTATGTATATAAAAGGCGTGCAGCAGAAACAGAATGTCTAGGAGACAATGTGGAGAGGCTTTGTAAGAGACAAATCATTAATTAACTTGACTGCTCTCTTTTGAATGTAGTCTAGAAGCTTGAGTGAGGATTTGAGGATATCACCCCAGATGTCGGAATAGTATTCCATGGTAGGGCGGATTTGAGATTTGTACAGAGTGAACAGCTGTTTAAACGAAAAGGAACACCGAAAGCGAAAAAGAAAACCCCATTTTTTATCCAGAGAAGGCAATGTTTGTGATGTGCTTATGCCAAGAAACAGATTACAAGTCCAGTAATGGTAATTTCTAATAAAGAGATACGTGTTCATGTCTAGAAATCTTACTCATCAACGATGAGCACGAGACTCTTTTTTCCTCCTAACTTTTAGAAAGATTGAAGTTAACTAAGTTTTCTTTGCTCCATTGGAGAATTCCGGAGAGTGAAGAATGTAGACTGAGGCCATGTTGTGAAAAAGGCCCATAAAAATTCCTCACGTCATCAACAGGACTCGAACTCAAGTCTTTTCCACCAGGCGTGGGGAGGACGGCAATTCTACCAACTGTGCTACCCACGAGGACATGGTAACATCTCTTGAGATCGATTAACTTAGCCACGTTGTGAAAAAAAAACTCGCAAAAATTCCTCGCATCATTCATGGTATCCGAACCTGGGCATTTGCTACCCGATAAATGGTGAGGATGGTGATTATATCCACTGTCTACCCGCTAGGGAGGCATTTATGGAATTGGTAGTGACTATTCGAGACATTTCAGATGTTTATGCAGGACAAAGTTTCTCAAACTGGAAAGTGGAATGCAATGTGCTATCATCAGCAAACCTATGGTTAGAATTTCCAGTCAATTAAGAAGATCATAAATATACAAGCGAAAAAGAATGGGAGAAAGAACTGAACCATGGGGAACACCAGCATTAGAAGAAAGAAAGTTAGCAGGAAGAGAGCCATCTTCAATCAACAACGTTCTTCATCACTTGCACTGAGCCGTCAGAGAGAAAACTGATTACCAAATTGCAAAAACAGTCGACAGTCCATAAGATGGAAGCTCGTTTATTGACCCTGTATATCAAACAAGATAAAAATTATAGGAACATCAAGAGAAATTGCTTCAGTTTCGCGAAATTTTTCCATCGAATTTTTCCAATAATATATGCCAATATATCACCAATTTCTCGACATTGATGGAATCCATGTTGGCTATCATTAATCAGATGGAAAGTTTCGAGATAGTATAAGAATTGGTGGTTAATGGATTTCTCCATTGCTTTAAAAAGAGTAGAAGTAGGTACAATGGGATGATAATTGGATGGGAGGGATTAGTCACCGTTTTTAGGAACTGGTTGGATATGAGCAAATTTCCATGCTGGGGAAAACACCAGTGAAATAAGAAAGTATAAAAAGGCAACACAGAATAGAAGCTTAGGTTTTGATAACAACGCAGGCCTATTGCTGTTAGGTTGTTGTATAGGGTCTTTGGCTCCATACCGGTGGTTAACAGGGTGATAGAGATGGCCATTGCTTTTTTTCATATACCACATCCCTTTGACTTCCTGTCTTAGGTCAGTGTACTTCCTAATCTTTTCCTTCTGAATTTTCTGGAGGTTGCCAGTTTTGGACACCGCTATGCTGATCAGATAGGTAGCCTTTTCCTTCTTGCGGAATTATCATTTATTTATTTTATTTTATTTTTGGTTACGTACAGTAACAGTACTTCCTGGCAAGTATAACCCTTGCTGTATAGTGATTGGCTCACCCATTTTCATTCACTGTCTTTAAAAAATTGACGCATTACACTGGACTTGAATAAACGTATTTCTGATACAATTGATTGTTCCCAGCTTTAAAGAAATATCAATTTTAATTTCCCTTCAAGACCTCTTAGACACTATCATTTGTACCAAATAGATCTTCTCGATCCATTTAGCCTCAGTTACACGAGTTGCAAGAATTCGATGAGGCAAATTTGGACATCTCATCAAACAGAAAACCTAAATGATGCTTATTCCTATTTTAGAACTCATTTTGGAAAGCATTATTTTCATTAAGTATAACTTTCTCTTTGTTATTCTTTTATGGTATGGTATGTTATATTTTAATTAATGCAATCGGTATTCTAAGCAATTTAATATAAAATTATCGCTTACCAATGTTCTTTTATGTATATTCATACTCTCTCGTAAATAAACTTCTCTTTGTATTATACACACATTTTTGAATAATATTCCTATTTTAGGAATTGCATTCTGTTTCTGGCAATAAATTAATAAATAAAAATATAAATATAAACACAAACCATCCATGGATATTGATTTTCTGCTGCTGGATGTCCGCCAATTACTTTTGGTGTCAAAGAGCTGCCATTTCCTAATGAAAAACAATTCCAGAGACATTAAAAATAGCAAAAAAAGAAACAGGAGAAAATAAGAAATGAGCGTAGAAAAATAAAATCTAGATGAAAACTTTCCAATATTAAAAATATATATAATAATAATTAAAAATCGCATCAGAATAAATTTTAAAAAATAGCTAAAAAATTGTAAATATTAAATAAGTTTAAAGATACATGGCAGAAGTTAAGAAATAATTCTCTTTCTGTACCTGATTCTTCGTTCCAGTTTCCCCAAGGCACCTGTAAAAACCGTAAAGGTAAATTAATGTCTAACCTAAATTCCGTAAAATATTAGATCGTAAAGATTCAACCAGACCACGATAATCTATATAACTACGTTTTAAACAGTGCAAAGAGTTAATTTACCTATCTATATCATTATTTGAACATCACATATTGTGGTTCCCAATATGGCACGTTCAAAAAAATTTTTTTTTTAATGACACAGTTAGCTATGTAAATTAACGCTTTCTAGACAATGTAGTAATGTCTGATAAGACATTACTACATTGTCTTAAATGAAACAGATTTTTATCTTCAGAATTTTAATTATGCATAAATACACTCCTAACATATAAACACTCAGTTCCATTTCTGATGATATCTTGCTGTTACTCATAACAATACGTCTGGAAAATATTCTAATATTCAAACAGAACATCTGTTTGGAAACATAAGAACAGTAAGATAATCCCAACAAATTAGGAACGTTGCATTTGTTGAATTCTACCACTACGAATGATTTTAAAGTGGGGATTAGTTTTTAATTAATTCAATAGACAGAAAAAATTAATGGGATTTCAAGCAGACAATTTTATAACATTTTTCATAATTTTGAAGTGGTTTCGATTCTTTTTTTTTAATTTAATGTTTGTTTTCCAGACTAAACATAACAATTAATTACAGTTTGAAGACATAACAGCTGGCGTTTATCATGCAAAGATTCTCCCCAAGCTCCAGATCTTTTATAACATCATCACGAAATACAGTTCAAAAAAATATTTGTACTTAATTATGGTGTTCATGATAAAAAGATAAATGTTTTGGCAAAGGATAGTGCCGCATTTAATCTCTGGCAGCATTAATAAATGTCCGTATTAAGATAATTACGTGGTTTCATGAAAATAAAAGTGTTTCCATCTCAGCTTATTTTTCTGCCAGTTATTATTTCTCTTTGCTTTGGATAGATGGCGCAACCTATCTACTTTACAAAAATTAAGATGTCTAGTCAAAACAATTGAACAATAAACATCAAAATATATAAATAAATAGCAATATTTCTCCTATTTAAAACAAGATTTTGAAATAATTTTTAAAAAATAATAAATTTCCATAAAATTTCATTAACAAGTTTTAAAACTTACGGCTATCTCGTCAACAGAATTAATATAAACAAAACACACAGTAGATAGGAGAACAGCTCTGAATTGTAAATTCGGCATCATTCAAAATTTTAAGAATTTTTCGTTAAACTGGAGGAAACCGTTTTTATAGAAACGTATTCTGATGGTACCATCTTAACTACGCTTAAATTAGGTCATTATATCAATTCATTGGCTTGTACACCTATTAAGAGCACGAGTTCATATCTCTGCGTGTTATGAATTATGATGGTGCTGTTCATAGCACAATTCACTTTATCCGGAAATTTGCTTAACTATAAATTCACTTAAAATAAAACTTTTATGGAAGGTATTAAATAAAAGGATGAGGGAGAAATGTTCTGGATAATCAATAATATTCTTCC
Source organism: Mastigoproctus giganteus (assembly GCF_048544385.1). NCBI lineage: Eukaryota > Metazoa > Arthropoda > Arachnida > Uropygi > Thelyphonidae > Mastigoproctus > Mastigoproctus giganteus. Next base: position 54,286,839 of record NC_143587.1, read on the forward strand.
TGGAATTAGGTAGCCATTATTCTGATAATATGAGTAATTATGTTGTTTATAAAAATATAAGAAATAATGAGCCGGCGTGTGGTCCGAAATTTACAGGCTCTCGAAAATGTATAAGACACAAATATTAATTAAAGTACTGGAATGGAATACGCATAGTACATAAATTGATTAATTATGTATAATTATCTAAATTACTATTTATATATTACTATGATTATTATAATATTTGTATGATTGTGAATGTGTATGATACTAAATGATAAGTAATATTTACATATTATTAGTTTTTACAATTTTTATTGTTGTTGTTGTTACATTATATCTCCCTGATTGGGGGTTCCACCCTATGACGGGTGCTGCTACCAAGTATGCAGGGTGGTTGTTATGTCTGGTGTTACTGTTGGTCTAGGAACTCTCTGACTATCCTACAGGTGTTCAGGATTGCGACTTTCTGGAGTTCCTTGTGGATGTTCTCTGGGAGACCTATTGCTGCTAAGCTGTTATGTAGAGTCTTTGGCACTATGCCGGTGGTTGACACGGTGATCGGGATGGTCGTTACTTGTTGCTTATGCCACATCTCTTTGAACTCCTGTCTTAGGTTCGTGCACTTTCTGATCATTTCCTCGTGAGTCTTCTGGAGGTTGGCAGTGTTGGACACCGCTTTGTCAATCATATATGTAGCCGTTGCCATGTCCGGTCGCTGTAAGGGATTGCTTTGTCCATTATTATGGTGCGATCCCAGTATATTTGTAGGTTGGAGTCTAGTACTGCCTAGGGTTCGTACTTGTAATACGGTACACTTTCTTTGATCAACTGGTATTTCCTCGCTAGCTTCTGATGTATTATCCTGGCTATCTGGTCGAGTCTACGAGTGTACATCTGGGTGACCACTTTGCATTCTACGGTGATGTGGGATCGTTTCTGAGGACGGGTGGCCTCGTCAACATGCGTCATCTGACTTTCAGGGCTCCTTGGCGATGTATTTTCTATAGTTCCTGGTGTTGATTGCCTGCTGTTGGATAGCAAGCAAGAATCCTTAAGTCTCGGGGAAGAGAGCCCCGCTCCTGAGCCATGCACTGGAAGCCATTTTATCTATGTGGTCTTTGTGGAGGTCATTGTAGTGTCCACCATGGAGTGTCTTCTTTGCCCACCTTCTGGTTTCGTTTGTGCCATCTGGGCGGAAGGGGACTCCTCGCTTAGGTTGAGTGGGGTGTGCCGCTTGTCTGACTTCTTTATGGACTGGTAGAGTACTGCTGTGTTTTTCTGTAAGTATTCCTTCAAGTTAACTAATTGCTGTCTTCTGTTGCTCGATGAGGTCTATCAGGCCCCTTCTTCCCTCTTTCTGAGCTATTGTCAGTCTCTCCACGGCTGACTTCAGGTGGTGTTGGGGCTCATGGTCATCTTTGTCCTTGTCTTCCTCATGATATCCTCCAGCTTGGTATTAGTCCAATCTGTTGCCCCGAAGGAGTATGTTAGCACTGGGACTGCATAGGGATTTATGCCTTTAATTGTGTTCCCTCCGTTCAGCTTTGCTTTGAAAAGGCTTCTGAGTCTCTAATAGTATTTTTTTGGTTAGGCAGACCTTGATTTCCTTGTGCTATAACTGCTGAGCCTGCATCATCCCTAGGTATTTGTAGGTCTCTCCCCCTGTCATGGCTTCGATCTCTTTAGCAGTCAGCAGTTGGTAGTTTCTGCCGACTAATTTCTCCTGATGCACTCCGTGGGTCTTGCATTTGTCTAGACCAAATTCCATCCTAATATCATTGCTGAATTCTTCGGTGATCCGGAGTAGTTGCTTCTCAGTTTCCGCGTAGAGCTTGATGCCATCCATGTACATCAGGTGGGAGAGGGTGTACAGGTTTTTCCCTCCTTCTTTGAGGTTATATCCATATTTGCTGTTGTTGAGCATGGTGGATAGCCGGTTAAGTGCTATACAGAATCACAGTGGGCCCAGGGCAACTCCCTGTGAAAGATTCCTCTGCTGATGGGGATCGGTCTGGTTGTGATGTTCTCGACCTTAATGGTGGTATTCCATTTCCCCATGGTTGCTCCTAGGAATTTGTCACTGTCGGATTGACTATGTAGATCTTCAGCTTCTCTATTAGCCAGCTATGTGGCACAGAGTCGAAGGCCTTGCGGTAATCGATGTAGGTCGTGTACAGGTTGAGGCGTTTCTTGTAGGCTTGCTCTATAACTTCGGCACCTATGGTTAATTGCTCCTTGAATCCTTTGCTCATCTGCTTGCATCCTTTGCTCATCCGCTTGCATCCTTTCTACTGTTCAGCCATTATATTCTGGTTCTCCACTTTTCTGGCTGTGCGCGTGTAGTGTTCTAGCTACGTAGTCCAGTTCTCCCAAGCGTTATCAGAACCAGCAATTATGAATACAATCGTTAATCGTATTTAGCACTCACAGGCTTGAACCATGGTCCACTCAAAGATCGTGTGCTACTGCATTTCTCCCTAATGACCACTCTGCTACGTCAGACCTAATAATAATCTTATGAGAATGCATGAGCCAGTGGCATTCTTCACGCAACCGCTGTGATCATATTTCAAAGTCGGTTTTCGGTAAATGCGTGGTGTGGAGTTGTTGGAACCAATTAATCGGACTACGCATGTACAACGATTACCTCTGTGGGGAAACATACCTTAATATTCTGGATAAAGAGAGCCTGGCGTTTCGTAGGATGTTCCTTCATTGAAGCGACGTCGTATCTGTTTCTCTCATGATGGAGCTATACCGTATTTTTCCGACTAATTTCTGATTATCTAGACCATCAATGTCCCACCGTTGGGTCAGTTCACTAATGTGGCCATATTAATGATAAGAGAATGTCATTTCGAGAGAGCTCATGATGCAATGTGCAGAGAGATAAAAAAGACAAATCATCATACACTTGAGAGATAGTCTACAGTATGTGATGATTTGAGTTACCTTTCCAAAGACATACTAAAGGAAGTGACACATTTCGGGGACAATATTCGGAAATTGAAGACATCTGACAACCCTAGACTCGAGGGATTTTGGAGAAGCTCATACACTTGGATTTGAAAATTATTTTATCAAGTCTTAAGGGAGGTCTTAAGGGAGCATCAGCGACTAAGGCCATATTGCTCCGTGTATAATCTCTGTAGAGTTGCTAGAACGAGTACAAAGAATGGCGACAAGATTGGTGAGGGGAATGAAGGGATCCTCTTACCAAGAGAGGCTTAAAGTTCTGCAAATTGCAGCTTCTGGAGACTAGGCACCTGTGAGGTGATCTGATTGAGCGTGCTCAACACCTTGAATGCGTTGAGCAAGCTCAATGCTGATGGGATTCTTCCTTGCCAAGATTAGTCGCCGGAGGGGACATAAATTCAAACTGAGGAAAGACAGTTGTCGAATAGATGTGAAGAGATTTGCCTTTAGCCAGCGGGTGGTTAATTACTGGAACAAACTTCCATCCTCGTATCTTATCCAAATAAATTTCACGTTAGCCTGTTGGAGGCGCCATCTGACTGATGGTAGTGCAGTACCAGGGCAACTCGTTGTGACCTCAACGTTTCTTCTTTGAGCGTTAATGTATAAGTTAAATGAGGACTGGATTATAATTGTGTTTGTATTTTCTGTGAATTAATTATTAGATTTTATTAATTATATTAAATAATTATCAGATTATATTAATGCCATTAATTGTTATATTAATTAATGTTTTATATTTTAATTTTAATATGTTGACATTCTGTTAGTTAATTATTACTATTATTAAAACTATCAAAAGAGCCGACAAAGACATTTAAAAAAAACAGAGATGGTAAATCGAAGTCAATAACATTAACCTGAATTAAAAATTAAACCGACTATCAAATAAATAATACACGATAAAAACCTCTATTTTATTTAAATATTATTTAACCCGATATTTTAATGTATTATTTATGGTAAGCTTGTTTCATACTTACAGCACTTACTACTTATTTATTGCTCATTTTAAATGTTTTCAATTTGAAAAGATAAACAGTTAAAAGTATTTTAAAAGAAATGAAACTGGGTACAATAATCATCAAGCAATATAAGAAAATATTTAAAATACAATAATAAGTTACAATTACGCATGCGTATCTGCTGACGAGAAAAGGTACACTCCAATGTGTATTTCTGTGCTCTCGTTCTGATGAAGACCATAATAAATACGACTCGAAACGTAGGTTTTGATGTTTATTTACAGTTGAGAATGACGTTTCTGCAAATAGCTTTATAGTAATATAATAAACGAGAATTAAATATAAACATCAACACCTTAGTGTAAGTCCGTTTTTTTCCAAAGGTTCTTTGGATGTTCATTGTGTCCTTCAAATATTGGCAGCAAAAACCTGTAGCTTCCTAACACTGTATGGCTAATATTTATAATATTAATATTAAAAAGGGTGCTCTAAAAATCAATGTAATTTGTATTTCTTAGTGAAAACAAACTGGAAAATACTTGCTAGCTATGCTAGCAAGTATTCCAAGAAGAGACCCTACAAACAGAAATTTGTAACCAACTAAAAATATCTCGTAATTTGCGACACACCGAAAAATTGCAAACATGCATCGTATTAAACTACATCGCAAGCTAAGTACTTGTAAGCTGATACACGTTTAGAGTAAACTAAATTTAGATGTTCAAGAAGCGAAAATAAATCGATAGTCTCGATGAAATCTCTCCCAACTGTAGCAAACTTTCCCGAATGTAAACTCGCAACTATCGTTCTTCGAGAGGCTCCAAAAGTCCTGATAATTTGCATCTTTGCACACTTAAAGTAATAGGTCATCTTAATAATTCGGCCATCAACGAAATGTTCTAAATAGAATATTCTGCTGGCTGCGTTCAGTTTCATACTGCTCCACTAAGAGCCATCTTCCGATGCATGCTTGTATAATTAAAGTTTGGATACAGAGGACGTCATTAGCGAACTGAGGTACATTGTGATGGTAGAATGTTAGCTCAGTGCGCTTGGAGGGAAGAAAGAGATACGTTTTACATGTCGCTGAACACATCAGTTAAGTACACTTTTCCTGCTTTTATTTCCTATGTCGGGGAATTCGCAAATTTCATTTGTTTCTGCTATAAAATTGCATAGTAGCACACATCCTTGACACGCATCAGCTAAGTAGAAGGAGAAACCGGATTATTCGGATGTGATTTCCTCTCCTTTCCAAAGTATTGTAGTAAATACATTCCTTTAATTTTATTTCTCAAACTTACTTTTAATTTTTACTTAAAGAAGCTACGTGTCCATTTAATTTTATGTTTAATAGAGTTTATTTTTATTTCAAGTCGCTCTTTCAGTCTTCGGTCAGTTTTGCACTGAAATCAGAAGTGCGTTTTTTTCTCTTGCCGCTCTGATTGCGAAATGAAAGCGAAAGAGAGGGGGAAAAAGCAAGGAAACAAACAAAAAATAAAAAAAATAACTCCAAAGCAGTTTCTTGAAAGTAGAACAGTCCCCGAAGGCACAGTCTCTCTAGGTGGGCATCGGAAAACTAAACCGGAAATCCCAACTTTCACCTCCCGTGACTACCTTTGCGTCTCTGTGTGTGTGTCTGTAATGACGTACACGAGCTTCCTGTCCAAAAGGTATTCGACACGTTCGGTTGGGGCACTTTCGTCATTTGATTTAAGGAAAATCACGTGCTTCTAATGACCTTGAACACAGGTGAAGTGGTGAAAGCGAAATGCAACCGACTAGATGTGTTTGAAACTTCATCCAAATCGGTGTCGCCTGGACCTTATGGAATGTCTGTCCCACTTCATAAACTACCTGTTGAACAGCACTTACTCGAGCAACTGCGGGATCAGTTCCTTAGCCAACCGGAAGATGTAATTAAAGGTAAGAATTGCTTTCAAAAAACTCTAATTCTGTTTCAGCTAAGAGCGCGTATTTATCGAGTAATTTTAAGACATCATTTGAAATTGTATCACGAAGTGAGTGGGTCTAACTTCTATAAGAAACTGTAAACTAGGTTGTAGCCGTGCTTTTTTTTTTTTTTTTATGATTATGTTCTTCCCATTTCCTCATTCTTGGCTTGGTTAGGCTTCTCTCATATTTCTCTGTACTGAATAAGTACATTTAAATATCGGCGTTAAGAAGTATCGCAGTTACTAAGCAATTAAGAACTCTAAGGATCAGAAAAAATGCTGATATAAGCTGTTAAAAGGCAACTAAGGCGTTAGTTGCCTTTTAAAAACATTTAACGCCTTTAAAAAAAGCAAACATTCCTTGCCTAATAAAAGTCTCTCTCTCATCGTGAGTTTGAAGACCTAAGCGCATAAAATTTCCTCGAGTTATTGATGGGATTTGAATCCGGACCTTTACCACACAGTATGGGAAATACGGTGATTATATCCACTGTGCTACTCGCGAGGACATTATTGAGAGTGGCTGCATATAAATCATTACCGTGGTTGTTTTGGTATTGCACCAAAAAATAGTCTTCTCTTTCAAAAGATAGAAAAATAATAAAAAATATATATATATATGTATTTAATTCCCTGACCAACAGAATTATACAACCCACCAGCGAATATATTTATGATTGATATAATGCCTCTTTGAGAGAAGAGTATATAAAGAATTAGGATAATAAGACTCCCTAGAAGTTGTATTCTGTAAATCAGAAATTTATTATGTTGATCCTGAGAAAATTGTAATGGTGAGAAAAACTTTGGAGAAATTAAAATTACAATATACAGGCTATAAATAATATCCATTTAAGAAAGGTTCCTTTTCCGGAACAGAAGTTCTCAAAATCAATTAATATGACCTTTAATGTTCTTTTATCATATGTGCCGACCGCACAGGACATGACATTTCCAAACAGAGGGACCCCACATAGATTCCATTGTATATATGTTCGAAAAGTATTCATCTCTCTATAAAGGTAACTTTTGAAGGCTGAGTCCACAGTTATTAACTATATCTTGTTTGATTCGACAATAGTTTTTGATGGTTCATATTTGTATTCGATGAAAGAGGAAAACCTAACAGCTCCTTTCATCATGGCTTCAACCTGTCAGAGGCAGGTGGTAACATCTGAGGATAGAGCGCTGTCCAGTGAAGGACAACAGCTGTCAAGTTGCCTTCTCTAACGCATTCAGGTCATGGAGAAAACGTCCAGAGTTTTTCCGAAAGATCATTCTTTTTTTTTAGCACATATATACTAGAAGACAGCTATTTTTTTCAGCCCGAAGAGCTGAAATCTGAAAGTAATAATCATATTAGAATTATTATTATTCATTTAGCATACTATTAAACCATAGTTTCATCCTAGATGAGGTAATTTCTCTGCTATACCCTCTTCAGTTGGTTTCCAGTTAGACATTTAATTCCAAAAATATCCTTACAAGCCTGGGATTCATACTAGAAATAAGCAGATCAAAATAACACAATTGTCTTCCAAGGCCCGGAAGCTGAAATTTGAAATAAATAAAAAAAATATTGATTTATAAAAATAATTAATATATAGATATATAATAAATATATAATAATTAATAAATAATTGGATATAAAAATATTAAAAATCAAGACGGAAACACAGAAGGATAGTTCAAGGTTCAATTTTAGTGCGATTACAATGTGCCTATTTGAAATAATTTTTTAAAAAATATTGAAAAATGGATCTAAATAATACTTTCTAAAACTTTATATAGTTTTTAAGTGTTTTTAGAACTATTTTAAATGTTTTTAAAATTATTACAATCCATTTTACAAATAATAAGCAGAGACTTATTAATTACTTATATTATTTATATATAAATATATTAATTAAATATATTTATTAATAATATAATTAATATATAACAATTAATAAATAACTGGGTATAAAAATATTAAAAATCAAGTCGAAAATACAAAAGGTAATATTCACTCGGGATAGAAGTTTGCAAGGTTCAAATTCAGCGCGATTACAATGTGCCAAATTTAAAATAAATTTTGAAAATATTGGAAAATGGTTCTAAATAATACTTTATAAAACTTTATATAGTTTTTAAGTATTTTAAAACTATTTAAGGTGTTTTTAAAATCTATTTTACAAATAATAAGCAGAAATATATGCGCATGTGCATTTTTAATTTTCGCCCGAATAATGGTTTTTAAAACTGGAAAATGAAAGAATTTATCACTTTAATCTTTTTATTTTTATCTCTATGTTTTCTTTAATTTTCAGCAGAATTAATATTTTTTGTATATAATATTTTTATTAAAAACCGAAAAAAACATGTTAGTTTTCTCTGAACAGGCCAGTTGCTATTTTAATAAAGTTAACTACACTGTTTTAGTTTTTGAATAAAAGAAACACCTTTAACCTATTTTGGACAAATTATTATTTCGTCATGATTTGTTGCTGTCGAGAATTAAGCTTGTTTTTTTTTTATTTTATTATTATTATTATATATTTTTTATCTATCCTCTCTGCTACGTTGGTTTCATTTGAAAACTTTGTGCGCAGCTGTCTGACCCCCACATTAAACGAATGTGACATACCGTTTTATATCAGTCGTTTCACTAATAGAAGAACAGGTTTCTTGCTTTCTTTCGTACTTCTAACTCTGCTTGCTGAAACTGTGTCACTGTTAACCTACTATCGAAGTGCATGGCGTGGAGAAATGTAGCAATCCAAAGAGCAAAGAAAAAAATTAAGCACGTGATCAACTATGGATTCACAGAGACCAGCTGACCTAAAATCCGAAATGATGGAAAGTTCTGATACCTTTCACGCGTTTTCTGCGTCCTGAATTTTCTTTAAGGAACAGAGGGGATCCTTTTCAAATACATCTCCATTCAAAGAAGTAATATCTGGATCAATGTATCCATTTGGATGACTCATTCGGTTGCACCTTGATATCCCTGGCGTAGATGAGAATCATTTTGTTTATTAGTGTAAGTTGAAAACTAAGGATAAGGATCGAAAGACCACCTACATATTAAATTGAAACAACTTGAGGTTGTCGAAGCTCTGTTTAACCTATTAGCTAAACTAATTAAAATATTTTTAAAAAACATTAACAGAAATTTGAGCTCAGTGAGTAAAAACGAATGGTGTTTTATATATTTTGCGATCACACAATGAACAAGAATTCTTATTTCATAACTCTCTCTTTATTAGATATCTTTTTTTAAAGGAAAAGATTATTTTGAACTGATAACTGAGTTTTTGATTACTTTTCAAGATTTATGAAGATAAATAAAGGTGGTTGGGTGTAATAAAACTGGCTGCAGACATCAACAAGCTCTCATCTTTCAAAGAGAAGTGGCGTATTCTTGTCTGACACTTTCCCCTAGGGATCTGTGTTTATACTCTTTTATCATCTTCACTTTCACGTCTAGGAACGTTCCCTCGGCATTGACCTCTTTTTTTTGCAATTACGGAATGCGCTGCGAAAGGCGATTTTCCTTTTGTTGGAAGTTGAGTAACCTGTACGGAGACGGCATCGATCAAGGTCAACGACTGTCCGACTCCCAAGGCCTCTTGTTCTCAGCGTGTTGAAACCAGCACAAAAGATCACCATAAGAACTTGCTCATATTCCATCAGCTTGTACTGTTCCCGTGCTCTAATTTTTCGTTATATCCTCATTCATTGTTCTATACAATATTAAAATCTACCTGCTGATATTTTTCTCTTAGTTTTTCCTCTCATAATTACCACACCTTATTTCTTAAATGCTCTTAATGATACACAACAAGAAATACCACGTGATCATTATGAGATTTTTGTCACAATAGATTTCCACTGGTGTGGGAATAAGGATAGTGAATTCTGATGAGAGTTTTGCATAATGAGATGCACGCTATTAGTATTGTTTTTAATGAGAAATTCAGGAAATGAGCGAAAGATAGAATAAATATGCAAAATTTCTTGAAAGGTGCTAACCAGATATTAAACTCCTTAAATATTCAGTAGTTATTGCCAATTTTTCTTATTCAAATTTCCTGATAATACGAAGTATTGTTTTGAGGAACAGCAGCGACCTTCGGATGTCAAAGAGTGGAATTCGGTTCGCCTTCCAACCTTCGACCACACGCGGTTTGCCCTGTAAAAAACAGTAAAGTTCAATCAAGTCGTCCTGGATAGTAGAAAATTTGTAGTTCAGCAATGGAGACTCATGACCAAGCAGTTGCCCTCAAGGGTAAATTTTAGGCCCTTTGAATTGGTGCCTGATTCTAGATGACTGGCTGTCAGGACCAATGTCCAACAGCATATGCTGACGATATCATCATCCTTGTCAGTGGTATTTCGCGAGCTGAACTTGAACTGCACGCGAACATAAATAGAGAAGAAATAATGCTCTTTGAGGGCAGATTAAATTATAACGGTTCTCTGATTGTTTTATAGCCATGTTATGTTTATTCGTACCAGGGACTGGGACCTAAACATAAGATCTGTACGTCTGTTCTACAGACCTGTAATTGTTCACATCGTCATCTTTTGATTCAAGAGAACTAGACTTCTCACCTTTCAAGAAAATTGGCATCCATACAGAGTTTTTTTCCTTGCCCTCCTGCATATTTGCAGAAACTCTTCTCTCGGATATCTCAGTTATCTTTCGCGGATTCTGTTACCACATTAGATACGGCAATGCCATTGAATTTTACAGTTTTGGGATTGATATCAGGTGCTGGAACTTTCACGTTGATTTGTGGTAACAGAGATGGACTGCCTCTTCTAAAAGAATAATAACCAAAATATTTTTTCCGACTCTTAGTTAAGTTACTACAAAAACTGTTAGAACATGATTTACACCAAATATTTACAGTTCATGTCTACATTCTGACCATAGATCCTTAAACTCAAAGTTGTTTTACTTCATCCTCTCTAATACAGCCTGATGTGCTTGCGGTGCTGAAAAGGATTCTACTCACCTCTTGTTAGTTGCCTACTTTACGAAGACCTCGGGCAACCACTCAGGAGGAGAATTTTATTCCAAATTCTGCTCCTGGAACCGAAAGCACCTGCTTTCTTCTAAAGAGATCTTTATCATCTTCCAAAATTTTGCTAAACTCGCTTTTGCAAGACGCTGCATTTTGCAAACTCCAGCTATACAGTCTACTAAGGACTCCTTAAGACGAGCGTCAGTGACCTTTTACTCTATCCAATGATCATGTCGTATTCATTCCATGGAGTTCCTGACATCGGATTTCTTCTTCCAGTCTTGTTGCTTTGGTGCTGCTCTTTGACGACTGATTCCTGATGTTGCTCCTGGTTATTGTCTTCCAGACGCCAAATGATGTTTCTGGCGGTACAGTATTTGATCTGAGCGGGATTTGCTACCACTAAGGTCTCCCAGTGTTGGATACAATTATTATTTTTCTTATTTTCATTACTATTCTTTTATTTTACTCTTTCCTCTGGTATTGAGTTTAGGAAGTGCAGGATTCTTCATCGTTCCCAGTCAAAACGTTATTTTTTTGTCTTTTTTTATCTATTATATCTTCTCTCATTCTTTTATATTGTTGGTGTGTGTGGGCGTGTGTGTATGATGCTGACCTCGATTGAGGTGGTATCTTTTTCTGACAGCGCCAAGCTGGGCATCTTCTTCGCTCTTTTGTGTGTTGTAAGATTATTTTAGTATTTTTATTTTATTTATTTTTTTATTTTGTCGTAACTATTTTCGAGGTAATATTATGCTGGCAACATTGAGTGAGCTTTGTTTTATTCGTTGTTGTCTGCCTCCTCGTGATATGGATGGGTACTGGGAAGACATTCCAGGTGATCGTTGTCCTGGTAGCAAAGTGACCAGAAGCAACACAATAACACGCATACAATGCTCATAAATTGCTCCTATAGGCCCTGCTAGAATAATGGCACCTACAGGCCAGTCGCCCTCCTTTAGTAATTGCTCAAAGTATTTGCTGACAGTGAATACAGAAAGAGTTGTACGAATCGTGTTTAAAATTCATTTTCATTACTTTTGCTTCTATCTGCTGTTGAGTTCTGATATGCTGCTCTACCTCTGTATCACACAGTTGGAGTTCGAGAATCGAGACAAAAATACCCTTGGTTGTACTTTTAGTTCTGTGGACTGCTCGGATTGGAGAGTTGGTAGCTGCTCCCACAACAGGAGTAGGATGTCGATGTCTACCTGCCACCTAAAGGAAATGACAACCAGGAGTGGATTCAAACTTCGATTTCCATCCTTAGATGTTTTCTGAGACTGACTGGTAACAGAAGATATTTGAATCTACGTGGAATACATTCCAATAAATCTTGACCTGTCTTAAGAGGAATATTGGACCATTTTGGTGGAGGAGCGCTTCAAGCTCCTGATGAGTGATGAACGTGGAGGAAATCTGCTTCTCACTCTCCTCCCCAGATATGCCCACAGTGGCTGAATAACGTTTAAGTAAGATTGGACAGAGCATGGGAGAGGTTTAGCCTCAGTTTCATGCTCTTCAAACCAAGATCTGACATCTGGCTGTGTGTGTTGGAGCATTATCATCTTGAAACATGGTATTTTTTGTGGGAAACAATGTTTGCACCATGGGATGAATCTGGCCACGCAGAATATCAAGGTAATCAGTGGCAGTAATTTGCCTGTTCAGAGTGATGATAAGACTTAAAGAACACCACGATATTACTGCCCAAACCACTGTTGATCCTCCTCTATGTTTGACGGTTGGTACAAAACGGTCAGTTAGATTTAGCTGCCTCTGGTATTCGAAACACGGAAAAATCTTCCTGACATTTCAAAAAGTGCGAATGATGATTCGTTTGAAAATATGACGTTTCCAACTATCAAGTCTCTACAGAATTCATGTCCGGTGAACGGGAAGGCCATTACATGGTGGTAAAATCAGCGGAGTGCTCTGCGAAACATGTTCTAGTCACGACGGCTCTGTGAGGAGGCGCATTGTCCTGCTGGAAGAGTCCATTGTCCTGTGGGTGTACGACAACCATGAAGGGATGTAGATGGTCTGCAGGGGTGGACACGTAACCTGGACCGTTCAGAGATGCGTCTAGATGTACCAGAGGTCCCAGCTTGTGCCAGTTGAACATGCCGCAGTCCATTATCGACCGTCCACCAGCCTGAATAGTTCTTTGTTGACATGACGGGTGCATAGCTTCGTGCGGTTTCCGGCAGATACGCATCCTCCCGTAACTCGAAATAACTAGAAACGGGACTTATCAGACCAGAAGATCCGTCTCCAATCATCCAAGGTCCAGTGCCGACGTTCTTTCGCCAAGTTAAGGCGTAGAACCTGTGTCGTTGTGGAACACAGGTGGGTCGGCGGCTCCCATAACCGATTGCGGCTAAAGATCGCCTGATGATCTTATTGGAGACGTTTCTGGCACCTCCCTTGTTTAATTCGGCGGTGATTTGTGCCACTGTCGCTCTCCGGTTGGCTGAAACAATGCGAGACAGACGTCGACGGCCACCTTCATCCACAACCTTTATCCGCCCACAGCGCTGTCCACGATGAGATGTTATTCCAGAAATGGCATACTCCCGCTACACCCTTCATATTGTAGAACAGGGATAGTGCAATTTCTGTACACCTCCTATAGAGTGACCCATGCGTCGGGCATCCACTACATCCCTCCTTCAAAGTCGATTAACTCACGACGTACATTCATACTGGCATCGAATTACGTGAATGCAGTGTGAACCTATATAATTGCCAAGCGGTGGGTTTGTCCACTAGCGAAAGGGGGTGACAGCGTCGCGTTTCCCAGGAACTATGTATCCCATGAATTTTGTGCTTTCAGTGTATATAAGTTCTGAATAAACATCAGCTTTTATGGTCTTTCGTTCGCATTACTACATGCAAGAAAAAAAAAACATTATTACTTCATAATAGAGCCATACAAAAACTACTAATTTCATATTAGGTATTTCTATTACTTCGTCCAGTGTACGAGCAAGGCAACCTAACTACAATAACCTCTAAAGCCAAATCACATAAACAACACGCAAGATTTATTTTGTTTATCAAAATAATAGAAGATTTGATTATTTTTTCATTTTGGTGTTCTTCTAGAATGTAATATTTTTTCTTAGAAAATTAGTTAAAACAATATTATTATCATTAATTTCATTTAATGTTGTTTATATGTTCTTAATTTATTCATAATCTTCCATATATTATTTACATCTCCGTTTATTGGTGATCTGCATGTTATTAGTCATAGGTAAAATATGCATGTTTTGCATATGAGATGTAATTAGTATGTTTTTAACTAGAAATTCATGAAACGAGAGAAATACATACAGTAACACATTATACACCAGTGATAGTAAAAATAAGCGGACCTGGAAGCTGTGCAAAGATAATCTTTAAAGGCTTTTAGCCCTAAAATGCAATTAGTCTTTAAAATCTTAACTTTAGGAACCGCCCTACATAACGTACAACCATAGCAATGGAGACTTTTTACTTCGTGATGCTGAAAATCAAGCAAAATACTGTTTTTGCAATTCCGGATAAGGTTATGCATGAATTTGCGCAGAGTTTGGTTTCCATTAGCAACAACTACCTAATACCACCACCTTTTGGCTGTAGTACAGAATGGACTCCAGAAGGTGTTGCAGATACTGAATAAATGTTTCTAATTTTTTGGCCAGTGAGTGTACAAAATTGATAGACTGTTAAGAAGATTGTCCTTAGAGTACAAAAATTTGTACAACAGAGAATTGCTCTTATATTCAATATAAGGGCTGTTCAAATAATTACTATCATTATGTTTTTTTTCTCCCAACAGATCTCTATTTCCACTCGGACGTGGAATTGGTCAAGAGCCATGACTGGTTTCTGTCTAGGTATTTACTGCACAACAAACATGACGTGGGAAAAGCATTGGAAATGCTTAAAGAATCATTTAAATTCCGGAAAGATGTCGAAGTGAATGGTTTGTATTTCTTTTATCTAAAGCTACAATAATAAACTTTAACTTTGTTTGTATATTTTGAAAAAAAGTTTAATCCTTTCTCTCGAAATCTGAGTGTTTAAAGAGAAATTATTTGTATTCGTTAGGCTAGTTATTAAAATGGCCTACTGCTACAGAACTTTCACAATAACTGATCGCACGAATAAAATTCTCGTTTACACATTGTCCTTGAGCGCTTAATAACACTGTGCATCCTCTCGACATTCAGTCAGTAATCGTCCATTGTCATCAACTGTCATTGTGATGAAGATAAGATACCCCACTCCTCAGTGTAACAATAAGAAAGGTCACAGGTTATTGTTTAATTCTGGTTCCTTGAGTAATATTCTTAAAAAATCCCTCCTTGGACCAGTAAGATAAACACAGCCTGTTTAACTTTATAGCGAAATTGTGTGGTGAGTCACTTCCTAAATAGGCTTCTTCCTCAACTCAAGTCTTGTCAGAGGTCTCGCAAGGCATTTTTGAAAACTGACAGTAAAAAAACAGGTTCTGTGTTCCTTTGAACAGGTTCTATGTTCCTTTGAACAGGTTCTATGTTCTTTTGACTAACTTCAGTCCTTCGGAACGCAAAACATTTTTAAGAAAAATATATTAATCGCTAAAAAATTAATTAGATTTTAAAATATTAATATTTTAAAAAGACTTGCATTTGCAACTTAAAATGTTTTAAAACAATTTTTAATTGTATGACTTTCCAGTTCAGAATCTTCACTCCCACAGTCATTGATCAAAAATAGACGTAACTACGTCCATTTTTGACTTCTTTTGACTACGTTCATTTTTAAATGATTTTAGCATTTAGTTTGTATCCTGACTAAAAGAGCATGTTGTTAGTAGAGCATTGTAGGTCAATTTTTCAGTTTATACATGTCTAACTTGTCTATGCGCTCCTTTCATAGCAAAGCAAAAAAATCTGAGGTCACATGTCTCATTTTGTAAGCACTGTATATTTATACTGTAATGGTTGCTAGGTTACGATCAAATTAAAATAGGTTATCATTTCATAATTTCTATGAAAGTTTACACTGCACTGTAACATTGATATTACCTAGATTTACAAATTTTTTTTACGATTCCTGTTATAATATTTCGTTGGGAAAAATTAAATTTGGTTTCAAAAAACCAAAATTCTGGTTTTTTGAAACCATAATTTTCAAAAATCCGGAATATATTATATTTACTGCACAAGAAATAGAAAAATGGATATTAAAAATAGTTGTAAATTCAAAAGTTTAGGATTGTTGAATCAATGGTAGGCTTTTTTATATTTCTTAGCAACAGCTATTATTTATACAATAATATTTTAAAATTTATTAGAAATTGCATTTTAACTTTAGTATTATTTTAATTTTTTTAAATAATATAAAAACACCTTTTTGTTACAATTTGAAAAATAAGATCATGATTAGTTAATTTGGCGCTTGTAGGTTTTTTTCATATTTATTAGCAGTTATTATTATTTATACATTAATATTTTAAAATTGATTATAAATTACATTTTAACTTTGGTATTAATTTAGAATTTTTTAAAAAATAATTTTAAATTGCTTAAAAACTTTGAAATCTTCCTAAAATAATATAGACACCTTTTTGTTACAATTTTAAGTAGAAGATCATGAATAGTAAATTTTGGTAGTGCATATAATGCCTCTATGTCAATCATGATATCCACAATGAATTAACAAAGGTAGTGTACAGTGGTAGAAAAAAATAAGTATTTTCTGTAATGTTATGGATAAGTACTAGAGAGCATTATTAGTAACTATTATAACAGATAAAGGCAAACTATCACAGTATTTTTTTTATAACGGTAAAGGGACTTTCCATCTCCACAACGAGTTGCACGGTATTGCACTACTTTCAACTTAACTCAGTAACAGATGTTTAAACTCAAGAGGATTTAACGTTAAGAGGATCAAGAGGCTTATGGGGCTTGTTTTCACTCTTTGTTTAGTTAAATACTGTGTAACTCTAGCATATTACATCAGTAGCCCTGTAACAATATTAAACGATCACGAACTGAATATTTGTGAAATAAATATAACAATGATGAAAAATGCCATGAATTAAGCCAGAATGTGTATGTGTATATAGTTCTGCACAGACACGAGAGGGGATTATATGCTGAAACCTTGTGAAATAAATAGATTTAAGGGAGTCTGCAGGACTCTAGGGAGGAAATTTTTATCAACATGTCCCGCACTTGTGTGTAGAAGGCATCTATTTTGTAGAAGCAGTATTCGTTTCAACAAAGATGGTGCAAGGGTTTTTGCCAGTATCATTGAGAGTACCTTAAGGGTTTAGGGAAGCTGATAGTTAGGGGGAAGAAGGGTAATGTAGACCCGTATTTAACTGATAATGTGTGTCCAAGTAATACTTGCCCACATCTCAAGAATTCTTATTTGTTGCAGCAATAGCCAATGTTGGCAAAACGGTCTGACGTTTCAAATGAGCAGGAAGATAAAGTTAGGCAAATAAGCCTGAATAATTTCAAGGAGTGCATCACCCTAGTAAACTATAGAAGAATACTTAAGTCTTAATTGTGTCTACTCTACCGTAAGGAGAGTTGTCAATAAAACGGATTAATTCAAACTTCTAGTTAGGACAACTAATGCTGACCTAATAGAGATAACAGAAACGTGGTGCCAACCGGAAATTGGGAATGACGAGTTCCGATAATTACTTTTATGTTTAAACTCAAGAGGATTTATGTATAATAAATCCTCTTGAGTTATCTATAATTTATTTCGGTTAGCTGGTTGTTGTAGAGATTTAGGCGCATCAACGACTTAGGTCATATTGCACCATGCATATCACGTCTGTAAGTTGCGTGTGTTCTGGGGTCGATTTGCTGTTTGCTGGACGAAAAATCCGAGTTTCCATGAGAAAAACCATGCTACCCTCGTCTGAGGCCGACTAACGCAGACACGTTGTGAAAAAGACCCATAAAAATTCCTCCCGTCATCGACAGGACTCGAGCTGAGGTCTTTTCCACCCGGTGTAAGGAGGACAGCGATTCTACCAACTGTGTCAACTAGGAGGGCAACAACAATCGAACGCACGGTATCCTGCTGATCTGCTATCATTCGGAGGAAGAGGCGACGATCCTCCATTAACAGCTGCAGAACCTTTTCGATGGTCGAGTCCGTATGAGTTCGTTTTGAACATCTTCACGGAACCGCCCATACCAACGAAAAATGTTGGCTTGTGATAGTGCTTCATGTCCACAAGTTGCACTCACCATTGCCGATTTTCACTGCTCTTTGGACTAATTACGGAGTTCGTTGCGCCTTGCAAGAAGAGACCTCTGATTGCGGTTGCTAAGAGCTGGCTTACGCGCCGCCGTTCTTCCATTAAAAACGAAGATGTGGAGCTCCATTTATTGTGTGTTCCTATAGTCCTCAACCTTTGATGACGGCTTAAATTTCTGGTTGGTGTTTTGTAGAGATGACTGACTAGTTACTACCATTCCGAGTTACCTCTGATCATGTGGAGTGAACTTCTATGGACTTTCTGGGCGTTGCTGAAGGGTACCGCCAGTCTTCCTTCATGATAAAATCAACAACGGTCTACTGTGTTGTAGGTCAGCAGTTACACGAATCAAAGAGCCAGAAGTAACACCTCTATCTTAATCAATCAGCTCAGCTCTGTGTGTCATGATGAGGTCAATTGTGTGGACCACAGATCTTCTTTATATACTGGCCTCAATCCATTTTTTGTCTCCAAAGTCTAATGGAAGAGGAAGGCCCGGATATTTTTTTGGAGGGTAGTGTAGCTCAGAGTTGTAAGCTAAGGGATCCTGTACTGTACTGTACTTCCAGTCCTTTGATACTCTTCGGGTCTAGACGTTACTCGTGACTTTTCAAGTGCTTTTGTTAATACGGATTGTCAATAACTGATTATGGTGCAGAGACAGAGGAACTTGTGTATGAATTCAGTAGTGTATGAAGTGTATTTTCACATCAATTATTGTAGCGTACAATATAGTACACGTTTTATAATTTTTGTGATTTGTTTATTTTGTAGAAATCACCGCACGAAAACTTCCCCAGGTATACTATAACATGGGTTGTATATATGCACGAGGTACAGACAGAGAGGGCTTTACGATTGGTGAGTAATATTTATAGTTCTCAGAGAGAGAGAGAAAAAGAGGTGTGTGTGTGTGTGTGTGTGTGTGTGTGTTAACTAAATCTATGAAGTAAGAGGTTTAGGAAAGAAGAAAAGTTTCGACAACTTAGAAAGGAGGAATGCAGAAATTCAGAAAAAAAAATAATAATATATTTTTAATCCCTTTATTTTGTATAAATTGATTCCCTCAGATGCTTTTCATAGGCACATTGGAAGGTCTACTCAGTTGAATCGTATGCTTCTTCAGGAGCATGAATTGGTTGAGGGTTGGGAAGCTAGAAGAAAATTACGGGCGAAGAAACCAAGTGAAAGGAAGAACAGAAATGGAGATGATTATTGTGAAAGTTGTTAAAGCTGTACTGGTTGAGGATAGTCAAGCTGCGTGATTTGATTGACAGAGTTGGGAAGGCGAAAGAAATTTATGGACTGATACAGAAAAGGAAAAGAAGATAAAAGGAAGTTTGACAATTTTTTTCTTTTTTTTCAAGGTCTCTGGAACAGATCCCCATGTGTATTTCTTGAAAATTGAAACTTACAGAAGTGAAAGTAAAGTGCAAACAAGAATCTCTTGTAAGAATCCCAACCTTTAACCTGTCCGTGCCACTTTTTTAATAGGATCTCCTAAAAAAGTAGAATGTGCACTATAAACGAAGATGGATAGTACTCTGCCTCAAAAAATATTCACCAAAAAATATCATAAAAACATCGCAGCATAATACAAATATCACAAACCACAATCAGCGATCTGGCCTTGAAAGAATTCCTGGAAAATGTCTGCAGCCGGAGTGCACTGTGGCGTGCGACCATTAGCACACTGATCGACAAAATTAACAGAACACGTAGAAAACGTGGTGTAACTCGTCACACCACGTTTAATGTACTTGCGCATTCTGTATTGCAATAAAGCGGGACAAAATTTGATATGATGGTGCACGATAGAATAACGATGAAATGAGCAAACAGAGAAACTATGTACTGGTATAAGGGAAATTTATCGGGCTGTATAAGAATTACCAAAAAGGTCATATTACAGAAGTCGATAGAAGATGCTTGAAAATATGGTCACGTGACATCAGTACGGCGTATGATCTCCTCCAACGGCTAAACAGGCCTGATAGCAGTGAACCATGCTCAATATAAGGGTGTCTATAAGATTCTGTGGCAACAAATCCAATTCTTCCACTAGTGCAGACCTTAGCTCACTAAGTGACCGAGGAGTTTGCTCTTGGCGGGCAATTGACGCCCAAGGGCGTCCCACATATTCTCCATGGGTTTAAGGCTGCTGATCGTGCTGCCCACGGCAGTCGTTGGATGTCTTCAGTTTCAAGATATTTCTCCGCCACTTGAGTTCTGTGTGTGGTAGCGTTGTCGTGCATGAAAAGAAAATCTGAGCCAACCGTGCCCCTAAAAGTCGCACATGGGATTCGAGGACCTGTTCATGGTACTTCCGCGCAGTTAAGGTACCCAATCAAAAACGTGAAGAGGGTTGCAGCCATTGATCATTATTCCGCCCCACACCAAAACACCGCCTCCATCGTAAGTGCCTTTCTCTGATCATGGTGGGGATGGTACCGTATTCCTCGTTGTCTCCAGATGAAATAACGTCTAGAGTCTGTTTGTAGGCTCATCATAGAAACGGGACTCATCATAGAAAAGAAAGAATTATACCCCATTTTTCACGGCTTCATTTCACATGGCACCAGTTTCGACGAGATCTGCAGTGGTTTGGGATTAATTGGATACAAAACATTGGTTCCTTTCGTAGAGTCCCCCTGAATTGAACATTCTTAACACAGTTCAGTTGGAAATGTTTTCACCTGTGGCAGCAGCAGCAGCATTAAGATACAGTTTATGACAGGACATAGTATAGTTCCATCTTGATATTAGAGCCAGATAGCGGTCTGTTCTGGTTAACGTAGCGCTTGGCAGCTCTTCTTTTAATGGTTCCTGTCTCCTGAAACCTGTCTCAGACACATTAAACCACCGTGCCACCTCCGCCTTTGACTGCCCGGCTTCAAGTTGTCCAACTCTTTGCCATCTCAAAGAATCATCTAAATGACAATGACTTGCCACTTTGGGTACTGGAGATGTGGCTATCCTACTGAGAAATCCAATAAAATGAGAATGAAGTTATGTGGTAACAACCAGCATGGGTAATTTGCACAATGTGCAAATTACTCATGCTGGTTGATCGATTTCTATTGGATACTCCGAATTTGCATGCCAGTATTCCTTTTGTATCAAATGTTCGTCTTCGGCGACACTGTTCACAATAAAATATTCATGAAAAACATTTTGTTCTGTTAATTTTCTTAAGCAATGTAGCTTTTCAGGAAACAGTGAACGCCCACCTTAATGTTTTGGACAATTCCGCACTGCCTACGATATGGTGTTCTTTTCTACAAACCGATGTTTGTTTAAACGGGATAATGCTCGTGCTATGTACTGCCGGTGCTTTTCGGGAATGGTACAGGGATATGAATGTAGAAGCGCTGGAATGGCCAGCCCAGAGTAATTTGAACCTTATGTGATGAATAGGAACCTCGTGTTAGAGCCAGACTAAGAAGACCGACATCGGTGGTAGCTCAACTGTTCTGCAGGAGAAATGTATTATTATACACGCTGCAATCTGTCATTAGTTGACGAGACTACCCAAGAAGGTAAAGCGTGCCATGGCACCCAAAAGTGGATTGATACGCTATCGAAGTGAGTAGCAGTGATATCATATGAACCCGACATGTGTCCGGATAATTTTTAGACGGTAGTGTACGTTATGTATTTATACTGTCATAACTAAAGAAGTAGTTCCAAGAAATTAATCGTCTGATGAATATGTTTATCACAAGAAAATAAATCGTTAAGTAGGGTCGCCAGCTTGGAATTTGTACACGTAGATTCTTTTTGTCTAATATGTGGGGCTAAACCATTCCGAAACAAACATCTTTTAAAATTTTCTTCACGGCTTCGAGTCCTTGAACCAGATAGGATGATTTCCATGGTATCAACTGAGAAAACAACTTTTAACTACTTCGTTCGTAATTCTGTGAAAATCAGGCCATCATCAGTATTCTTTGCACGATTCCTTTACAATTCTGAAGACTGAAGCATCCCGAGAAACGAAATGACGCCATTTTCAAAAAGAACATCAAGGTCAGATGATCTTTCTAAATGCCCTCGTGGGTATCACAGTTGGTAGAATGATCATCCTCCCCATACCGGGTGGAAACGACCTGAGTTCGAGTCCCGTCGATGACATTAGCAATTTGTATGGGCCTTTTTCACAACGTGGCCAAGTTAGTCGGTCTCAGGCAAGGGTAGCATTGTTTTCCATTCAGAAAAACACAAAATTGATTTCATAATACGTGAAATTTACAGACAATAAACACGAAGCAATATGACCTTAGACGCTGATGCTCCTAAAACCGTACTACAACAACAACAACAACTTCTCTCTAAACTCCGAAGCATGTGGTGACAATTATTTTCCTGTTCTACCGTGACCATTTACGATCATCCTTGTGGGAAACAATGAAAGATTAAAAAGAAAAGGATTTCGTAAAGTTGATTGTTTGTTAGGCTGTTGTTGGATTTTACAACATATCGGGATTCATCATACCCGGAAATGCTTGTTTTTAAAACACGAACAGCTCACCGTTTAGTTAAAAAAACCCACAAAACATGGTTGCTCTTCGTTGGCTCTGAAATGTACCGAAATGGCCTCAGGGTTTTCTATGCCCTACATTCTAACGCCTGTGTGAAACGTTGCTTCATCACTTAAGGGGAATGTCTCAGGAAGACTTTCACCTCTTATCAGCCTAAAACTAACAGCAGAAAACAATTGAAATTTGTACTTTCTTATGACGAAAGGAGGGGAGGGGTTGAAAGCTGACTGAAACGTAATCGTGTAATTTCTGTTGGGGTTTACCTAATTCTAGACTGGCCTCCTTTCTTGAGGCGACGTCTCTGAAAGTTAATTGAGTTGGCACATTATTTTCTGGTAGGAGAACGTAAAACCCGAAATTAGAATTGGTGAGGTCATGTTTTTAGTGTAGAAAATGTGGTGCCATCTGGGAAGATTAGATGGGAGCCGATCAGATAAATCTTCAAGTTCGAAATGAGTTTTGTTTTTTAAATACGTACAATATGGTGACTAAGTGAGTGTTCTTTCGCTGTAATAATAAACTTATGAAGTTTCTCACTTCATTTAGAGCAAATAGTGTATTAGTTCTATAATAAGAGAATTTTATTAACAAGCACGTCGCAAAACAGAATAACGAACATCCTTCATTTCTTGTTTGTGTGGTACAGGAATATTACAAACCACAAAAAATCCATAATTTTCTCGGAGAATAGCCAGAAGTTCACAGAGCTCTAAAATTTCTCAGGTTATAGCATCCTATATCGAAAGTTTTGGATTCTAAACTTCGGTTAACTGACTCTTGTCGTGATAGCTTTTTTTGCTATGTACTTCCAAGTAAGTTTATTAGGGAAAATTTCTGTGAGACTGTCCCAGAATTTGCTCTTGTTGCTTTCAACTTTTTATCTTTGTAAGAAGCATGATTTCTGCTACCTCATGGAAGACTACGAGGGGCGTTCAATAAATTATCTATCTAAGGTACTTTCCATAGTTATATTTCAATGATTCATGATTTATCGTGTTCCTTCATATCTCAACTCGAATGATGCTTTGATGCCACTATTTTTTCAGGTTGTGCTGCTGTAACAGAAAGAAGGAAGACATCTGTATCAAAATAAGGATTTGTTGAAATTGGAGCATCGTTCAGTCATCAAATTTATCACCAAAGAAGGAAATGAGCCAAAGGCCATTCATGAAAGGATGGTGCAGGTCAAATTCTGGTCAAAATAATTCAAGTGGAGTAGAGAGTCCATCGAAGATGATCCACGCCCAGGAAAGCCTATGATAGAGACCACTACAGAAATGTGTGCCAAGCTGCAGAAACCCTTGTGCTGAATGACACGTTTAAAAGTGTCCTAAATATCTAGGGAATGTGTCGTATCTGAGGGAACAGTTATAACCATCCTTCATGAACATCTGGGGATGACTAAGGTCAGTGCAAGATGGGTCCTCAGATTTCTGACCCCTGTGCAGAAGAAATTCAGTGTACGGTGTTGTGAGGAGAATTTAGAACTTTATGGAAGGGATTCTGAAACTTTCGTCTCCAGAATTATTACGGGTGACGAAACATGGGTTCATCACTGGGGTCCCAAGACCAAGCAAGAATCAATGCAATGGAAGCACAAGGGTTCTACTCACCTAAAAAATTTCGGACAACCTTCAGCTAACAAGATTATGGCCACCATGTTTTGGATGTTGAGGGAATTTTGTAATTCACTACTTGGAACACAAGCAGACATATGCATCTGTACTGTACAACCTAAGCGATGTCATAAAGTTTCCTTTATGACATCGCTTACGAAACTTTCCAGAGGTGTGCTGCTTCTTCAGGACAGTGCTGAGGTCATATGCAGTTGTTTTGAGAGACCGCAACTTTACAGAACTTACCCATCCACCTTAGAGTCCAGATATGGTCCCTAGTGACTATTTCCTGTTTCGACATCTCAAGAAAAACCGAAAAGGATATCGCTTTGTTGATGATAATGAACTGAAGTCTGCCATTTCTTCGTTCTTTGATGGACAGGACAAAGAATTTTATTTGTCTGGTATTTCCTCATTGCCAACAAAACAGAACAAGTTTATTGAAGTTCAGGGGAGTTATACTGAAAAATAAAAACAGATCTCATTTCCTTCATGGGTAGGCAGATAATTTATTCAACACCCCTCGTAATGATGGATATAAACTGGTTCCAGTAAGAACAACACCTTAAGGCAGTTCTGTACTGATAGATCCGATTTGGTTTTGGTTTTATATCTATAGTTGAATTGTTCTGTTTTAAGTTGAATTGTTTCTGATTTAAGGAACGACTTCAGAACACAAAATGTGAGCCTTAATGTGGTAGATTAATACGAGAAGCTTCTATAAGTGGCATTTAAAAAAATATATAAAAATTTATCTATTTTTTTTTCATTAATAAAGTAATAAAGTAACATTAAAAAGGTTAGAATTCCAACCTCTATTTAAAATAAATAAAAACTGATTACATTTGAACTGAAAACGTAAAAATGAAACTAATCAAATTACACCTGATATCAAACAGCGTGTATCTATACTTGATATCCTATTCTTTTGCGAATAAATAATATATAATACAATACAATACAGCACTCATAAAATACAATAAACAAGAAACATTAAAAAGGCATTCTCTTTTTCTTCCAGTGCGAATAAGGACTAAATTTCACGTCAAGGACCCGGAGAACTTGTTAGCCCAAAGACAATATTTTCTCTACTGGTTGGAGAAAACTATTCGTGACAACGATTGGGGTGTGGTTACTGTGATTTTTGACTGCACTGATTGCGGCGTAAACAATCTGGTAAATATAATCCTTATTATTATTAATTGGTTTCGTAATAAATTTATTCTGAAATGTATTTCAGTAATTTGTGATGTATATGATCTGTTTTATTTTATTTGCGAGAATGGAGACTTAAAAATGAAGTCTCCATTCTCGTAAATGGAGACTTCATTTAGATTGTCTACAGAATAAAAAAAAAATAATAATCTCTCAACTACATCTACTTTCAGGATCTCGATATGATGAAGTACATCGTGCACGCCTTTAAGAAATATTATCCCTGGGCTTTAGGTACTTTTTCAACATTTTTTATTATCACTCTTATATAATTTTGTATTTTAATTATATTACATATTACATTAATTATATTATATTATATTATATTTGACAAAAATCAAAACCGTTTTAAAATCGAGCAGCTAGAACCGAAGTTATGAACGATGTAACGTTTTAAGCTCACGCCCGCTACTTTCTCTATCAAATCAACGTTACTGAGTTAGCGTCATTTAGGAAGTAACGTCATTTTCGTCTCGCATTTTCGTTACCAATCGGTTTTACTTCAGTCCGAAATAATGATGTAACGTCTTATGCTCACTCCCGATACTTACTCTACCGAATCAACGCTAGCGACTGTATTAGCATCATTTAGGAAGTGACGTAATTTGCGTCATTTCTGCTTCACATATTCGTGACAAAGATGTTTTCACATCTTTGTCAAGATGTGACAATTTATTGATCGGTGAGCAAAAAGCAGCAAATACGAAATATAATAAATAAATATACTAATATTTAGTCTATAGAAATAAAATATCTATAGAAAATTTTTTATTTATTTTTAATTAATACAATATTTAAGATTAAAATTTTAATTTATTTATACACCTTTCATTTTTTAAGATAATAGTTTCAAACGGTAAGTCTTGGCGTCAAATGTTTTGATGCAGTATAAAATGAACGATTATGTATATGAAAAGGGTATCTGCCCACCCATCGATAAGAAGCTAATCAACTTCGAAACGGTCACCAATGCTGCCCGGAGTTTACTAGAATATGTAACAACATTCTTCCCTACTCGGGAATCGTTCCCTATTCGAATAATTCATGAATGGTGTGGGTTAAAGGAATTACTGTCCCTTTCATTCTACTACGCCGTTTCTTTTCTTCTTCCTCTCCTACTATGACTTTTCTCTACTTTTTTTGCTTTCTAATTTTAATAGGGCCAAGCGGATAATAAAGCTATTAACCCACACAAATACATCAATATGAGGAAGAATTTTTATGAAGATTGGTTCCGCCAGTTATAAATACCGGAAGTCCTCGTCGTTTTATTAATTCATTTCTACTTGTTAACTAATGCGCATCACGTTGCGTGCATAATTTTAAATACAGGAAGTCCTTGTTCATTTCCCCATAATTCGTTAATTCGTTGCCACTTGTCTCGCACGTGCACGGTACGGTCGGGCAATGTTGCTGTTCAATCAATTTGTTTTTACGTTAAAAACGTCCTTACTGGCATAATTCCAAATATTTTGTAACGAAAAACCGTCACGCGAAAAGCGTTGCGGAAGTGACGTCATGTTCAGCTTCCGCCAGAAGTGAATTATTATAACTTGTATTGTTGCAATCATACTTGTATGATAGAAATATTAAGGTTTTAAAATATTTCGGAAACTGGGAAATGCGTTAATTCGAAAACGCATCTGGTTTCTTCAGTCATCACAGACCAATACTTTCAGTAATCGATGTGTAATTATTATTAATAATAAATTTAAAACATTGTTATATTATTATCCATGAATTTTATTAATATCTGAAAATTTAAAATTGAAACGTTTTTAACGCCTGCCGATGACTCTTAAATGTAAAACGCGTTATATACCCGGGCGGCAGGACACATTATGTACCTGCTACAGAATTTTTTGTTATTAATTACGAATTTATTATAAATTTTATTGCAATCTTCATGTTACTTTTAATTATGAAAACTTTTTCAAGAATAGTTAAAATTGCTAAAAGTATCTTCAGATATTTTATTACTTTTCTTACTGTTGTTAATGAAATTAATATAAATCTTCTAATAACGACTGGGAAATTTTGAATGTTTGAACAGTGATTGAAGAGCAATGGAAGCTTCAAAATCCGATTTTTAAAGGAGATCGCAATATCTGAATCTTTGCAGAAAAATAATCTGGTGGTTATTTTTACGTGAAAAGGAGTCTCACAATGTGGAGTTTTCTCTACCCTGTTTGCTGTCCCACTTCAGCCATTCTTCTCAAGTCATCCTGGTAAGCTATGGTATACGAATGACTCCAAGCTCTTTATCTATGCTGATGACCCAAAGCAAATCCCCACAAACACGGGGCATCTATTAGTTGTTCTTCAAATATACTTAAATTCAACTGGCCTCTAAATTAACCACTGTAAATCAGCTCAAATGATATTTACGAAGAGAAACCATAAGAATGGCATAACAGTTCAAATGAGCAATACTCAAATTCAAAAAGTCAACCCATAAAGACCTTGGACTCATCTGTGATGAGAATCTTGCATTTCTCTTTAAAGAAATAAAAATCAAAATATTAGCAGTAGTGTGAAACGTCATCAGGAACTTACGATATAAACAATGCCCAAATGATCGTACAATATACTCAAAGATGGATTACCACAGTTGTGAAGCAAATCTGCAGTTTGAGCTTCTGCTTCATCTAGTCATCTATCAAAATTCCTCAGCAATGAATATTGGATCCTCTGTTGGCCAAATAAAGTTACTCGGAACCCACCAACCATCTCGAAGTCATTGATGTTTGCTGAAAGTAATCTCTAGGAAACAACGTGTTGCTGCTAGGGCCCTTACTACCTTGCCCAAACTCAAAAAGAAAAGCTATAGCCCAGAAACACTTGAAAAAGAGATATGCACTTTCCGTTATACCCAGTTGTCAAAAGAGATTAAGAACATACAGAAGATTAAAATGATAGAAAATAGAAATGGATGAAAGGTAAAGCACACACATTTTTTCTAGGTTTCCAAAAGGTTAGATTTTATACAAATATAAGTTTCTCTGTCTATTTAGATAATCATAGAAATCCTTGAGACATTATAGCTAACGATGTTACTTACTATGATGTCAATTATTAAGAGAAAAATACTAATTTTTTTTTTCTTTCTTCCCTAGGACATTTTCTAGTATACAACATGCCTTGGATATTCAATGGTATGGATTTTATATAAGTATTATTACTTATATATATAGTCTTTAATAAAAATTGTATTTAATAAAGAAAGAAATTTATCAAAGCGTGCTGAATTCTCGGCAAAATCACATTAAACTTTTAACTAATCATTACAACAAACGCCCTCGTAGGTGGTACAGTGGATATAACACCTCCATCCCACACCGGATGGAAAGTGTCCGGGCTCAATGACGCGAGGAAGTTTTATGGGTCGTTTATCACAACTTGGCTAAGTTAGCCGTCTCAGGAGAGGGTTCTTTTTTCTTGGAAAATCTGGTTTTTCATTCAGTAAACAGGAAAATCGACCACAGAATACACCCAATTTACAGACAATATACGTCACTTCATAACGCATCGCATCATTAGTCACTTTGGTCTCTTAACACGCACGCTGTAACTAATATTGCTTCCGCATTGAAGACTTCCTTCTATATTAAAAGACAGAACTTGTCTTATGTTAATGCGTGCAGAAACCGCTGCTACTTCTTTCATAGAAATACTGTCACGGTAATGAACACCATGACCAGTGCGTGAAACTCTTTTGTAATATGGTGAAGGTATATGAGACACCGAGAGTTACAAAACAAGGTAATTTATGTTGGTAGCGTAACCCTGGAATCGTATAAATATCAATAAACAGAATGAAATAAATATCTAGGGTTGGGGTCACGTAAAATAGGGCAACAAGATATGAGAGATATATGAAAAAATATGGGAGAAGAGGTTACGCTTTTCTCACTAATCTAGCCCAAACTGATTAAAAGCAAGTTTTTTCATTATTACTCCTACCATTAAGGGATTCCACAGTATGCAAATACCAGAAACTCAGACCTCTCACGAACAGATGATTATAACCTGATCTTTGATCTCTCAACATGATGCAAAGTGGACTTTACAAGCGTCACGGATCTGAAAGCCACCTAAACAGGACTGAACTCGACTGTAGTAATCTATGTTTTTTGAACAAAGTGATTTTTATTATATTGTTTTTCCTTTCCTTTCCTTTTCTAGGACAATGTTTTAAGTTGTCAGGTATAAGCGTTGTTAAAATGAAAGGTGAAATGTCTATTTTATTTTGATTTGAAAAATATTCGCAGAATCACGGTAGTTGTTCAGATATTTGCCCCAACGTTGCATCAGATAATCCACTGACTTCCGTCTTAAATTTAATTAGGGCAACTGTATGTTCTTTTTCTTTTTTCCTTTTTATGACTGCCTCTGCACTTGTTCTTACATCATCTTCCGTGTGTAAACGTGTATCTTATATCGTGTGACTATTCATAACTATGAACTGAAAAAAGCCTTAATTGCAAAATAATTACCTGTTGCAACATGTTCTATTATTCTCTGGTTTTCTTGGTCAAAAACGTATTTTGCCATGGCATCCGCTTATTAAACACCCATATGCCATGCCTAATGTTCGTTACGCATTACCAATCGCCCATAGCTGGCGAAAAAGCTCTTTGCTACTGTGGATTTGAGTTGGTGATCCACAATGAAGACAGAGTGAGACGTTGATGTTAATTTTTATTCTGTAAGGTCCTTAAAGGTCTGCCAAGAGAACATTTGTACTTTATGAAGAGCATAATTAAAACTGAGCTTGTCCAACCTCCCTTCATACTAGTTGATGAGAATGAAAAGACAAGGACGCGTTATGATTAGTTCCTGGTACTTAAGCAAAAAATTATGGTACAAGCCAAGGATAATTATGTTGGAAGTGTGTATCTAGTTGACCTTGATGTTTTATCAAATCCTGTGAACACTATAAGGACTTTGCTTTTCTTACGCGTAGTAGTGGGGAAAACCTTCAGCATTTATACGGAGTGATAGAAATCTTTTACAGAATCCAAAGCTTATAATTGCATTTGTTTGTGAATGTCATTGGATAATTCTACCTAATTGCATTAGAGGCCATAAACTAATACATATTAATTTAATGATGGAATAAAAGTGGATTCACAAAAGAATCCGGCTTCTTTCTTTTTAAAATAGCTGTAAATTGAACTTAGTATTTAAGCTTGGATCTTTATTCGAAAATCCAATAGAGGACCTCATAAAGATCTCTTTTAACATTTTGTGTATAAAGTAATTTGTTAAATCTCAACGAGAATTTTTATTCTATTAATCATTTAATTTTTAATCACTGGTTAAATATACTCATTAACACTACTGCACACTGAAACTATTGTGCATTTACGCATACCGAATTAAATAAGACCTTTCAAAAACATCATAAAACCATTTCTCGAATTTTACAGTAATCAATGAAAATTACCTAACTTGCATCGATTTCTTTGTCCCTGTACTCAATGCTAATTGATTTTTTTTTCCCTTTTTATGTGCTTAATAGAAGTAAACAGTAAATAATTGTCGTGTAACCAACTAATTGCTAATTAATCAAGTTTTAAAATCAATTGTTTTCGATTTACCGCATACACTTCGTAAAGTAATATTCGCTGAACGTTTTTATAATACTTTGCTTATTTTCTTCTGGATTTTAATAACAGATGAACGAAAACACGCTGACGTTTCTACTGTGTTTGATATAATGAGCAAACATAATTTTCATGATTTATGTATTTAGTAAACTGATAACAAAAAACAAGCTCTTCAAAAACCAATAACTCTCATATGCGCATTGCTTAGACGAGAACATTTCGTTTCTGCGCATCCACTATATTGTCCATTAATTCCTCCAATCAGCGCACGACAACAAACATCATGTCGAATGCTTCAGTTATAATATACGGTATATGTGATATTTAGATTAGACAAACACAGTGGCAAATTAAATATTGAGAAAGGAATTCGACAAGGAGACACAATATCTCCGAAATTGTTTACTGCTGCCCTTGAGGAAGTTTTCAGAAGATTAGACTGGTCGCAGAAAGGAGTCAATGTGAATGGAGAGTACCTAAACCATTTACGACTTGCAGATGACATTGTGGTCATAAGCCACGATCCCAAAGAATTAGAGGAAAATAATTAGTGAGGATTTCGGGCTAAAGATGAATATGGCTAAAACAAAAGTAATGATGAACAAGTATGCCACAGAAAGGGATATTGAAAGAGCAGTAATTTTAAAAGTGGATTCATATACTTATCTGAGACAAGTCATTAGCTGTAATAATGATGGATGGATAGCATTCAGGAAATATAGTCACATACTGAGGAGCAATATCCCAATTTGTCTGAAACGTAAAATAATGAACCAATGTATACTCCCCACCATGACTTATGGAAGTGAAACTTGGGCATTCACCAAAAGAATGGAAGAGAAGCTGAGAACTACACAGCGAAGAATGGAATGAATTATATTGGGAATCAGACTGTTAGATAAGAAGAGAAACACATGGATTAGGCAGCAAACTGAAGTAAAGGACATTCTTATCAAAACAAAAGAACTAAAATGGTCTTGGGCAGGACACATAGCTCGAAGACATGATGACAGATGGACTAAGAAAATAACAGAATGGTACCCAAGAGGAGCTAGAAGAAAACCTGGAAGACAAAGGAGTAGATGGATAGATGAAATTCATGACTTTGTGGGTAATAAATGGATGGCCATTGCACAAAACAGAAGGAACTGGAAAGTTGCTGGAGAGGCCTTCATCCTGCAGTGGATTGAAAATGGCTGATGATGATGATGATGTGACACGGTGCTTTATTATTACTGTTATTATTATTAATTTATTTAGCTTCGTTGCTTGTAGTGGACATATAAGTCTTGCTTTTAATTTTATGACAAATCAACATGCTTTTATATATATATATTACGGGACAGTTCATGTGATGATATTACTATTTCAATTTACAGAAGACTACATATAATACAAAAATCTTTCATATGGAATGAGAAACTTCATAAATGAAAAGAATTTCAATTATAAAGTGTGGTGTTTGTGTTTTTTTGTTGTAATGCAAACTCAAATAAATAGTGATCTAAATTAAAGAATGCTAAATTACTTTTGTTAAAGAAAATAACTAACTCAGCAATAAAAGAGTCAAAATTTAGTCACAGATAATTGTCTTCCAAATTTTCTATTAATTCCAGATTTTTTGTATTTTTGTATAGCATACAAAAAGAAAAAAAAAAGATTATTAGTGGCTCTTGTAGCTGCAGTGTTTGTTTCGTAAGATGCCAGACAAAATAATAAATAAAGGGAAATAATTAAATAAAAATTAAAACCAAAGTTAAAAGGAGTTCAATTCATTATATCGCAGCCTAAACCAATAGTTGAGATTTGAGTTTGTAGTCTAGAAGGAGATTAAGATAGTCATCTTAATCTCCTTCTAGACTACATATTAGCCAATGCGTGGCTATTATATTATAAAACTATTCAAATTGTTACTTATTAAATTATTATATATACAGCGGCGGACAAAAAAAATGTATCACTTGTGAATTTTGCAAGTAACGTATTTTGTGCTGAATGTTCAAAATGTATTTGTTAGATGGGATGTATATCTCTGTGAATGGAATCCAATAAAAAGACTCCACCTGATATACCTAAATGCCATAAATATATACCCAAAGGATAAAATGCGTAATTAATGGAAATCATGCAAATGGCAATCATGGCAACCAAACATACATTTTATTGCATTTACGTGTACAAACTGAAATGAATGAGAAGTTAACGTAATAGTATTGTGTACTGTAAATCAGCAAAATAAGTCCTCAATATTTTGTTGTTCCTCCTCGAGTTTCAATTACAGCCCTGCAACAATCTGGTATAGAGTTAATTAACTTCGGGATGTACGGTTGCCCAATTTCGTGGTACCACACCCTTACAATGCTCTCCTGAAGTTGAATCTTACTTGTTGGCTTCTTCTGAGCAATTTTAGACGACATTATGTACCAGAAATTTTCAATAGGGTTCAAATCTGCACTGTTGCGGGTTGTTGTTGTTGTTGTTTGGTTTTTAGGAGCATTAGCAACTAAGGCCATATTGCTCCGGGAATATGCGGTGGTCATTCCCTGACCTTTCCGCATCCTCCATATTTGGTGGTGACGGGCTCGAACCCCGGTCTAATCAAGAAGCGTGTACGCACTGCTGCTCCTTCCCACCTGGCTACGGAGGCGCCTGTTGCGGGTTAGTCCAACACTGTAATGCCAGCATTTCTGAGGTATGACTGCACCTTAAGGGGGAAAAACGAGGGAAAACATCGGTGTTTGTTTTAAGCCACATTCCAATTTTGCTGTGTGGCAAGGTGCTGAGTCCTCTTGAAAAATGCAATTTTGGACGTCTGTGTGGTGATCCCTAATAACGGGTTTCAGGCACTCCTCCGAGATAGCAGTGTAGGTTTCTGCATTCACCGTTCCGTTAATAAACTTAATTCGCCCCATCCCCTTTGCTTGTTATGCATCCCCACACCATCTGACCGGCGGGGAATTTTACAGTCGGTGTTATGCAGTCAGGATGGTATGCCTCCGATTTTCGTCTTCTGATATATCGCTTCCCATCTGAGCCTTGCGGGTTGAATTTCGATTCGTCAGAAAAGATGACGATGTCCTATTTCTCTTTTGTCCATGAAACATGCGTTTTAGCCCAAGCAAGTCGCTTCTTCCTCATTTGTTGGGTCAACAAAGGCTTCTTCTTGGGCCGATAGGTATGCAGACCACATTCCGAAAGCCGTATTTGGATAGTTCGTGCACTTGTTTCAACACCAGAGGCCATCTCAAAGTCCAGTTTTAGATCAGGAGCACTAGCATGGTGATTACGAAGGCATAGCCGTTTCAAATATCGATCTCAGGAAGGCGTAGTCACTCTTTTACGGCCTAATCCAAGTTTTCTCTTCACATCACCGGTTTCACGCTTTAATTTCAACATCCGGGATACTGTTGACTGGTGGCAGCCTATTTTATCAGCGATAGTATGCGTAGAAAGCCCTTCCTGGGACAGAGCAACAACTACACTTTTTTTTCTTGGTGTCAACTGAACTTATGGAGCCATGCGCTTGCAATTACTGTCTGATGAAATAGAAGCGTTATCTGACGCAATATCTTTGCTTTGAAACAAACAAATAACTGTAATTAAACAATATCTTATATATTTCACTACAAATGTTACTTTTTTAAGGTGAAGCAGTTTTGTCTGCCACTGTATGTGAAAACATAAGTAAATTTCCCACTTAATTTAAGACGTTTTCCCACTTAATACATTTTTAAATATAGAAAATCTTTATTATTATATTAAAAATATATTAAACAATATAAACATTTTGGTAATCGAACAAGGTAGCGTCAACATAGCATCATTTTAGTTCGTAATAAATCACCGAAGTAGGTTAAATGGCATCGCTTTTGTTACATCTCATATTGTGAACGCCTTCACAACTAGTTGCTCAAATATTGCACTACTTCGAATAAGCTTCTCCAGTGGAGAAAAAAAAAGAAAAACTAAACAATTTTATTAGGTTCACCTGGAAATATAATTTCAATTATCCGTGTGTATTGTGTCTGTAAATTGAGTGTGTTCTCTGGTCGATCTGCCTGATTTTCTGGATGAAAACCCCCAGTTTTTCCGATGTGGGGAGAACCTTGTTATCTACACCTTTTATATCTGAAATGTGAGATATAAATGACTTAGTAACGATACCTTTAGTAGACAAGGACCAGCTGGATTGCCAAAAGTTGGTGAGAAGATTCCAGCATTTCTCTTTTTCTTTCTTTGGGTCAGCAGTAACCCTTTCCTAATATAATAGCAGGGATCTTTATAAATGACATGAAGGTCAGCGGGCAAAGTGCCTGCAATAGCTTGTAGTGGAGACTGCACGACATGTTCGAAGCGATGCCAAGAGAAATGACCTTTGTATAGTTTCCAGTTGGGATTTTACAGGCAGAAGGCTGGCCCTTTGAAACTAAATACAGGAGGCATATGATAGAATTGGGATAAAGACGGTTCGATACAAGATACGGAGAGTATTGTTTTTTAGTCCCCATTCGTTCCTAGAAATTCTGAAGAGCATTGACGCAAAGTTCTTAACCTTTCAGAGAGATGCTGTAAGTGTGAAGAGAAGTCTAGACGGTCATCTAGGAGAACGCCAAGGTCTTTGTGAGTGGACTCTAAAGGAAGTGAATTTCTTTATATTTTATCACTAAAGGCCTAGCATGATTTAGACTTCCCTTAAAAAACCATCATTTTTGTCACTGAAACTGTGAGCTTGTTTTTAGTGGCCCAGTCAGAAATTCTGGAGAGAATATTGTTTGCAGAAGTTTCTAGATCCCTTCTGGAATTTCTGCGGACAAGAACGGATAAGTCATCGGCGTAAGCTATTGTATTTATATCTGTCAGGTCGCTATTGAAGAGAAGCCAATCATTTAGGATTTACGTTCCACACCAGTGGCCCAAGAATAGACCTCTGGAGACAGCCACGAATGATATGTCTGGATACAGATTGGTGTTTAGTTTTTATCACGAGAGAGCGAGTACTAAAATAGTCCTCTTTATGAGAAGGTATAACGAGGGCAATTTGCAACTCTAAGACAACGAAGAACACTCCCCAACCAGCAGAGAAGACTAATGTTACTTATTCTCGGCGGACACCGGTGGTGATGGTATCCGTTGATAAAAAGTAACATTAATCTTCTCCACTGGCGAAGCGTTGCTTATTAGAAGTAGTGCAATATCATGGTAACTCGTTGTGAAGATATTCACAATATGAGAGGTAAGAAAAACGATTATCTTTCACCTGCTTCGCTGATTTACCACGTCTAAAATTATGTTATGCACTAACTTGTTCGATTATTGAATTTTTCGGAGTCCTTTAGAATTCATCCTTCCAACTTGGTTATAAGTTTAATGAACAGGATGTTAAGCAATTAGAATTCCTCAGTTTAAAAATGTTTCTCATAGGCAGAGTAAAATATTTATAAATTCTGAAATAGTACTTAAAAATCATCTTTAACTTATGTATTTGTATCTTTTCATTTTTATTTGTGTAGTTAATATTTCACACCCTTAAGTCATTTTCCCTTCTAAGAAGTTTTCCCTCGTCAGAAGTTTTAAACCTCCACTCCCTTGGAAAACTTCTTAATAGGGTTCTATTGTATTATTTTGTTGTAACTTCCTTTTTCTAAGTTACAACAAATTAATAGTTCAATCGTAATAGTAAGAAAGATGCATAAAAATGGATATTCGCTCTTTTAGAACCAAACCACAGAATTATTATCGAATATCTTCCGGGACATACACATTTCAAATAAAATCTGCGATCAAATGTGACAGGGTCAGGTAATTTAATTATATAACTTGAAAATAATAGATCGATGTATAAGAAAGATATAAAATCGAATGATTGTTCTTTCAGCTACATGGAAGATTGTAAGAACATGGATTCCCAAAGAATATTCTGAGAAAGTTCAATTTGTTACTAATAGCTCAATCCAAGAATATATCGATGTTGACAATCTTCACATTTCCATGGGAGGAAACGTAAGAAAACTTTTTCTGTTTACTTTTACTGATACGAAGTAATTGACTGATTGATTTCTAAGTTGGATAAAATTCTTTTCAGCAATTGCTTGTCTGGAATTCGTGAGCCAATAAGAAGCAAGATTTTGTACAATACAAGTTTTTTTTGGTTTTTTTTTTCATAGTTCATGAGTAATAATTTCATTTTTTATGTCATATCTTTATGTTAGAAGTGTGTAGTGTTATGTTTCGACTTTCATTATAAACGATTGATTTGGTAGTTGTTGGCACATCGGCTTCTGTGGCCATATTGCACCTCCCAAGGTTTTTTGCAGTACTTTGATCCAAGCCCGAGGCGGGAATCGAACCCGCGACCTTTGGGTTGCCGGGCAGGTACTTTACCCACTCGGCTAGCCCGGTCGGCTCATTATAAACAAACAGGAAATTGTCCACTTTGGCAGACAACTTATTGAATTCACCATTTACTGCTACATTACGGTGACATCATCCGTTTCCTTCAAGGATCAGAAAATTTGGACAGATCGTGTTTTTATGACAAAACCTTTCACGCAATATATGAGACAGCTGTAATGAATGTTTTCACGGTGTTGCTGTAGTAAATACGCGCACCCGTATTCAACCTTAACCGTAAATTTCAAATTACCAGAACCCTACTACGATGGCATCAACAAAGAAAAACTTGTTTACACAATTGGCCATTAATTTAAAATTTTAAATCATCACTTACGCAAAGGAATACGAAAACAGCCTCGGAAAGATGTTTTGGGCCACCATCACCACCACCAACAACAAAGAAGATGATCCTGGAGTGGTGAATACAAGAGGATCAACTCAATATGGCAATAAAAAACAAGCATAACATTTGTTGATCAACAAGAAAATTGGCGGGATTTGAGAAAAAACTGAATAGCTGGGAATTCTTTTGGATTGATGTTTTTCTCTTCTGTGTAGACACCAGGGCACCAAAAGAAAGTATAGTGCTGTTTTGATTTCTTGTGCTGATGGAACGAAACTTCCATTTCTCCTCTTATTAAAGAGAAAAACTCTGCCAAATAAAAAAAAAATCCATCAGGTGTTCATCCTAAGGAGTGGACTGATGAAGATGGAGTCAAACTATGACTGGAAAAAGTCGTATTTTGTTTCCATCTTCATCAATCCACAGTATGGCTGGTTTATTTTGAAGTGTTCACGAGTCCTGGTGGACTTCACAAGAAACCAGCCATACTGTAATGAAACCAATTTCGTGCATATAAAACAGAGGCCACAAAGAAGAGGGTGGAAAAGTTAAAAACACAGCTTGCTGTAACCCCAGGTGGACTTACTAAGATCTGTTTATTTTATTAACGTTATTATTTTTAAAAACGTTATTTTTTTTCCTTAAATAATCTTTTCTAAATCAAGGCACGTCTTATATGACGAGAAATACGGTAATCCTTTACACAAACAGACCACTAAGGTTTTCATTTATAAATTCATCCCATTTATGTACTTCACAATCCTTCCTAACTAAGAGTATATATATTTTGGCCATGTGTAAAAGATTTCTGATGCTAATTATTTGTTTATTATTTTTGTAGGATGATTTCGATTATGTCTATGATGCCGATGAAGAGGAGGATTCAATGCTTAGGATTAAGCAAAAGTCGCAATCGTCCACTGAGTCCATAGAAGGAATTAGGCTATAATCAATTGCTACATATTTTCCTACAGAATATGACATTTTTTCAAGAAGAATTAGAATAATGATGGTAGATATTCTTAAGTAACTAATGAATATAAATTAATAAACAGTCCACGAAGGCGTTCCAGTATTTGATGGAACATGTATCATATTATATACGTATTAATAATGTTATTTTATAATTAAATGTATGCGCTGTAGTGTTTTTTTTTATTTGTTTGTAAAATGAACAAGTTTATATTGAATAAAAAAAATTAAATCTGTACTTTTATGGAATCATTTCAATATATGAATTTATATAAATATTTTCTAAAATAAGTTAAAGAAATAATTACCTTAATTTTAAAAATTATTATTAAGATAAAAATTTTATTAAATCAATAAACATTACACTTTTTATTACATTTTAATTTTATTATGGCGATTCTATATTTATTTCTATAATTTTAATATAAAATTATTATTTGCATAAATTACTACGTATGAACGACTATAAAACCTATACTTCATAATTAATATGTATCAAATAATGCATATCTATATTTTATCCGTAATTCTGAAGATTTTTTACTCAAAATGTTCAAAATTTAATCTCCAAAAAATAAAATAAAAACTCCTTTTAAAAAAGAAGATAATCGGAAACAGAAAAATTTGCATTTTCAATTATCTCACTTTTCATTCCATAGGTGGCGCTACTGTATATATTGAAATTAGGCTCTCTTGTCACTGAGATACCAACTACGCATAGAGATAAAAGAAAAAAGAAACAGAAAAAAAGAAATATTTCTTTAAGACATCGCATATCCCTTCTCCACCTCACGATGTTCATGTTTGTGTTTACATCATAAATTTGAGATAGTTATACTTTGGCAGTATAAATATTAAAGCACATTCAAATTTAACCATAACTAAAACAAACTTCAATTTTATTTAGTTTCTTTGAGAACATTTGTGAGCCTTTGGCTGAATGTTTCTTTTAGCGCACACAAACATGCAGTTAAACTGGGATCAATGTCGTGTTGGAGAATGCAGACCGTAAAGCTGAAAGTAATTGCTTATTCAACGGACATTAGTGAAGAATGCAATTTTGAAAGATGTGGGAGGAGGAACTTTTGATGCATTGTGAGATTTTGAGTTTTCAGTCACTTGTGACAAACAATTACGTCTCAATTTAGAAGAAATCACTATTCGTATTTATAAAGTGACCGATTGCGTCATATTTGGCTTGGCAGCCCAAGCCAAACATTTCTTTGTGTTTCCCTCTATCTGTGCTGATAAGAAAAGCCAATGATTTTGTATTTTATTTTATTATATGATCCCTGTTGTTCACTACCAATAAATTTACAACAGAAACGGTCATTAAATATGTGTATCGTTGCGCCACCTCTTGACGATAAAAGAAACTTTATTTTAAAAAAAAATCTTAATTTTTAATAAAGAATAATTATGAATAATGCTAAAATCAGTGTTCCAATAGGAAAATATTAAGTAACAATTGTAACTGTAATATTTCACAACAAGTTTCAAATAATAATAGCAATAAATAAATAAAATAAAATAATTTATTCCACTAAAATTGATATTAAGGAAAAACTTTAAAAAGTTTACGAGGAAAGGTACGCTTCACTATAAAAGTACTTAAAATAAAAAAATGTTCAATTTTTCTGAATCATTTGAAATACGTAAATAAACGTGAAATTTGTAAAAATACATCATATATTTTATTTCTTCTTTTACACCGTTAAATACTGCTTATCCCTTCTTGATCGTGGCGCCTTCTGGTAGAAAATACAGGAAAGAACTCATTGTTGTATAAGATTAACAATAGGTGTCGCTCGATATTGTATGAAAATATTATACGAAATTCCATAATTGATTTCTGACAATTAATTCATTCTACCAATACATATATATGTTTTCTAACGCTAATCAGTAATAATATAATATTCCAGAAATAAAACAGCAACTTTGCTCGTTATTTAATTTAATTAAAATAAATTTAAAAAAAAAAATTGTTTAACAAATGTACCTTTTTAATAAATGGTCATTTCTCTACAGCCATAATAACCATGGTTTTTCATCCCTTTGATTCGCCATGATCAGCAGCTCAAACGTTTATTTTTTATTTATTTATTTTATGAAAATTCTAAAAACACGAAAGGTTCTAGAACCTATAGTTTTTAGCATCGCGCGTGGGTTAAAGATTGAGAAGACATGAGTTGACATCAGATTTAAATTAGTGTAGATTGTAATTTTCAGGAAATACACGTAAAGGAAAGTTGTTCCAGAAATCGAAAGTTGAAGGGATAAATAAGGAGGAGAAAAAATTGGTTCTATCGGTTTTTAGTTGGACAGTGAGGGGTGCTGACAGGCGGAGGTGCGTGTTCGGAATGGTGGTTTGGGAGAGAAGAGGAACTGCAGATGCCAATTCAGAAGATCAGTGCCTATAAAAGTTATTCAGCAATAAATTGAAAAAAATTTACCTCTATGTTGTTTGTAGAACGCTTCCGAGCACCACATTTCAACTTTTAAAAATGAATATAAAACTAGTTTGAACGAATTCTCGCACCAAAAGAAACATTAATGCTTCGACACATCCCGAAAGGTAATGGAGCTCAAACCCGACCAAAACCGTCAAACAAACAATAAATAACAATGAGCGAAAGGAGAGATTTTGTCGATTTATAAAACAGAGTGAAAACAATTTCGAAAATGATATGAAAAGTTAAAATTTCTTTGGCCAAAAGAATTCATTCAAACTAGTTTTATATTAGTTTTTAAAAGTTGAAGAGTGGTGAGCGGAAGCGTTCTACAGACAACTAGAGTTAAATTTCTTTGAATTTATTACTAATTGACATACGTAGAACTTATTGAGCCTTGTAGCTCTGTATATTACTTATTACTAACTATAAAAGTTGTAGAAAAGGCATGCAGCAGAAACCGAACGTCTATGAGACGGAGAGTGGAGAAACTTTGTAAGAGACGGGTCATTAATTAACCTAGCTGCCGTATTTTGGAGTTTAGAAGCCACCTAGGAAGGAAGGAAGGAAGAGTAAAGCATCGATGAAATTCTAGCTGTTAACTATCCAACAAACTGTAATATTCTACATGTACTACATTAGTTCTTAATTATAAAAATATAAAGTTTCTGCTTTCTTTTTGAAACACCCTGTACTTTACCTTCGAATATATTGACAACTGAATTAATTCTAACACAGTAATACACACCTAACGATGTTATGTTATATGCTATTAGCCCAAATGATCACTGACAGTCTTATAGCTTCCAAGAAAAATATTAAGAATTAAGGCAGGTTAGCGATTACCTTGTTTTATCAACTCTATGTAAACAGGACAATGAATGCGTTCTATTTAAATATTAACGTTATAACCAGTCCTAGTAAATGGGACAGATCCAGCCCTTGTGCCAGAAATTTCAAATAAAGAAGATATATAAAAGCTTGGATAATGTTTAGCGTTTTATTTCTGTAAGTTAGGCCTACCTTCTAATAATTCCTTTTACTTTAGCTTGTGTTTTATCCCTTATTACAATTTACTTGTATTTTAAATCAAATCTGTCTAGCCTATGTAGACTAACCCAATAGTGCCTTTTATAGTTGAGTATCAAAGTTCTGGTTATTTCGTGACTGCCATAGAAACCTACATCTGTCACCTGGTCTTAAATTTCAATCTTTGCACCGCTTATGTGGAAGTAATACAACAAAAGTAATTTCACAGACTCGCTATACAGGTCAGCTGTGACACTGTCTGTAGGAGCGTACTACACATTTGCATGTAAATATGTTGTACAAAAAAAGAGGCCTTCGTAGCCGAGTGGATGGTCAGGAGCTGGAGTGCAATAGCACACGCTCGTTGAGTAGAGCACGGTTCAAGCTCTCTGACTGCTAAATACGGTCAATAAGCCAACCTGCACTGTACCAGCGTGGCAGATTATGGTCCATTTCCCTCAACATGGATCATTGAGGAGGCTTTCATCCTGAACTGGATGAAAATGGCTGCAGTTTACCTTTTTTATGTTTTTTGTTTTCGAATGCAATATAATCAGAATTCAGGGATGCTGTTCCAAGGCCGCCCGACTTGGAACAGCATCCGTTTGGGCGACTCCTGGGGACTTTGCAAATGTGACAGATTTGATGCTTGAGTTTTGGACAGCATCAGTCAGCAGTGCCATTTTTATAATCAAAATTAGTTTCTGTTGCAGACGTTAGCAATAAATATAAATTCCATTACACTGAAAACAAAACTATAACAGCTACAAAAGTCAAATGTGGTCACCAACTTGAACAATATATTTTTAGACTCTGAGATATATCCTCTATTGGCCCAGACCTATCCATCAGCAGCCTACATACTGCTTGGATCTATATCTAAAACTTCTTTATATTCGGTATCAGTAAAATCCAGTACATTTTATATAACAAAAATCAACATTTTACAATCTGGAAACATTAAGAAAGAAGAGTTATCATCTAGCCAGGATTTTACACTCCTAAGAAGATTATGATTAGTCTTTTTTGCATCTCTATCATTTGTACTTCCTTACCGTGGATTGGGACTGATGTAAATACCAAAGGTGATACAGAAAATGCTTTGAGAAAACCTTTGATCAAATACTTTGATTTCATAGTTCCCCAGTTAAGCATAAAGATGCTAAACATGGTAACTATGAAATCATGAAAATTTTGAAATAACTATACAAACTCTAGATGCCCGTACAACCGAGGACTCATCTAACTGCAGTAACAGAAAAGTTTCTAAATGCTGTTGGATTGGTTCAGCAACTTCAACAGTCAGATTTTCACGGTACCTTGTCAGCCTGTGAAAGAGCTATCCAAAAATTAAAAGAGGAGGTAGAAGATGAGGTTCCACTGAAATTCTAAGAAATACCATGAAGTATCTCTGAAGAGATCTAACATCGACAGCCAACGTGATAATCGCTATTGTAGTGGAATTTCAGTAACAACAAGTTACAGTGAGGGTCGTCTCTGATTAAAGAAGTAATGCATGACCATCTAAACAAGACTGCAGTTATAGTTCAGACACAGCATGGGTTTGTTAAGGGAAAGTCTTGTCTGACCAATTTGATTGGATACTATGATGTGGTTACAAAGGAACTGGATGCAAAAAATAATTTTGATATCATATACTTGGATTTCAGGAAGCTTTTGATGCTGTTGCACATGAAAGACTGCTGTACCAATTGGAGCAGTATGGCATTGATGGAAAATTGCAGCTATGGATAAAGGGATGGTTGAGTGGGACAAGACAGAGAGTGGTAATCAATGGACACTTCTCTTCGTGGGTTCCACAGAGTTCGGTGTTGGACTCACTGTTGTTTTGTATATTTATCAATGATATTGATGAAGGTATGTCGGGCTTAATGTCCAAGTTTGCAGATGATACAAAGATTGGCAGGGTTGTTAATGACAGTAATGGCAGTGTGCTACTGCAACAGGATCTAGAAAACTTGAGCAGATGGGCTGAAAGGTGGCAACTGAAGTTTAACATTAACAAATGTAAAGTACTGCGTATGGGTAGCAGTAATCCCAGAGTGACATCCCAACTGTGTGGTATTACACTCAGGGTAGTGGAGAATGAAAAAGACCTGGGGTAATTGTGCAGTCAGATATGAAGTTTTCTGAGCAGTGCAGACGGTCTGCAAGAGTAGCTCATAGTGTCTTGTCAATGATATACAGGAATTTTTCTAGTAGGGATAAGGAGGTGATTATCCCCTTGTATAAGGAAATGGTCAGGCCACGCCTTGAGTACGGT
Source organism: Mastigoproctus giganteus (assembly GCF_048544385.1). Taxonomy (NCBI): domain Eukaryota; kingdom Metazoa; phylum Arthropoda; class Arachnida; order Uropygi; family Thelyphonidae; genus Mastigoproctus; species Mastigoproctus giganteus. The sequence continues at coordinate 54,331,454 of NC_143587.1, forward strand.
ATACAAGTCTGGGGGCCTCATTTTAGAAAGGATGTAGAGCTGCTGGAACTAGTACAGAGAAGGGCAACGAGATTGATGAATGGAACAAAGGATTGCTCTTAGGATGAAAGGCTTATGTTCTGGAAACTGCGGTATCTGGAAACTAGGCACCTGCGAGGTGAGCTGATTGAGGTGTATGAGGCCTTGAATGGATTGAGCAAGCTCAATGCCGATGGGATTCTTCCTCTTTCCCAGATTAATCGCCTGAGGGGACATAAATTCAAATTGAGGAAAGACAGTTGTAGAATAGATATGCGGAAATTTGTCTTTAGCCAGCGGGTAGTTGATCCCCGGAACAAACGTCCATCTATCGTTGGATGGGTGAAATGAGTATAATGGGTTGGATGAATGAAATGGGCGATGGGCATAAGCTTGCTTTCTTGCATCATAAGCCACTACTAATGCTAATGCTAATTTGATAAAAGCATAGCCAGGAAACATCCTCATTAGGTTGGCTGTTTTCTTCTTTTTTACCGGCAAGTGCACTAGGAGAAAATGGCTCCCCACGCCTTTTCTGAATAAGAGACAGCACTAAAAGAGAGAATTCAAATCAATAATATAGCAAAAACTATATGGCCTGAGAGATACTACAAGTGGTTTTCAGGGCTATCGTTTCCGTTAATCTGTTCTTGCATCCAGGAAGGTTAAATTGCATGTATAATGCAACGGTCTTAATTCTCACAGCAGAACAAATTTGCTTTTGCATCGAGTTGCCCTAGTATTATACTACTTTCAAACAGAAGGTCTCTCCAAAAGGTTATTAAAGCATTTGTTTAAAATACGAGATTGTTATGGCAGCCTGTTTCAGGACTAACTGGTCCCTCATTAGATAGCAAGTGATTTCTGATGACAATACTCAGACAAAACAGATAGCTTTAGCCATATTGCAACTTTGAAGCTTTGATTTCGTGCTGTATGTTACCTCACATCGAACAATTTCTTTATAACTGTTTTGTCTGAGTTTTGTCACAAGAGGTACCTAGTGACAACACTCAGAAAAAGCGTTGTCATATCAATTGCTCCACTTGTAAACGAATGGCCAATTAACCTATTGTCAAGGCCATCATTTTAACAGTAGTGCAATACCAGGCAACTCCTTCTGAAGGCAAGCTTATTCTGTTGTTAGAATTAAGACCATTGCATTTTCTACGCAGTGTATATCCTGATGCACCAAAAAAGAGATGAAGGAACAAGATAGTTGTACAAACACCTTATAAAGAGAAAATATCAGCTTTTCTGGAGGGTTTATTAAAGAAAAATGTGATCGTTCATATGTGTGCCGGATTCCTTTCTTAATGTTGATGTTTTTATACATAAAATGCACCGAATTTTACAAATACTGTATATAAACAATTTTAACAAACATATCGAGCAGTGTGTGGGTTGCTAATGGAATAGGAGCTGTCTGAACCAAGAGCAGATATATCTTAGAGTCTAAAGATCTTTTTGTCGAAGTTCGAGACGACACATTTGATTTTTGTGAATTTTTGGTGAATATGCCACGTATTTACGTATTTCTCAAAGCTTTCACAAATTTTCTACATCATAGTATGGAAAGTTATTCAGCCACTGTGATGTGGAAATTATGATGTGTCTTGGTGGTGCATACTTCAAATGTGGCCAGCTCAAGGTACCTTGAGTATATTTAGTTGTATGACATTGCTTTAGTGCTTCGGATAACAAGGCAGACATTGGAAGATGAGAAAAGTATCTTGGCGGCAGCTTTGTTCAGTGAATGAACTCAGTTTATCAATGAGTTTTTTTCAGAATCTCAGTAAAAGGATATAGAATGAAATACAACCTCGCTCACACTGCAGTTGAAGCAAGGAAATGTCAACAGTTCCCAAGCGCAATACGATGTTGTAGGAGTATGGATCAGATGAAAAAGAAGGAGAATATTGACAAACAAGACAACAGAAATTTGACAACAGAAATTTGTTTTTAAAAAAATAAAACTTAGCTTCTGTTTTCTGACTTAACTGAAGAAAATTCACGCAAAAAAAAGCAAGAGTAAAATGATTCAAGATTATGAACAAGGGAAAATCCAAGAAAAGATAAGAAAAACAAGAGGAAGGTCAAGAAAAACCCAAGAAAAACAAGCTAAGAAATAACTCTGAAATACGTTGGCTTTACTGCTAAAAAAGAACTGGGGTAGTTCATATAAAGCTCTCATTTCATCAAATGAGGATTCAGATAATGAAAGAGAAAAGTAGAAAGAGGGTTTAAGCGCGAAAGAAAAAAAAATAAAGGAAAACTTTTAAAAAATAAGATATATAGTGAATCAATGGAAAGTCTGGTTCTTGGGAGAAAAGGCAAAATAATGAGAAGTACAGATAGCCTCCCTCAGAACATCGAAATCAGAATTTGACAATACAGAAAGAGCATTTTAAAGTCACAAAGGTAATTTTTGAATTCCGTTTTAAAATAAATTTATTTTAAAACACAATTTACATTAAAAACCTTCAAAGTATTCACCTTCACGCTTTATTACCACATCCTAACGTTCAAGTAATTTTTGAATGCCGTTTAATTGTCTGCTGAAGTTAAGATGTCTGATGCGTTGGATCCCTGCTGCATTGAATACTTCTAAAGACAGAAATCTTTGTCCACGCAATGGTCCCTTGAATCTGGAGAATAAATCACGAATATAAAAGGGTGAGAGGTAGTGCTTTCCTCTTGAAATTGATAAAGACAAGCTTACATACTGTGTGATACAAGTCTTTGCTTGTGTATATGAAATTTGATTTGTTTTTTCATTGGAAGAGTGGCCAAAAAATAGTGACTTATCCCTTATCTTACCGCTGCGAATATATGATATGACCATGGTTAATTTATCAACTACAGGAGTGCATTTAAAAATTTGCAGAACTAGAAAGGTATATACAAACAAGGACGCTGGACAAAATATCTGCACACAGGGCCTTCATAGGTTTGTTGGGAGGGGGGACTTCTAAGCAAATGCCGATTTTGATGAAGTATTGAGGATTTTTACAAATAAGTGATCTTATGACGGAAAACATTTTTCTGTAATATTCAAGAAATTCTAAAGTTATAATTCGTCTATTCTTGGGAGAATTATCGGATGGAAAGGATCCCCTTCTTTCTCGGTGTCTTCGAACCTGCGATTACAAGGACTGCACTGATGCATCCTAAATTACACGAAATGTCCTTGTAGCCAATAAAGCTGTTTGTGAAGAAGACTTCTTAACTCGCTTACCCTGAACTTTGCTAAACAAGTTGAAGGTGGGCCTTGAAATTGCTGACATGACGCACAAGGTACATAAAGCCATTGAGCTATCTCAAGGTGCTCATTGAACCCCTCTTTCAGTATTCAACTCTACAGATCTTTCTTCTATAGACAAGTAAATATCTACAAATACTGTTCAGTCATTTCGTCGCGGTTAGGATCAGAATACATTGCTTTTGAAACTTCATAAAATGATCAACTGTTCCAAATTAATAAACCAAAATCCAACAGTCTTGAATCAATCTTAAAATTATTTAAGATTCGAATTTTATCGGTATTAACCGATTTAAATGAAAAATAACGAACACGACTTATAACTAACTTTGTAAATATTCAAGATCTAGTCTCAGGTACTCTACTAGACTCCGAAATTTGCAGAAATGAAGCCTTTTTTTTGGTAAGAGCACTCTTTTGTTCCCTTCATTAATCTCGTTGCTGTTCTCTGCCTGCACTCGTTCTAGCAGAGATACATCCTTCCTAAAATGAGACCTCCAGACCTGTACACAGTACTCAAGATGCTGCCTAACCATGACCTTGTACAAGGGGATAATCATCTCTTTATCCATGCTAGCAAAGTTTCTGAATAGCATTGACAAAACCTCAAGAGCTGCCCTAGTAGCCTGTCTGCGTTGCTCAGATAACTTCATATCCGCTGCACAAGTACCCCCAGGTCTTTTTCATTTCCCGATACACTCAGTCTAGTACCACACAGTTAGTACGTTAATCTGGGATTACTACTACCCATGCGCACTTGTTCTAGAAAGTCCTAGAGCATCATGCCAAGAACTAGGAAAAAGATTCTGGCTCCTCCAGTGGAAGAATCAGAAGAATCTTCGGAGGAAAGTTCGGAGTCGTCAATTGAAGTTACAGGAGAGGTCTCGAGTAGACCACCTGCAAGGAAAAGAATTCCAGATGGGAAGAGTTCAAGACAGAAGACACCTTTGGATTCACAGGAGAGTTCCTCGGAATTTGTACGGTGTATGTTAGAACCTACCACCTTGGAGAATTTAGATCATTATAGAAGTAAATTAAGGGCTTTTGTATCAACTTTAAGAAGGCCAAGTATACACGATCTAGATATTGTAATGGGATACTGGGACAAGATGGCTGAGCTGGTGCAGTCCTTAACTGTTCGAAATGTGTTCCTTGAGACTAAGTTGAACACCTTGACGGAGCAGAAAGAACAAGATGCGGCTGTTCAAAGATCATATGCAGAGGCTGTCAGTTCTAGTGAGGTAAAGTCCAAGAATAAAATGATTATAGTGAAGGCAAAGGCGGACAACTATAGTACTAGTGACCAAGTTAAGAGTGAGTTGATGGGACGAGTTGCCCCTGTCTTAACTGACGTCAAGATAGTATCAGTTCGACCTATAAGAAATAAAAGGGTAATGATCGAAACTGCTTCTGAAGTCGATGCTAAGAAAATTGAAGAGTGTACGGAGGTACAAAAGCTTGGGATGGAGGTTGAAAGGCCCCTTCGTCGATTACCAAGATTAGTAATTTTCGATGTTGATTCAGATGTAGATCGAGAGTCCCTAATAAAGGAATTGTGGGAAAGAAATTTGGTTGACGGATTTGTCAATAAAGACCAAGTTCTCTCCGAAATAAAAATACTTGCTAAAAATAAGGCAAGGAATTCTCCTGGGTATAATGTTGTGGTGGAGGTTTCCCCACGTGTAAGGAGATACCTTTTAAAATATTCAAGAGTGTTTTTGAATTGGAGCTCACACCGTGTTCGGGAGTTGTGGACACCGACACAATGTTACAAATGTATGGCGTATGGCCATGTGGCCCGGTACTGTGATGCGGGCGAGTTCTGCAGTCACTGTGCCGGGAGTGGTCATACCTTTAAGTCTTGTACGCAAAGAGCGGATGCTCCAAAATGTATAAATTGCTGGAGGAGGAAGGTGCCTTCTGCACATGGTGCTAATGATCGAACTTGTCCAGAATATTTAAAGGCGGTAGATACTTTAAAGAGAAGAACTGAACAAGATTAGTTGGTATCATGTCGGGGTACCCCTTTTCCAGTAATTGTAGGAAGACTTCTCCTGGTTGGTGGCTGGGGGTCGTCGGTCACAGTAATGTCAGTGTTGGTGTTCATGGGGACTGGACCGGTGTGAGTAATGTATGATCAATTGTTAAAATGAAATTGAAAGATCAATTGTTAAAATGAAATTGAAAGATCAATTGTTATAATGAAATTGTAAGATCAATTGTTATTATTATTTAGTCTGACAGATACCAGACTGTGTTTCACTAGATAGGGCAACCTACCTCCTCGTGGTGGGGACGGAAACTCGTGGTGGGGGCGGAGATGCCGACTCCACCACGAGGCTAAAGGTTGTGCTATCTTTGATTTTTGTCATTAGTCAAGTTAGACTTTTGTAATTGTTTGATGTTTTTGTTAATTTGATTGACCAAGGTTGTTAACAAATAAAACAGTTATGATTGTAAGTGGCAGATGAGCTACGGCTCAGGTGGCCAATTGATTTAGCTTGATTAATGAATACCCATGCGCACTACCTTGCATTTATCAATGTTAAACTTCAACTGCCATTTCTCAGTCCATCTGCCTATGTTTTTTTTTATCTTGTTTTGCAGTAGCATACCTTGATTACTGTAATTAATTGAACTGTCAATCTTTGTATCATCTGCAAACTTAGACATTAAGCCTGATATCGCTTCATCAGTATCATCATTGATAAATATAGAAAACAACAATGGGCCATGTACTGAACCTTGGGGGACTCCACGTGGACATTAGTCCACGAGGAGCAGTGTCCATTAATAGATTTTCTGTTTATACTCCGGGACGACCAAACGGTTAGAGGAGTTCACAAGACAGACAGAATACAAGAAACAGCAACGTATTCAGCAGTCACGGACTTGAACCCGGGTCACTCAAGGCACGTGTACTTATGCACCCGCGCGCCTGACCACTAGGCTACGGCAGCCACTCCCTCTCTTCTTCTCCTCAGCGATTCCTTTATCCATAGCAGTAAATTGCCCTTAATGCCACTAGGCTTCCAATTTTTACAGCAGTCTTTTATGTGCAACGGTATCAAAGCCTTCCTGAAATTCAAGTGTATGATATCAAAATTATTATTTTTTCATCCATTTCCTTTATTAATGCATAATAATACCCAATCAGATTAGTCAATCGTTGCTTCTTAACATATCCATGCTGTGACAACAATTCAGCTAACGGGTCTGTAATTACTAATGTCGTCCTGTAATCTCCGTTTATGAACTGGGGAAACATTCACACATCTTCCGTCCACAGGAACTTCCCCAGAATCCAAAGGTGCTATCATAATTATGGCTAAGGGTTTGCTTACCTCCTTTACTGCCTCCGGGAATATAACTGGATAGATCCCATCTATTTTAAGCTCCTCTTTTATATTTAGTTCCAACAATTTCACTTCCACTTTCCTCTCAGTTATCTCAAAATCATCTATAGCTCCTGTCAGAGGTTGAAAAACTTCTGGCATTCTCCTCCCTGAAGAGTTCTTCATGTGTAAATGTAGATGCAAGATTCTTATTCAGTTTGTCAGCAACCTGAGCAGGATCATCAACAGTTAGAACAACGTCATCTAGTGGCCCAATGTGATTCAACCACGTTCTTCTACTGCTAACATAAGTAAAGAAATCTTTGCTGCTTTTCTTGGCGATCCTTGCCACTAACTTCGTTTGTGAGTTGATTGCAGACTAATTTAAATCTGTCATAGGCTTCTGTATCACCTGATAATAATCATCCCATGCATTTTTCTTCTCTACCACAAGCCTCACCATTTCTTCTGACATCTAAGCCTTGAACAGTATTTCTTAGTTTCCTAGAAGTTTCTAACATCTCTGAATGCTTCCTATTTAGTATTTGATGTCGGTAACTTCTTCAGCTGGTCCCAGGGCATAGAATTTATATACTCGAGACCGCTGTTGTTAGCTTAATGAAATCAAAAGTCCTTTCCCTTGCTTTTCACAGTAATAATATAGGGCCTCTTTTATATTCCTAGTATTGGAGTTTCCTTTCTAAGCAGCTAATACTTCTGTGTTCTACATTAAAAATTTTATATTGGTGTTTTTATAAATAAGAAGAATCAAACGTATTTTGAAATATTTTGCAGATTATTTTAATTTTGTATAGGAATGAACAAGATTATCAAACAAGACAGCAATATAAGGGACAAACACACTGGCGCCATCTAGTGTACGAAGATTTCAGCTTGAGCTATAACGTATTGATATTTAGTCTAATTAAGCTTTCGAAACTGTAATAATAGCTGCAGTTGCTATTTTTGAACATTGTGCATTGAGAAGGAGTGAGTTTGATTTCTTTCGGAAAGGAAGAACGTTTTTGAACGTATTCATTATATAAAGAACGAAACCAGTTCAATTTTCCCTTATAAAACGAACTTTGGGGGATAATTAGATAAATCAAATGGACTGCTTTCATCTAAGTACAGTAAGTTTAGATATATGGAAAGCTGCAGATGCTTTTTTTCCTCATAAACTTGGTAACTATAATTTATAAATACTTTAACTTTGTAAGTATTCATTCTGAATACTTATAAAGTTTATTATAAGTCGTGTCCTTATTTTTCATTTAAATCGTTTAATACCGATAAAATTCGATAAAACTGTACGAGGAAAACCACTTCCCCCACACAGCTGCACGAGCCAAAACCAGTATTATTCGTGTAAAAGAGAGGAGGAAGGTGGGCTTTCCTCTCAGCTCCTTTTTCCCATTTACATCCACTAAAATGTGATTACGCGTTAGAAAAACAACTTGGTCTTCCTTGAGAGATTTGTTTACAACGAACTCTATCAGAAATGACGATCTCGTGACAGAATTATTCCTGTTTGTCTGGTTTTGGTCAGAACACAGCCCGGTATTTAGCTGTCCATTGAAAATACTTATCGTGATATGTTATTACTGACAATGAAGGTTATTGAATAAACAAGTAAATAATAAGAGTGTAAATGTAGAACGATCACGTGCAAGCTTCCTTGTGATTAATTGCTCGACTGGGAAAAATCAGAATCAGGTTTTTTTGCTTTCTGGTAGGACAAAATGATTACAAGCAAAGCAACGAAAATATGAATTTTAAAATGCAGTATATGTAAACAGACAAAAAAGTATAGAATTCGATCAACAATATATATAATGGAACTATTGTATAAAAACTCATTAGAATTCTGTCATTAATTCTAATTACCACAGTTACGATATTTTCCCTCTCGAATCTGAGGATAAAATGACTTCAACGTAAAGAATATGGAAAATAAACATTCGTGTCTCCGAGGGTAGAATTAAACAGTAGTAATGATTATTAAATAAATGAAATTATGAATTTATTTAATAAATAAACAAACGAAACAATAATTACATATAATATTAATTAAATTATAAAAATAAATCGATTATAAAAATAAAATATTCTTTACTATATAATAATTCTTCACTCTCACGTAAATTGTAGAGATATGACGGAGTAAGTCAAATCTTCTACACCCCTCTCGTAATTATACTAATATACTAACATTATAACGCACTGATCGAAATCTAATCAGGAAATCACATATGTAATTATTTAACTGCTTATTTGTGGTGAAGTAATTGCCCCACCCACTTCTACACGTCACCCGAAATCCTCTTCTCCTATTGGCTCGAATATCACCAGGAGAAATTCTTCTTTTGATTATTTCCCCGCCAGTATTTAAACTGTTTAAAGCGATGAAAGAAAAAACTTTGCCTTCACAAAGAGTTGCGCTGATATTGTACTAATTTCAAACATATGATTCCATCAAAAGAATCTATTCTTTTGCCGATCTAATATGATCTAACCTAATCTCTAATAAGTTTCAGTCAGATATTTAATAAAATACAATTAATCAAAGTTTCAATAAAATATTTGAAAGTAATGCAATACTAGATCAATTCTTTGTAATGACAAAGTTTGTTCTGCAATTCAAAACAGACACAATACACATGGATAGATGTAATCAATTACCGGTGACCCTAATAAAATAATTTGGTTTGTTCAGGTAGATACTGCGCAGGTAGTACAGTGGTATCATCACCATCCTCCCCACTCCAGGTGGAAAAAGCCCGAGTTCGAATCCCGTCGATGACGCGAGAAGCTTTAACGGGCTTTTTTCCCCTCCGTGGCTGAGTTAGTCGGTCTCGGGCGCAGATAGCAAGGTTTCCCTCCCCCCAGAAACTGAGGTTTTCGTCCAGCAAAACAGACAAACTGACCATAGAACACACGCAATTAACAGACAGAAGTCTCTGTCTTTGTTGGCTATGAGGGCTTTTCGACTCTCAAAGATGTTCCACGCAAAGTGAGAAAAGGCACTATATTCATCTACGGTATCCAGGAGGTGATGTTCCTGGTTCTTAGGGATGTATCTGATCTTTGCGAAAAATATGTTCTGGAGATCCTCATACTGGTGGTAGTCGTAAACAATATTGTACCAAGTTTTAAGTCCTCCAGACGTAAATGTTGGATCATCTGTAACTCATAGACCGGAGAGTTTGGCGTTTATTGAACCATGTCCGGTTAGCAAGAATGGTGAGAACCATGGGGATGGGAGGGGGCTTGGATGCACTCTGTAAACATTGGCAATAAATTTCCAGCCGATTTCACCATTTGGGGGACAGGTGGTTCTGAAGTCGTTGGTTTTCTGCCTTCCTGTTGTTATCTGGGTGAGTGGTATATCACATGAAGGTGTATGATACTCCCTTAGAGAATAGGTAGGTTATCCCACAGCGGACAATCTTCAAGTCTAAAGGAAGAACTCCAGAAAGGACCTTGGAGGGCGTGGGTACTTAACGTGCGGCAGGTGATGGTGAGAAGTATGGCTCTCTGGGGGGGAGGGGGTTTATAGGAACCTTTTGTTCACTACTGTGGTAGCCTTAACGAACCAGATACCTGAGGCGTAGGAGATGACCGGGATGAAAATAACTTTGTAGAAAAGTGACTGAGTGCGCTTCTTTTGACCACAGTCCCTACGGGAGACCCTGGTCAGTAAGGCAGTATAATTCCTGCTCTTCTTTCGAAGGTACTGTAAGTGCGGTTTAAAGTAAAGTTTGGAGTCAAGGATCGCTCCTAGATACTTGAGTTGCCTGGAGTATTAGTAATGGCCGCATGGTGCAAGAAAGCCTATGGCTTATGCTGCACCAGCCAAAAAAAAAAAAAAAAAACACCCAATAAAACAATGATAAAAGAGAATAAATAAATAAATAATAATAATTAATAAAAGAAAAGGAAATTAAACCTGCCATCATATGCGCTTCCCTCACCCGAAGGTACTATCCAGATGACCTTTGAATTTCCCCAAACCACCCATGTAGGCAACTTATTCCAGTAATTTATAACTCGCTGGCTAAAATAAAACTTCCTGCAGTCCAATCTAAACATTTCCCCCCGTAACTTGAATTTATGTCCCCTAGTTCTAGCATCATTCATAATCTTGAAAATTTCGTCCTCATTCATTTTACTGATGCCTCTCAGAGCCTTAAACACCTCAATCAAATCTCCTCTAAGGTGTCTAGTTTCCAAACTCTGCAACCCACATATTCGAAGTCTTTCTTCATAAGGACGCCCTTTTGCCGATCTCACCAGGCGAGTTACCCTTCTTTGCACCCTTTCAAGAAGCTCGATGTCTTTCTTCAGGTGCGGTCTCCATACTTGAACACAGTATTCCAAGTGTGGTCTAACAAAAGCCTTATATAATGGGACTATCACGTCCCTATCTCTACTTGCAAACGTTCGATAGGACACCATGGGCCTTCCTTGCAACCTGTTTACAATGCTCAGAGAATTTCATGTCTGACCGTATCGTAACACCCAAGTCCCTTTCCTCCAGTACTGGGTTTAGTTGAACTCCACCAAGTGAATAAGTTTTTTTGGGATTACTGTTTCCCAGGTGTAATACCTTACACTTTGTTGGATTTAAGCACAGCTGCCATTTTTCTGACCATTCCTGAAGTCTATCTAGGTCTCTCTGAAGAAGCTCAGCTTGACAGTGATCATTAACTACTCTGCCAATTTTAACATCATCTGCAAATTTAGACATCACGCCCTCTATCCCTTCATCAATGTCGTTTATGAAAATTAAAAACAACAGTGGTCCTAATACTGATCCTTGGGGAACCCCACTTCTTACATCGACCCAATCTGAGGAATAGCCATTTATCACAACCCTCTGCCTCCTGCCCTGAAGCCATCCTTCTATCCATCTAAGGATTTTCCCACTGATTTCAACCTGTTCCAGCTTATAAAGCAACCGCTCATGTGGGACTGAGTCAAAAGCTTTGCTGAAATCTAAATAAACAATGTCGAAATTATTCCCTTAATCCAGCTCGTGAGTGACCCTTTCGAAATAGCGAACCAGATTTGTTAAACGAACCAGATTTGTTAAACATGATTTTCCCTTTACAAAACCATGCTGAGTATCCTTGAGAATTTCAGTTCTATCCAAATGATCCTGAATTCCATCCTTGATCATTGCCTTCCATGATTTCCACTGAAGTCAGACTGACAGGTCGATAATTTCCCACTTCACTCTTAGAGCCACCCTTATGTATGGGAGATACATTTGCACTTTTCCAATCCAAGGGAATCTCCCCAGAGTCTAGTGATGCTCGCATAATTAGCCTCAATGGTTCAATGCACTCGCTTGCCGTCTCCCTTAAGATTATAGGGTATATTCCATCAACTCCAGGAGCTTTACTGGCCTGTAGGCTCGAAATGTTTTCATTAAATAATCTTACGAAATTTCAATATCATTAATTACATATTTTTCAACTTTGTCCCCACAAATTCCCATTGCCACAAAAGGTTTTTCATTCGTAAATATCGATGCAAAATAACTGTTGAGTTCATCTGCAACGGCAGCTGGTGTATTTAATACTATCCCTTTGAGAAGGATGAACTTGGTCTTAGTCGAAATGATCCTCAGATGATGGAGTTTCGCACCTATTTAGCTTTGACACCCAATGGCGGGTGGTAGTTATGGGCGCGCCACCACTCTCTTCCTCAGCCATCACTTCAACTTAATGAGAGGTCAGTCCGATGAAGCAACTTTCCCGATTTTTTTTTTATCGGGCTTCATTTCGTATCACTATTGGTTTACACTTTAAATAAATATAAATTGTCTTCTCCTTCGGAGCAGTTCTATACCGAGGCAACTCGTGGCCTCAATTGCTACTAAACAGATGAATACAGATCGATAATGTGCGACAATAATATGAACAAGGACAGATAAATAATGTTCTGTAATTTGTTTTAATAAATATTAATTATATTATTCACTGAACAATGTTTAAGCCATTTGACCAGTTGTTTATTCGAATTGTTATTTTAAGGAGAATTGTTTTTGACAAATTTTCATTTAGAAATTTGGATTTTTTGAGAATTTTTTCTGCTGTTGCCAAGGGAATAATACACATGAGGTAATGATCAATATTTTTCCGTAAGCCATTTGAACAATTCTGGTTGCCCTTGCACAATAACACAGTCTCAGAAATCATCGTTATGAGGAAAATATCACGCAAGGACGATTTCAAGGATAGTAAAATAAAAGAAGAAATGTAACTATAAGGCTAAAATATAGTCAGTGCCCATCACCGTTAAAACAGTGGATCATTTATGCACGCAATGTTATTTGATTCTCATCTGAAATTTAAATTTATTAAAAAACTGGTTTGCTTACTAACCTCAACACGAGTTGAGTTATATACACATACTAGTCAAGAGAGAGCACACCCAGAACTTTATAACAAGTGGAAAAATCTGAAGTCAAATCAATAAAATCTACGTTGTCTTATTATATGACCAAAAGTAGGCCAACACGCTATTAAATATTACCTCAATAAAATATCTTTTAAAGCATGATAGTGTTCGGATATTCTGGGCGATATAGTGTTTATATATTATGAGTCATTTTGCAAAACACACTTTTGTTTATTATTTACCAAACTACACTCATTGGAACCATAAAAAATACGGCTGTGATTGAACAGAACGGATTGCGTATACCTTTAGAAGGTATGTTACTTCCATTGAATAGTTTTCTGCCATATCGGGTTAACTTCACATAATGCTTAATTTTTAGCTGGATTGTGATGAATTCTTTCAAGACGACAAGCAACTGTCTAACGTTAAAAGGAGGTGATTGTCCCTCTGTATAAGGCAATGGTCAGGCCACGCCTTGAGTACTGCGTACAGGTCTGGAGGCCTCATTTTAGGAAGGATGTAGATTTACTTGAGCGTGTACAGAGAAGGGCAACAAGATTGGTGAGGGGAATGAAGGGATCCTCTTATCAAGAGAGGCTTAAGTTCTGCAAATTGCAGTGGCTGGAGACTAGGCACCTGCGTGGTGATCTGACTGAGGTGTATAAGGCCTTGAATGGGTTGAGCACGCTGAATTCTGATGGGATCCTTCCACTTGTTCAGATTACGAACCTAAGGGGACATAAGTTCAAATTAAGAAAGGACAGATGTAGAATAGATGTGCGGAAATTTGCCTTTAGCCAGCGGGTGGTTAATTGCTGGAACAAACTTCCATCTGTCGTTGTGGAAGTTGATAGGTTGAATAAATTTAAGGAGGAACTGGACAGGTATTTGGAGGGAATGGTGATTTTTTTTTTTTTTTTTGGCTGATGCTGCATAAGCTCATACACTTGCTTTCGTGCATCACATGCATCAAAATTTCTTGCATCAAAATTTATATCTGAATGGTTCGAGGAACATTCCCAAATTTCCAACATCTTACCTATGAGAGTAATCTATTTTCCCAATGAGAGTATCTTAACTGAACAATCATCATATTGTCAAGGGAACCGTTTGAACTTCTTTGCAGCACTCACTATTTCACTACGACTTGTCTCGGTATTGAACTTCAATTGAATAGCATTTTATTAATAGAGATTCAGTGTTTGTTTAAATTCCGATTACAATCCACCTTCGCAAGATGCTTTGCTATTTTACCAATTCAAATATTCAGCGCTTCCCTCGAGATGGTGGAGTTCTGCTCATTTGAATATTTAGCACTATGGTCCATCACAACGAGTTTCCTCGGCGTTGGATTGCTTCGGACAGCACTTCCATGTAGAAATAGGAAAGTGGCAAACCTGTTTCAAAATTAACTAATCTCTCATCAGACATTGGGTGGTATCAATTAGCGAATTCCTAATGAATTCAAATAATAACGCAGTTTTAGCTGTCCCACTGAAAAGCACTGGGTGTACCAATAATGTGTTTTCCGTCCTTCTAAATGTTTCCTTGTACTTCTTATAGTAGATACGACCCTAATAAACTTAATGGGGAGTACTTTTAATTAAGGAAAAGAAAATGGTTATTCCAATATGTGAGGGACTCAGCCTATATTGCTTAATATCTAGTAGTCTTCCCTCCTATGAACACTTAGTAGGAGGCCAAAAATCATGAAAAATGTGTATTTTATATATTTTCAAAAAAATTAATTATGCTAATAAAACTTTATTCGATTAAAGTTGTTTCAAGAACTAAACTGATTCAAGATAATATCAGTCTTCCCTCCTATGAACACTTAGTAAAGTAAGTCACTGATAGGAGGCCAAAATTCATTCAAAATTGAAAAAGGCGTATTTTATATTTTCAAAATAATTAATTATGCTAATAAAACTTCATACATTATAAAATTGAGTTAAGCAAGTTATATTTTTAGACAATGGTTTTTATAATCGATTCACAAAAAAATTTAAGTAACCACAACATTTAATTATTGCGAAAAGTGGAAATATTAACTACAGGAGCTTAAATGGCATTTCCGAATACGCAAGAGATAGAAATTGTTTATGGCAAGCGAATTGTTAGAAAAGTAAAACAAAATAAATAACAATTTAATAAAAAATGTTATTATAATACTTTAAAAAAAGTTTTAAATTTAAACTCATGTACATGTATTCGAGGATGGCATATTTTGGCTTTAGGGATTTCTTAAGTCTTTTTAGAAACGTGGATCAAACATCGTTATAACCTCTCGAAGGGTTCAGGGGTTTCTTAACGTCGTGAAAGTGGTGTTTCGATTTAATTGGTTCGTTAATTACTTTTTTGTTGTTATGGTAACTTAACATTAAATATTAAATGTATTGCTGATTATTTTAATTAACATCTAAATTCCCTTTTGTGTATTTTGTACTGGTACTGTAATGTAGATAAACATCTTCATCCCCCCCCCACCAATCTCCACTGAACCAGGAAGGCCATGGCGCATTTAAAATGGTTCGCACTGTATACAGTAATGCATATTCACTAGATGCTCACTCTATTCGTCCAAAAACTGTATAACCTTATTTGGACATTTCCATGTTGTTAACCGCACAAATTACAGCTACATCTCCCGCCTAGTGAGCAACATTGTCTTCTAGCAAAATTTAAAAATATTTGAGCAGTTCTCAAAAACAAGTTTCGTTTTACTTTGATGTTAGATGTGAGCTAAGCGTCAAAGGAACTAAGGCTATGAGGCGTCAATGCATTGTGTATGTAATTGCGTGTGTTCTTCAGCCGGCTGGGTGGACAAAAACAGACGAATTTCAGAGAGGGAAAACATGCATCCTCAGCTGAGAATCGGCTAACTTGGCCACCTTGTGGCCAATATAAATTCTTCGAGCTATTGATGGATTCAATCCAGGTCCTCTCCATACAGTGAGGAGTAAATGATGAACCATGGTCCTACCCGCAAGGGTTCGTGTATTGATTCCTGTTTATATTAAATGTAAATAGTGTAACAAAATTGAGAGAAAAAATTCATTAGAAAGAAAACATTAAAAAAATTATACGTGAATGTTTTCAGAGTATCTGCCAAAAGATTATTCTTGGGAAGTGTCCATCATAATGTCTAAGTATGTTTTTGTCTTTTCATGGAAAAGTTTCAGTGTGACGTAGAACTTTGTTTACGAACTGATAATTACTGTTGAGCAGACTGACTTAAGATGGACTTTTCTCTTGATGACGGGGAACTCGTTTGTAAAGTAATTTCCTGATAATTTGAAGAATTAGCAAATGCTTCTTTTTACGGCGAAGCTTTTGTTAATCTTCATAAACAAGCCTTCTTTTAATTTTTAAGGGCGTTAGCATACATATTCACACACTACCTATTGTATTCACGATGTCTGTCCGTCCGTTCGCATGTAATAACAGACAGACATGGTGAAAAAAATAAAGATTGATTATTTAATTATAAAGGTATAAAAATTGAAACAAAAATCTTAATTAAATGGAAAGTACTTAAATATTTCATTATAAGAAATCACAAACACGTTACATGTTTATAAGGGAATCCTTATCGCCTCTACGCGCCAACAATCAAGTTATTGTCTCCACACGATGTCTTCACGAACCACTTGTTAGGCTTTATTATTCAGAGGGTGATGGTTTAACTCCCTGCACCCTTCGCTTACAGCGAACATCCACCTTGGGTAATCCTTTAAAGTTACGTCAGCGGGAGGTGGTTTGACCACTGCAGATGTCAATACCATGGTATTCACATGTGCATCGCTGTCAGTGGACCTATGTCCTATCATCCGATAGCTCTTCTTGCTAACCTTGGGAAGATTTTTGAGTTGATGGCAGGGCGTGTTACAGAGCTATTGTCACTAGTTCTCTCAGAATCAATATGGGTTTTCACCTGGTAAATCTTGTGAGGATGCGTTGGTGGATGTTCACAAACATATTGAGGATTCTGTTGCTAAGTATGAACTGGCAATCTTTGTTCATTTTGAAGGAGCTTTTGATCGCTTAGGGTAGGAGGTGGCTCTTGCTCAACTGAGATATGCTCAATGTTCAGTAAAATTGTATAAATTATTTCGTAATTATTTTTCTAGTAGATGTATTATAGTGCGAGCTACGTGTTTTCATACAAAACATCAGGTTTTAAGGGCATGTCCGCAGGACTCCGTGCTGGGGACACTTATTTGGAACCTGATGCTGCAGCATCGGTTGAACCGAGTATTTTCCAACTTCAAAATTATAGCATTTGCACCTGATCTGTCAATTATTGTTTCTGGAAGTTCGCGATTAAATCTGGAGCACAATATCAATACTGTTTGGAAGATTTGAATAATTGGGTACATAATTATAAACCCTTACAAGACTAAAATGATGTTCGTCATCATCAGCCATTATTAATCCACTGCAGGATGAAAGCCTCTCCAGCAACTTTCCAGTTCCTTCTGTTTTGAGCACTGGCCATCCATTTACTACCCACAAACTCATGAATTTCATCTGTCCATCTCCGTCGTTGTCTTTCAGGTTTTCTTCTAGCTCCTCTTGGGTACCATTATATTATTTTCTTAGTACATTTGTCATGTCTTTGAGCTGTGTGTCCTGCCCAAGTCCATTTTTGTTCTTTAGTTTTGATAAGAATGTCCTTTACGTGAGTTTGCTGCCTAATCCATGTGTTTCTCTTCTTATCTGACAGTCTGATTCCCAATATAATTCGTTCCATTCTTCGCTGTGTAGTTCTCAGCTTCTCTTCCATTCTTTTGGTGAGTGCCCAAGTTTCACTTCCATAAGTCATGGTGGGGAGTATACATTGGTTCATTATTTTACGTTTCAGACAAACTGGGATATTGCTCTTCAGTATGCGACTATATTTCCTGAATGCTATCCATCCAAAATTTATTCTTCTCTTGACTTCCAGCCATTTATCATTATTACAGCTAATAACTTGTCCCAGATAAGTATATGACTCCACCTTTTCAATTACTGCTCCTTCAATCATTATTTCCCTTTCTGTGGCATACTGGTTCATCATTACTTTTGTTTTAGCCATATTCATCTTTAGTCCAAAATCCTTACTAACTGTGCATAACTGATTAAGATTTTCCTCTAATTCTCTGGGAATTATGACCACAATTTCATCTGCAAATCGTAAATGGTTTAGGTATTCTCCTTTCATATTGACTCCTTTCTGCGACCAGTCTAATCTTCTGAAAGCTTCCTCAAGGGCAGCAGTAAACAGCTTCGGAGATATTGTGTCTCCTTGTCGAAGATACTGTGTCTCCTTTCTCAATTTTAAATTTATTACTGTCTTTGTCTAGTCTAATAAAGGAGGTAGCACTCTCATATATTTTCTTCAAAATCATAATATATGGGGTATCTATGCCTTGTGTTTCCAGTGCCCGAAACATTGCCTTATGCTGTGTGGAGTCAAATGCTTTTTCATAATCCACAAATGCCAGGCATAATGGTGTTTTATATTCATTTGCTTTCTCCATTAGCTGTGATATTACGTGAAGGTGATCCATAGTTGAGAATCCTGTTCTAAAACCAGCTTGCTCTTTCGGTTGATTCTCATCAAGTATTCTTTCTAATCTGTTAGTAATGACCCTTGTGAACAACTTGTAGATGTGGGATAACAAGCTAATTGGTCTATAATTTCCAATTTCTGATTTATCTCCTTTCTTATGCAGCAAAACTATGATTGCATTATTCCACTGCTTAGGCATCGCACCTTTTCTAATGCACTTTGTGAAGAGCCTTGCCAATTTTTGTGTTATGTCTCTTTCTCCCAATTTTAACAACTTTTCAGTAACTTCATCTTCTCCCGGGGCTTTCTGATTCTTCAGAAAGCCCCTGATTCTGAAAATGATGTTATTCAAGATTAAATTAGATATTAACCGGCCACCTCAAGTCAAAATAAATGGAGAACGATTGCCAACGGTCGCTGCATCAAAATATTTAGGGATTATCACTGATTGTAAACTGTCATATTACCCACATTTGCAATATAAGTCAGAAGGTTAGGAAGTTTTCAGGGTTCATTGTCAGAATGTCTAAATCGGATTGGGAACTATCATTGAGAATCTTGCGGGTATATTTTGTTACAGAATATCTTCGTATGGCGACGTATGCTGCTGGAGAAGGTTCCAGTCCTGCTTCTTTACAAAGTACCATGCTTCTTTGTTTATTGAGCATATGCAGAACTGTCTCTACTGTTTCTCTTCAAGTTTAGCCAGGGCTGCCCCACTGGACTTATTTCTGTTTATAAATCTTGAGCCACAAGATTAAGAGGCGGATACCGGCTAATATTGTAGGTATTGAAATTAATATGGATTCAGATGTTAAGCGTGGAAAGAAGAGATGTATGTACGCATTAGTAAACTTATGACGAACTAGATGGGACACGGTGACTGCAAGCAGAGTGACAAAGTAGTTCATTCTGGGAGTAACATTTTTAGTAAATAACAAAATAAGAAGGTGGTTTAACCTAGTTTGCAGTCACTGTTTTTATGACTGGACATGGGTCATTTAATACCAAATTGTTTGCGTTACGATTACTTGACACGGATTTGTGTTTCTGTGGAGAAAGAGAATCTTGGGACCATATACTGTATTAATGTAGCATTTATGAATGTTAGGACGATAATTGAAGACATATTAGTGTCAGTTTCTCCAGGACACGAAAGGAAATTTTTGTATGAAAAAAGAAGGATTTTTTGTAAATTTCAGGAGATTACAAAAGGCGTTTTTGAGCTAAGCAAGAACCGAATTCAGACATCCAGGACCTGATAATAATGTCAGTATTTTGGTGTCGTTAATAATTGTTCCTAAGGAACTTTGTGATGGAGTTGACAGATTTTTTTTCCCTTTGGACTCGGCTCCAGAGTTGATGTTTTTCCTTCCTCTGGAGTGGCCCTCAGAGGTATCTGGCCCACCTTTTAGCAACATCAAGTGGGCCAGAGTCTCGAATTCAGATAGTGAGTTCTATTAGAGACTGGCCCACCTTCCAGTGGTGTGGACGAGTCCGTACCCTATCGTTACTTCTTTATACATTTCAAATAAATCCATCGTCCCTGCCCCGAGTGGGAAGTACAGTTTTTCCCAGCTTAATTTAATATTCTTAATGTACCGTGTTTTCCCTTTCGCGAAACCCCCCTGAGTAATAACAATTTTCGAAACGAACCCTTTTTAACAGTAAAATTTTTAAAAATAAAATCACTTTATGAAAGTTTTTAATTTATTAAAAATAAAACTCGTGTGACATAAAACAAGTTGACACTAAAATCTCATTCTGGTGTTGTCAGCTTGTTATTGGGTACAGAGTAATATTAAAATACATTTAAAATTAAATGTATTTTAATATTAATATTAAAATTGTGATTCTTGAAACACAATAAAAATTGAAAACAAAAACATGGGAACTTCTGAATTTGACCAGGGAAGACATGAGTTTGAATTTTTTTCTCATTCCTATACATATCGCAATACACAACAAAATTTAAAATAATTTAATTTAAATTAAATAAAAATTCTTTATGCTTAGAGGTGATGATTAGCATTTTTTTTTTCAAAGTTGAAAAATCGAACCCGATAATTACAAACAAAAATCTGGCAAAACGTAAACATTAATTGTTTAAAAGAATTGGCTGAGATTATAAATTTAAATTATAGGTGCATTCATAGTTTTATATTTAATCTTAATACATTAAGGCAAAAGAGAAATAAATTCTAAAATTCACAATATAATTTTAAAGGTCTATGTTTTATTTAAAAAATATTAATTTTTAATAATTAATGATCAATAATATCATTAATCATTATACATTTCATAATGATAATAAATTGCAAAAAGTATACTTTATACTTTCTTAACAATTAATTACTCTAATAAAATTTTATACATCATAAAATTTAATTAAGCAAGTTATATTTGTACGCAACGTATTTTATAGTTGATTCACGAAAACTTCAAAGAAACCACAATATTGTGGAAATATTTGAAAAAGGTGAAAATTGCATTTCCGGTTATCCGAAATCCCAGATATTTTCTGAATACTGTATACAAAAGAGAGTCAGAAATTATTTATGGCAACCAGATTGTTAGAAAAATAAAACAAAATAAATAATATTTTAATAAAAAAATGTTATTATAATACATTTAAAGTGGTTCGTTCTGTATACAATGATACTTATTCACTGGATGCTCACACTATTCGTCCAAAATCTAGATCACTGCATTTGGACATTTCCATGTTGTTAACCGCACAAATTACAGCTACATCTCCCGCCTAGTGAGCAACATTGTCTTCTAACAAAATTTCAAAATATTTGAGCAGTTCTCAAAAACAACTTTCGTTTTAGTTTTATGTTAGGCGTGCGTTAAGCGCCAAAGCAACTAGGGATATGAGGCATCAATGTATTGTGTATATAATTTTGCGTATTGTTCAGTCAGGGTGGATAAAAAAGGCCAATTTCCAGGAGGAAAGTCATGCAATTTAAGGCTGTGACCCATAAAAATTCTTCGCGCTTTTGACGGATTCGATCCAGTTCTTTTCCATACAGTGTGGAGTAAATGATGAACCAGTCTTACCTCGAGGGCTTTGTTTATTGATTCTTGTTTATATTAAATGTAAATAGGATAACAAAATTAAAAATAATAATAATTACAAAGAAAGTATAAAAATAAATTCCCGAAATGGGAATGTTCTCAGAATCTCCTCCAAAAGATTATTCTCAGGAACTGATCATCATAATGTCTAAGTATGTATTTTGTCTTTTTGTGGAAAAGTTTCTGTGACGTACAACTTTGTTCACGAACTGATAATTATGCATCATTCAAGGGTGAAAAGAAAGAAAATATTTATTTTGTAAAACAGGGAAATGAGACGGTTCAGAACTTTATCACAAATTAGGGTCCAATGCAAAAGTAACAGGAGTTGACTGTCGTCTGATTATATAATCTACTGCTGGAAGTATCTGGAACGAGATTATTATCGAAATAGCTTCGGCTATACTGTTGAGCAGATTGACTTAAGATCTGTCACTTGGGTGAGGCAGAACGCGTTTGCTAAGCAGTTTCGTGATAATTTGTAGAATTAGCAAATGCTTCATTTTATGGTGAAGCTTTTGTTAATCTTCATAAACAGGCCTTCTTTTAACTTTTAGGCGCGTTAGCATATATATGCATACAGTACCTATTGTCTTCACAATGTCTGTCCGTCCGTTCGCATGTAATAACGGACAGACATGGTGAAGAAAATTAAGACTGGATTACTTAATTATAAAGGTATAAAAATTGAAAGAACTTATTATTTAAACGGAAAAGTACTTAAATATATCGTTATAAAAATTGACTTACAATAATGTTATATGTTTATAAAGGAATTTTTATCCCCTCCACGCGGTAAAATTCAAGTTATTTCCTCCCCACGATGACGTCGCGAACTACTTGTTAGGCTTTATTATTCAGAGGGTGATGGTACAATGGACTGCGGCGCCTCCGTAGCCAGGTGGGAAGGAGCAGCAGTGCATAGCATATGCTTCTTGATTAGACCGGGGTTCGAGCCCGTCACCACCAAATACGGAGGATGTGGAAAGGTCAGAGAATGACCACCTCATATCCCGGAGCAATATGGCCTTAGTTGCTAATGCTCCTAAAAACCAAAATAACCAACCAACCAACAATGGACTGCAACCTTCACTCACCGCGAACCCTTCCATAATCCTTTACAGTTCTGTCGATGGGAGTTGGTTTGATAACCCGTATGACACCATTCTTTGTGCACCTTAACCACAGTGGGCCGTGAGCAACCGAAAAGACGTGCCGTTGCACGAGTTCCTACAATCATGGCCCTTTTGAAATCCGTGATATCTTTACTACGTCCTGCAATTGCTACTTTATCACTTTGACCCGTACGATCGGATGCGAATTACCACTGCTCTGGCGTACGAAGCTGTTCGGCTTTTTATACTGCTAGCTATGAGGCATAAACACGCATGGGGTTGTCATAATTCAGTGATCACTAAGTGTAGGTTATCTTTTCGATTTTTTCCCTTTTTTATCGAGATTTCCTTTGGGCAAAGAATAGCACACATTTATCAACTGAATTATCACGCTTCAATGAATCTCACTCTGTAGTTATACTTTGTGCCTTCTCAGTCGCTGATTATAAAGTCGCGGTTTACCAAGATGCCAAGACCATCTTGGGAACCAACTGCAGTTTTCGCTCTCAGTAAAGAGTATGTCAATACCATGCGTTATTCATATGTGCATCGCTGTCAGTGGAACTTGAGTCTTATCATCCGATAGCGCTTCATGCTAACCTTGGGAAGATTTTTTGAGAAGTTGATGGCAGGGCGTGTTGCGCAGCTGTTGTCATTACACTGCCTTACCATTTATATCCGCACACCCCTCAATGGATGGGAAAACAGGTCCTATGCATGCAACAGAACCTGCTATAAATATGCACACTGGGCTTCCAACAGACAATTGCAAAAGTGAGCATGCAAGATGACACGTTCAACAGAATTAACAGACTTCCAACATTAATTTGCCCTTATCTCAAGTCACGCAAACCCTCTATGAGAGTATTGGGACTAATGTCAGCATTAGTACAATACGAAGGACACTCCATGATATGGGTTACAATGGGCGTGCGGCTATTCACAAGCCATTGATTAATTAAACAAATGCTAGACACCGATTAACGTGGTAAGAAGCGCGAATCCTGGACTGTAAAGCAGTGGAAAACAGTCCTATGGACAGACGAGTCGAGGTTCACAACGCGCCATGCCATACTGCTCGGGTGTGGAGAATACCAGGGGAACAGTTCCTTCCTGATTGTATCCTCCCAACAATGAAGTTTGGTGGAAGCAGTGCCATGGTATGGAGTTCCTTTCATGATTTGGCTTGGACCCATTAGTCGTTCTCGACAAAACCATGAATGCTGTGAAATACCAGGACAATTATGCGCTCCCAACATTATGGAAATACTTCTGGGAAAGTCCATACCTGTATCACCAAGACAACGCGCTATGCCATACTGCTCGGGTCGTTGTCACTTTATGTGTCTTAGAACTACCATTTTAAAATTTGAAACTTTTTATTTCTCTTTCTTTAAGGTAATGCGGGAAGATATCTCTTTTTCCGCGAGAAAGGAGACAAATTCCTTTAAAACATAATGATCGTTAAGATCATCAATCATAATACATTTCATAATGATAATAAATTGAAAAAAGTATACTTTATACTTTCTTAATAATCAATTACTCTAATAAAATTTTACACATCATTAAATTTGATTACCCAAGTTATATTTGCACGCAACGTTTTTTTATAAATGATTCAAGAAAATTTCAAAGAAACCACAATATTGTGGAAATATTTGAAAAAAGTGAAAATTGCATTTCCGGTTATCCCAAATCCCAGATATTTTCTGAATATACAAAAGAGAGTCAGAAATTATTTATGGCAACCGGATTGTTAGAAAATTAAATAAAATAAATAACATTTTAATTTAAAAAATGTTATTATAATACTTTTTATTAAAAGTTTTAAATTTAAATCCACGTGCGCTTTCAAGGGATGGCATATTTTGTCTTTGGGAATTTCTTAAGTCTTTTTGTGTAATTGACGAAGTGAAAGTGGTTTCCCGATTTCATTGGCTCGTTAATTACTTTTTTGTTGTTATGGTAACTTACAGCAGTAGTTACCAAAAGTGCTGATTACTTTAATTGAAACTTATTTGGAAAAAATGGACTGACTACACATTTGCAGTACACCACCCGAAACCAACTAGAATTATAGATTTAAAATACAGATATTTTTATAATTTATATATTACTGAATATTAATTAATCCCCACCAATCTTCACTGTACCAGGAATGCCATGGCGCATATAAAATGGTTCGTTCTGTATACAGTGATACTTATTCACTGGATTCTCACTCTATTCGTCCAAAAACTAGATAACTGCATTTGGACATTTCCATGTTGTTAACCGCACATATTACAGCTACATCTCCCGCTTTAGTGAGCAACATTGTCTTCTAGCAAAATTTCAAAATATTTGAGCAGTTCTCAAAAACATGTTTCGTTTTACTTTTATGTTAAGCGCCAAAGCAACGTGAGTTAAGAACCAAAGCAACTAAGGCTATGAGGCGTCAATGTATTGTGTATATAATTGTGTGTATTCTTCAGTCAGTTGGTTGGATAAAAAAAAGGCGAATTTCCAGGAGGAAAGTCATGCAACCTAAGGCTGAGACCGACTAACTCAGCTACGCTGTGATCCATAAAAATTCTTCGCGCTATTGACGGATTCGATCCAGTTCTTTTCCATACAATGTCGAGTAAATGATGAACCACTGTCTTACCTCGAAGGCTTCTTTTATTGATTCTTGTTTATATTATATGTAAATAGGACAACAAAATATTATTTTGTTGTCCTATTTTTTGTCCTATGTTGTCCAAAAATAATTGAAAAGAAAGTATAAAAATAAATTCGCGAAATGGGAATGTTCTCAGAATCTTCTCCAAAATATTATTCTCAGGAACTGTCCATCTTAAAGTCTAATTATGTATTTTGTCTTTTCTTGGAAAAGTTTCAGTGGGATGTAGAACTTTGTTTAACTTTTAACTCCTTCTTTTAACTTTTAGGCGCGTTAGCATATATATGCTTAAGTACATATAGTCTTCACAATGTCCGTCTGTCCGTTCGCATGTAATAACGGACACGTCGTGAAGAAAATGAAGATTGGATTACTTAATTATAAATTTATAAAAATTGAAAGTAATTCTTAATTAAACGGAAAAGTACATAAATATTACTTACAAACACGGTATATGTTTATAAGGGAATTCTTATTGCTCCACGAGATAAGAATCAAGTTAATAAGGCCGCGGCATACGAAGATGCCAAGGCACACAATGTGAACCACCGGGGTTTACGCTCTCATTGATGCACTTATCAATACCATGTACGCGTTGACCTGTCGCTATTTCTTTATACCTTTCAGATAACTGCATCCCTCCTTCCCCCGAATGGGAAGTTCAGTTTCTTCCAGATTAAAATTTAACTTAAAATTCTTAAAATCAATCCGTACTCAATCCTTTAACTTAATGTAACGTTTTTTTCCCTTTTGAGAAACCCCCTTGAGTATTTTCGTTATGAACTGTCATTTTTAACAGTAAAATTTTTAAAAATAAAATAACTTTATGAAAGTATTTAATTTATTAAAACTAAAACTGCTGTGACATATATATAACAAGTTTACATTAAAATATAATTCTGATCTTCTTAGCTTGTTATTGGGTACAGAGTAATATTAAATTACAATTATTGTAATTTAACAAAAAAAACATGCGAAAACAAAAATTAATGAAATTTTGTTTTTTTTTGAAAAAAATACAAAAAAAAGAAAAAACAAATGATGAACTTCTAAATTTGAACAATTTGATAAATTTTTTTCGAAATTTGAATTATTTTTCTCATACATGTACACATTTCAAAACACAACAAATTTAAAATAAAATAATTTAATATAAATAAAATGAAAATTTCTTTATTTTTAGAGGTGCTGATATGAATTCTTTCTTCGAACTGAAAATATTACGTTACTAGAAAACACACAAAAAAAAAATCTTGGACAAAATAAATGAAGGTACAAAAACCTATGGCTAAAAAGCATTGGCTGAGATTATACAGTTAAATTATAGGTGTATTAATAGTTTTATATTTAATCTAAATATTTTAAAGAGAAAGAGAAATATATTCTCTAATTCTCAATATAATTTTAAGTGTCTAAATTTTGTTAATATAATATATAGTAATAATGTAATATACTATTAAATCTGGCACTAGACTTATTATATTTGTACCTGTCAGCAAGATGACAGGTACAGCAAGATAAACTATTTATTATTATTGTAATTATTCCTTACTGTAAATAAAAACATTTGCTGCGACTTTGTTTATATTTTTGTTTACATTTAACAAACTGAAGTGTTATTTGCATTTTTAACGACTATCATTACTGTATCCTTCTCCTTAAATAAATATTTCCAGATATAAAGGAATTCAGTTTGGTGTTTAATATTCATTGAAATGTGCTTCTCTAAACTGTGCAACCACTAGGTATACTTCTCTAAAATCTTTAATCCACGAGAATGCCTGATTTTAAAGGGTTTGAGGGCTAAAATTTCAAAACATAGGATAAAATTGTTCTGAACGCTTGTTTTGCACAACCATTCAGAACAATTTATCCTGTGGGAGCGGTTGTTACAGTTCGGTGTCTGTTATGGTGGTCTTGGGTTCAATCCAAAGTAATTGAATTATTGTTTAAAATTTCCCATAAACTCATAAATTATGGAAGCCCATAAACACACCCAATTTTGATCATTTTATCAAAAACCATAATTAATTCATTATGGTTTATTGAAAATTCGAATTGAAATTCAAAGTGATTAATTAATTAATCATTTTAATTAAATTCCGAATTAATTAATAGTTAATTGAGGTTTCATAATTTATTTGATCATATTCAGCAGGGGTATAGGATGTTTTTAATAAATCAATAACAATGAATCCCTTTGCAGAGATTTATTGTTTTTTTATTAGAAAGCAATAATAACAATTATCATATATTTTTCACCCTTTTATTATTAGAATATTTTTATTCTAATAATTTTTTTTTCCTCATCATTATTATTATTTTTAGGAAAAATTAAAATTATATATTTGGGGAATATAAAAGATTAGCTGAAGTCAACGTACTACATTTTTTGGGTCTCTAATAAATTCGAAATATTCGACATTTCGAAATTTTAAATTTGAGGAATACGTTGCAGCTAACTGATGCTGCCATCTGACGTCAATTTGTGAAACAATATTTTGTACAGAAAATTTCGCAATTTCCAAAGTCATTGAGGTCAGTCAAAAGATGAGTTTAATGTATTGATATCAGATAAATTGATGAATGAGGGAAAGGACATTACAATTTCGGAAATGTAGCGGACTGTGACAGTTTCTTGTCTCTGGTTTATGAATCCATCGATCCTCCCGTTCTGAGATTTTGCCACCAGAGCAATTAATTTGGTAGAACCTTCAAATTACTACGGCAGGGTGGTAACAGACACTTACTGGACATTCTACTGCGCCGATCAGTTTGACATGCTAACTGTTTACGTCCATATACATCACAGTTATTTTTACAAATTTTGGGGTAAATCTGTTTATTTTTTTAGAGATGGGACAATTTCAATACCAAGCAGAGTATTTGCTATGGTTATAGCGCATAAGCAAATACGATAATAGTATTAGTATAAGTCATATGGTGCAAGAAAGACCTAGGCTTCTGCCACTAAAAAAAATAAAAACAAACTTAATTAATTAACTGCCAATTTGACTCCTTCCTCACGTAGATACCCATCCAGCTGACCTTCAATTCTCCCGGCTTCAACCACATGTAGAGGTAATTTTTTGGTTGCCTGCAGCTCACATGTTTCGTCTTTCATCATATGGAAGCCTCTTTTCCGATCTCTCTAGGACTTGCCCGTCTATGCCCCCCCCCCTTCCTTTCAAGAAGTTGGACATCTTTTTGGATTATAACTTCTCCATCTCTACAAACAAATGTGAGATAAATCATCAATAAGACGCTATGGTACTTCCTTACCTCCTGTCTTCATTGCTTGGAGAACATCATGTCCTATCCCATCGCAATCCGCAAATCCCTTTCTTCTTCTCTTTTTCTTTCAATCCCACCAAGTGTATAAGTTATTTGTGTGGTGGATTCAAATGGCAAAAAAGACCCAGACAAAAACGAATCCAACAATGACTTACCAGAAATATTTTTTTTAATTTCCTTTAAGATACAGAAAGTAGAACTTCACATAAAGGAAGATGATTTTTCTGAGCAGGCGGGTGTACGTGTGTGTGTGTGTGTGTGAGTCTGTGTGAATAAAATGATTGCTTTTTTTTTCTCAGCCCAACGTTAATGATTCAACAAAAGTCACCCACAATTAAAATTTTCCTTTTTGTTCTTCTGAAACAGTGAGCGCTCTTCCAGCATCCCCCCAAAAAAAACACGGTCGAAGTCGCATCCAGTCAGCTGCGCGGTGAACCCACATCGAGCACCCCCTCGCGGCCAATCATTTCCCGAACCGCATATGCCCATAATCGTCGAACTTCTTCTGCGTCGTTTTACTCCGTCCGAATCTCATGTGTCCGTAGTCGTCGAACTGCCGCTTCTTCTCGTGGATGCTCCCCGACCATTCGTCGTCGTCCTCGAAGTCGGCCACTCCGACATCGGGGATGCTCTCCTCCTCGTCATCGGGGTCGCCTTTCGCCTGCACGTCCTTTTGCTGACGAGGAAACGGCTGCATGTTGCTTGCTTCGCGCACTCTTGTGACGTACGGGATGACCATCCTGGCCAGAGTTTGAAGTTGGGATTTGTGGAGGATGGGAGAAGATTGAGAGCAGGTGATGACAGCCAGGAGGATTGGGATGGAGAGAACTGGTTTCATCCTGGAGCTGTATCTGGAAAGAGAAATGAGAACAGATAACTTGAAGTTAGAAAGACGTACTGTAATTAATATTCTCTCTCTCTCTGAAAAAAATAACGGAAACACCTGTGTTAACAGTTACAGGTATGCACTAATATGATGTGTGGCTACCCTTTGCTTTTAAAATAGCTTATATTCTATGTTGAATGGATTAAAATAAAACTTGAACTTTCAAGCGAGGAATATTGGACCATTCTTCATGGAGGAACGTTTCAAGATTCTTGAATGATGAAGGTGGAGGAAATCTGCTTCTCGCTTTCCTCTCAAAATATTCCCACAGTGGCTGAATAACGTTTAAGTATGGGGTATTCAGGCCATGGGAGATGTTTAACCTCAGTTTAATGCCCCTCAAACCAAGATTCGACACATCTGGATGTGTGCATTTGAAAATTGTCACCTTGAAACATGGCATCGTTTATTGGAAACAATGTTTGCACCATGGGATGAACCTAGCCACTCAGAATATCAACGTAATCAGTGGCAGTTCATGATGATGATAGAACCCAAAAGAATATCAAGATATTTCTACTGAAACTGTGGTTGATCCCCCTCCGTGTTTGACATTGGTACTCAGGATGATGCGGTTCCTTTGTAATTCACCAAACGTGAACAGTCTTTCTGATTCAAAGGTGTTATCCATACCTTTGTTCTCTTTTGTTCCCCCTAATCAAACATTTGTAGAAAGCCGTTCGATGCCTTTGCTCAGCTCACCCCACGGCTCTTTACAATTGAGACTGGTGCAGCGGTGTCTCAATGTGCTGAAACCGCAACTTCACCCTCCTGAACTCATATAATTCTAAAAATTCTAATTCTAATTCTATATACTGCAGTCTAAACGTGAACAACATGCATTTGTTTGAAGAGGCGAAAGGACGTAATCAAGTTTTCGTAGTCCGTGTGGATGTGCTCTTTAATTTGGTATAAGTAGTTAGGCTACTACCTTCCCAAGAGGGATCGTTCATATTTTGTGGGCAAGGTGAAATAACAAATGTCAATGTACAGCGATTGGTGCCTTTGAAAGGTTGCATCGTGAATATTAGATGAGTATTTGGCTGATGTTAAGAATGAGACCAAAGAATTTTCTAAAGCAATTACGAAGTCTTTGTAAATTCTCAGAACAGTAATTCTCAGAACGAGTAATTATAATTGCCAAGAGGCAATATGTTTGATAAGTAGATATCCGCTGGAAATATCTAATGACTATGCCACTGGACAAATTTTGTTCGCTATTGAATGACAGATATAAAATCAAATCTACTCTGGCTTTTTTGCAAAGTTCTTTGTTTATACTCTTATGAGAGAGTCAGCAACGAAGTTCCTTTAATACGCTTGGTCAGAAAGAACGAGTCATAACTCGAGGATGGTATAATCAGTACAAACCAGAAAAACAAAACTCAGGATATAGATAAGAAATGGTACATGGTTACGCATAGATGTGACGAGTTAATCCATGGCGGAGAAGAGTTCCTTATGCAGCAAGGGTAAAGAAATTATTGTAGAACTGAAGATTATATCACATAAAATTGAAATGGCGATCCCTATATCTCAAATGGATTTCAATGGGATTCGATTCAAATACATCTGAAACCTGACTCCATGCAGAGAAACAGATAACACATCTAGGCATATTACACATTATTATATTAAAACAGCAGAACCCCCAAAGAAGCGTGGTGGGGTTATGATCGGAATCCATAAAAATCATCCATCCTCCGTAGAGCAACTCAGAAAATTGAGTCCTTAAACATCTCATTATCATACGAAAAGCGGCAACATCACAAATTTAAGATGCAGCTCGTGGTAACATACGTTCTCCCAGACCATGGACCAGGAGATGGAATCCAGTTGGATCATGATTCAGGTTAAAGTCTCTTCTCCTACTATCATATCGGGCGACTTAAATTTTCCCCTCCCAATGTTCGGCAATGAAGAAAAAGAGCTCACAAAGCTATTATCAGGTATCGTTCTGGAAGATCCTGACGTATCACCAAAAAACAAAAGAATTTGAGCAGCTGGATTTGGGATATAACAACATCAATGGGGGTACAAGCGTTCCTTCACAACTCAATTCTCTTTAGACCATTTGTCTATCGTTATAGAGCATCCAACTAATATACTTCTTTACCAAGCCTTCGCTTGGTAAAGAAGTATATTAGTTGGTATAATCACCATCTTCCCTCCTAACACTGGGTGGAAAATATCTGAGTTCGAATCCCGACATTAACGTGATTCGAATTCAAGTCTGTTCCACCCAGTGTGGGTTGGACAACAATTGTACTAACTGATCAAGGATGAGTAACGGTTAAAACTTCTGTATAGTAGAATTAGTGCAAACGAGAAGGAATAAAACTCAGGATGCAGCTAAGAAATAGACATTGCTTATGCATAGAAGATGTGACGAGTCAGTCCATGGCGGAGTAGGCTTCCTTACACAGCAAAGCTAAAGAAATAACTGAAAAACTTAATTTCATCGCCTTACACCTTAAACGAGATTGCTGATATAGGTGCAGCCAGAGCAGTTCGCACGTGCCGTTAACCAGGCCGTGATTTTCAGCTGAAGTTAAAACCCTCTTTGCTGAACAACAGAGATAATACAGGACCTTTAGGAAATGTCGATCAGCACGAAATTAGTAAGGTTTACTACCAAGCAAGATCGACTTTTATAACAAGGTTCAAGCCAATAAGCAAGTCGTTTACAATGGGCTCGCTGCTTATAGAAGAATGGGAACCAGTTAAGATAAGCTTTAAGTCATTCTGCGCTTGCGGAATGGGCTGTCACCACCTTCAACGATCTTGTAAAAGACATCTCTGGAGTGAATAACACCTTTGTTTCAGGGACAAAAAAGGCTCTTCTCCATGACCATTACCAAGTGGGATCTCATCTAGGCCATTAAGAGTTTCCCAAAAAAGGCCACTGTGGGACCAATGGATTACCACTATGTAGCCCTACATAATCGATCTACTCTCTCCAAGCATATATAAGAATATCCTGCAAACCGCCGATGTGGAAACTATCTCAGAAAACCTATGACTAGAAATGCTCCTCCCTGTATTAGGCGGTCTTGGCCAACTTGTGGCTGCCCAGCTGTATTTGCGATATCATTCAGATATTCAGATAAAAGACAGTTAAAACAGAAGATATGTTCTGTGATGGCTACGTCGACAGATAAGATATCACTGATATCACATTTCTACATTTTGTCAAGGGTATAGATGACGGTAGTTAATGCATTATTAACCTCAAGTACAGTACGGCAACTTCAGCAGTGTAATACTCAGAGATAAGATGTGGAATTCTAGAATTCGTTGTCAACGTAGGGGTAACGTACCGTCTCCATCCACAGCGCAAGAGACCGCCCGGAGTCTTAATTGTCCAACTATTTGAACTTTGAACAGAAGTCCCAGTCGCCAAATCTGTACCCAATACAGTACACGGCACCGCAAATGAGAATCTGCAGTATACATGGCCAAATACAATGGTCACTGAATGTAAATTTATGGATATCGCTTCAGCCTTTGGCAGATTCTCTATCAAAACTTAACTGAAAATATTGCATGAATAAAACTCGAATAAAAATATCTGATCAGAATTCCACCCCTTCGTTGAAACAATCGAAGCTCTCCTATCCAATAGGCAAACGTAAGTAACTCAGGAAAAGACAGTTCTAACGCACACCCTGAACAGAGATGTCCCTCCACCCTGAAAGACTCCCGCGATTATTTTGTGTAGGTTAGAACTGTCAGGAACCCCTCTGCTTATCTATTCGTTACTGCGATCGACTCCTTTCTGTTGCTGCCCGTGAATTTCCTTTTTTATAAGGACGACCTTAAGATGTTCTTCCCCTCCAGGGATAACTGAATGCCCAGTTGATTTCTAAGAATGCGTCTAGTTGACTCGATGCTTTGTAACTCAACAACTGGGTCTTGCTTTGATCCCGATCAAGATTACTAAAAGGTCCTTCAGTGCGAGAAAACGGAAAAGAGGCA
Source organism: Mastigoproctus giganteus (assembly GCF_048544385.1). Classification (NCBI taxonomy): domain Eukaryota; kingdom Metazoa; phylum Arthropoda; class Arachnida; order Uropygi; family Thelyphonidae; genus Mastigoproctus; species Mastigoproctus giganteus. The sequence goes on from NC_143587.1 coordinate 54,365,056, forward strand.
GCGTCCCTAAATGGGAGTCCCATTTAGACAGTACGACAACACAAGGATCTAGGTATGGTATGGGGCAACAAACTTACCTTCGCCTCTCGCCTCGCAGATGCGCAAAATAAAAGCCTCGGTAGCACTGTTGCGTTTCAGAGAAGAGCTAACAGGGACACAGAATTCCAACTTTGTAACACCTTATGTTGGATTGGATTTCTCTGGCGCATTAGCAATAGTGGCTATTATGCGCCACACCTTATGTAGTGAGATATGTATGTGCCCCCTTACATGCCTCCCCAGTCCGAAAGACTTTGATTTGCCAGAGGGAAAAACAAGTGAAACTATTGAAAATAATGAACACTTCTTTCAAGAAATAAAACGAATTAAAATGGCCTTGAGTCAGCCGAATTGGATAAAAATTTTCTTTCTCAAATTATTTGTTAGTTTCGAAAGGTTGGATTGCGGAAGAAATCAGCTGGCCAAATTTTAAAAATCTTCCAGTCGAGAGATGAGATAGTTTTATGAGCTTTTTTCACACCTAGCCAACTTCATCGACCTCGAAAGAGGGTTTCGTGGTTTTTGGTTCTCAAAATCGAATTTGCATCTCGCAAAACAGAAAATTAATCACAAAATGAACGTTTTATAAACAAGATTTATTGACGATTCATAGCCTTAACTCCTTCTCCACAAATTCTAAACAATCCTCTGAAATTGAGTTTCAGACAGGTTTCAAGTTCTGCAAACAGTATCGGAATAGACACATTACTTGGGCACTTTAATATGATTGATGAGAACTAATTGCGTATTTATACAAATCTTCTAGGAAAGTGACGCAATTATGTGGTGTGTTGGATATGCAAAAGATTTCGATAAATGTGTATGGATACCACTAAAACATTTACAAACTAACGATTGAGAAAGGGTCTCACCAACTCGGCAGCGAACCAAGAGAGAAAACTTAGAATCCAGGACAAATAGAAGACGATTATGCAGTCTGATGAATCTGAATTTACAACGTCTCGAAATGATGGTAAAATTCTGGCCATGTACTCACCTGCTGTGTGCCATGAGTTTGTTATGTACATTATGCACCAAAGGAGCTAAGTCGCGAGGGTCAGTACACCGTTTTTAAATTGTGAGTATTTTAAAAAGATTGGTGATTCCAGCCCCATCTAGACTGAAGCAATTTTTTTGGAATCTATTCCCACACTGTAGCCAATTTATTCGGTGTCAGAGGGACTTATAGACGATACACACTGGCGCTTATTTTCCTCAGTCAAAAAACCAGCAAGGAATAAATCCCAAATTTCTGGTACATAAACCACGCAAAACTCTTCGAAACAGACTAACGATCATGGTGTGAAAAAGACTATAAAAATGCTTCCAATCTTGACAGGATTCGAATCCAAATTTTCTTTACACTCATGGAAGAATGCGTAAGTTTAGTTTAGAAATTTACTGCTGGATTTCCTTCTTGATTAGTTTTTGCTCTGGTTCGTTGATTGTTTTCGATTAGCCTTTTTGCAATGTGTAGACTATGTGATAACTTGCCATATTGGGGAATTTAAAACAGCTTTTAGGAGAAGGTGATTGTTTATTTAAATCCAATTTCCGGTGCATATGTTTTTTCTAGTCAAAACTCTTTTGATGCAGTCGGGTTAGAGTTGTTGTTGTCATTGGGGTTTAGGAGAATCAGCGACTAAGGCCATATTGTTCCATGTATATTATCTGTAAATTGAGTGTGTTCGAACTGACCAAAGAATATGCAATTTATGGACATAATACACACGGGTGAATGGTGTACTTATTAATTAATGAATTCAGGGGTTGGCTAAAAGATAGGAGACAGAGTGCAGTCATAAATGGACATTACTCAGGGTGGACTAGTGTAGCAAGCGAGTTATTTAAAGATCAGCGTTGGAATCACTTCTGATTTTTATCTTCTTCAATGATATTGATGAGGGAATGCAGGGGAAGTTATTCAAATTTGCTGTTGATTTAAAGGTAGGGTTAACGACCAGGCCGTTTTGCTTTAAAATGACTTAGATCGATTGCACAAGTCGGCTGAAAAATGACAGCTGAACTTTAATGCTTCTAAATGTAAGCTTTTGCTGTTAGGTGTGTGTGTGTGTTAAGCGCCAAAGCAGCTAAGACTATGAGGAGTCAGTATGTTGTGTCTGTAAACTGCGTACATTCTCTAGCCGATTCGTCTGATTGTCGAATGAAAAACCCAGTTTCCGGTAGAAACTCATGCAACCATCGCCTGAGACCAGTTAACTCAGTTACTGTGTGAAATAATTTCTCATAAAATTTTCTCACGCCATTGACGGAATTTGAGCCCATGCCTTTTTTGCCCAGTTTGGGAGAACGATGATTATATCCACTACGCTACCCTCAAGGGTGTAAAGTTTTGCAACTGTGGAACAGATTCCAGCAGTTACTTATAAGCTAGAGGAGTGGAGGTAAAAATGGACAGGACATAAAAAGACTTGGGGATCATGATTCAGACATGAAATTTTCCACTCAATATAAACAGGCGGCTAGGGAGGCTCATGGTGTCCTATCTACAACATATAGGATCTTTGCAAGCAGCGAAAAGGATGTCATTGTCACTTTGAATGGGACGATGGTGAGATCCATTTAGAATATTGTGCTCAATCCTGGACTACATTTTCATTGTCGAATGAAGAATTCAATTTGTTTCTCTTAAAAACTTTTTCCGTTATCTCAAAGATTCGCATTTCTGAAAACAACAGAAGGAGAATAGTTAGCCGATATATTTTTATATTTATATTTGGGGATGGCCACGCCAATTCAGTCAGAGAAGTTTACAATGAAGAATACATCTTGCCTTAAACAGAAAACATTTAAAAAAAGAAAAGTTGATACACAGTTAAAACAGGAAAAAATCAATAAAAAGAACTTAACAAACGGAAGAAAAAAAAACAAAGATGCAATGGATTTAGATGAAAATGGCCATTCAAAGAGTCGGAAAATAATGCAGACTTCAGAAGAAACTAACAGCAACAACTGTGAAGGACGTTGGATAAATGATTTTACAATTAAAAAGGAAGATGATTGAATTAAATTCTGAACATATCCATCTCTCCCACAGAGCGAAGAAGAAATTCGTATTGCCCTCAAGAATCGCCATTTCCCACACCGGGTGGAAAAGACCTGAGTTCGATTCCCGTGGATGATGTGGGGAATTTTATGGGCTTTTTACACATCGTGGTTGAGTTAGTCAGTCTCAGATGAGATAGCATGGTTTTTTCTCCTGGAAACTCGATTTTTCATCCAGTAAACAGAAAACTGACCTCAGAACAAGCAATTTACAAACATAATAGGAGTACATGGGGCGTAATATGGCCAAAGTCACTGAAAGGTCGACCAGCATAACTATCCCTCGGCCAAAAGTACCACAGCAACGATGATAAGGGGATGGAAGTATGGATTAAGGATCGATCATAAATACGATGACTTCCAAAAAGTACAGAAGCACCCAAAAATGTAATCAAAAAAGTACGACACCTTGCACTTCTCAGGACAATAGAAACCACTTCTCGGGATAATAAAATGTGGAAATCACGTGGAGAGGCCTCTCTTCCAGCAGTGGAACAAGCCAGATGATATTGCTGAAAAAAGGAATAACGATGTTTGAAAATAATACAGAATGATGTTGGTTTCCCAGTATCATTCGCGCCTGTGGTTACTGACCTTCGCTTGTTTAAGATCCTTTTGTTCGTTAGCAAGGAGGAGAAAAAGAAAGAATAACCGCGGGGATAAACGTAGTTATTCTCATTTCTGCTTGAGACCAGCTATCTCAAAAGAGAGTGAAAAGGGTCAAAAATTCCTCCGATCTTGTGACGACCCTTGAATTCAGATGGCTAAGACACGATGATGGCCTTCTGAGAATTGGTTTTCAGACTGATTGTTGATCACAGTCTGCCTCGAAATAGTCGGAACATGTAATATTTTCCAAAACTATTGAGCATATTTGTTTGATACCTTGAATTTTGTCCAACAGTGTAGGTCCCACCAAATGAAGTCATGTCGGTTCATTTCATAATCCCACAAGAGACGTCAGAAAAGTGTAAATATTGAATATGTAAGCATGCAAACACATTTTGTTTTTCGGGTTTTTCCTTAAGAAAAAGTTACTAGGGGGTAGACCACCTCCGTCTGATTCAAATTATATTCATCGAAGGCACGAAGGTGAATTATATTCACCTTCGTGCTTAATAATCAGCTATGTATTCATATTTTATCTTCTTATTGAAAAATTCTCCAATTTGCCTGTCAAATACTTTTTCCACCTCTTTGGAGTTCTCACAAAGGAATTGGTAAGATTTTCCTAAAGCAGAAGGCGAAGACGTATTCAATAAAACCTCGGTGTAACTAATTTGCTGTGGGCTGTTCTAGCGAAGCTTTTCTTGACATAAAATCTGTATTTCATCGATAATAAAGGATTCCTTAAAAAGGATGACTGGAGATGGAATAGAAAATTAAATATGTTGTTGCGGTGGTTTCAAGAATGCTGACAGCAGAAGTATACGGGTGGACAAATTAAAATGACTCTCTTTTGGCCGTAAATCTGCATTTCCCATAATTGAAATGTTCAAAGTTCTGGTCTTCCCGGTTTCTATAGTAATTACTTTATAGAAATCCAGATAACTCCACTCATGAAAAAAATTATGTGGATAACTTTGCAATAAATTTACTAAGCCAGGCCAAGGATTTTGGTTCGAGGTTCAAAGTTTAGATCTAAATGCCACAAGTCTCATCAAGTGAACTGATGAGAGTTGTGGCATCACAAATTACGCTGCATCTTGAGTACTGCATACAGGTCTCTAGACCTGTATGCAGTACTCAAGTGGATCTGTTGGGACGAATGCAAAGAAGATTGCAAAGTAATTTCTTTTTAGAACACACTTTCATCTGTTGCTATGGAAGTTGCAAAAACTGAGTTGGCTTTGCATTAGCAACACCTACATCATACCTCGTGAAGACACCTTTTGCCCTCAAAACAGTCCGTAAAAATCTTTCCATAGACTCCACAAAGCGTTGCAGGTGTGCCCTGTGGGAGTGCTATGCACGCATTTCATGATGTGCCAAATAATGTCCGCACATTGTCAGGTCGATGGTCGTAGCATCGAATGTCCTTTTCTAGCAGCTCTCAAACATGCTCAAATTTTGTTGAGATCGAACGAAGTGGACAGTCATGGGAGGATGAAGAATTCATTGCCATGTTCCTGAAACCAGTTATCAATCTGCCGAGCATTGCGGCGTTTTTTTGTTGATGTAGGCTCGAGTTGTATTGATGGTCACAGTGGATGCACTGTCATCGTCAAGGGTTGTATTTGGTCTGCAACGATAGCAAGATTGGCGTTCTCATCGGACCCTTTTTAACGATGAGCATAGGACCTAGGGCGAGCCACAAGAGCAGTCCTCAAACCATAACGCCATGGCCTCGTGTTGCTTTCACCAAATAGGGATATGTCCATCAGCATGATAGATTTGGAAACGGGATTCATAAGACCAGTTGACAGATTTCCACATGTTGGTGGTGCGGTGTTGCTGCTGATGTGTCCATGCAAGCACAGTTTGCCGTATCTCGCAGTGAGCATAGGTACCCGTCACGGCAGTCACTGCCATAGCCTATACGAGTTAATGTCTGACGCATGGTCTATTTGAATATTTGCAGTTTGCGTGAGCGTTTGCCATTTAGCAAATGCTCAGGACTGTGACAAATGTTATCAAAAGGGGCAGAACCCCACGACACCCGACTCGTCACTGTCAAGCAGCACCCAGCAATCTTGGCATCTGACGCCACGTCGTTTTGTCTCCTTACCGCTTGGCGTGGGATTGCTGACACTGACCCTCTGGGAAGTCTGCGCGGTAGCACTGTGGTATCGTCACCGTCCTCCCCTGACCGGGTGGAAAAGGCCCGGGTTCTAATCCCGACTATGACGCGAGGAACTTTAATGTGCTTTTTTCACTCTGTGGCTGAGTTAGTCAGTCTCAGATGTAGATGGCAAGAAATTATCCCCAAGAAACTGGAATTTTTTAGTCCAGCAAAACAGGCAAATCGACCAGAGAACGCACGCAATTTACAGACAAAATAAATATATGAATAGATGTAAGAAATTATGGGTGGCTCTAATATAATAATTGAATTTTTTGGCCCCCTGGGGACTGGTGTGGGAATTCGCCTTGTCTCAGGCCCTCTGCGGTCTAATAATCGCTGGGATGGCAACCTGCTCCCACACAGGGCACCCTGACCCTGTGACTTTTTCGTATCACACCTTGTGTCGTTCCCTTCAATCTGGTGGAAATTTTTCCTCCATCCACCCGTGCATAACTGTATCTCCCTCTCAAGTTAGTGGTCTTCCTCCTCTGTGCTTCTCTTCAACAAACTCTTTTTTTTCTGGTCCCTCCCTGGGAAGCTCAGGTGACTCCGAGGTTCGCCCCACCAGAATACTTCCTTCTGAAGGATTCCTTCTTCCTTTGTGGCACGGTCCACTCTCTAATGGACGGAAGAGGTAGTTAGTGGTGTTCCACGGGCCCCCGGCTAAGAGGCCAGATGAACAACATAAAAATACAACCCATCATTAATATTACGCAAAAGTCCGTGTGGATATTGGTCTGTATCGACTGCTGTTGAGCCAATAACAGTAGACGTATGACACCATAGAATGGGAGTATTTAATAATGTTGGCTGTTGTTGAGATATTGGCACCTGCACGCCTCGACAACAAAATCGAAGTCGATTGATTTCGTCGTCGAACCATTCTTCGAACTATCTTTCATCAGCCGTTCCGGACTTCGAGCCTTCATCAGCGTCACAGACCAGTCCATTCCCACACAAGGTGGTGTAGATAAATAATTTCATCGCCTTCTTAGTTGACGAAAAAATCATTAAGTACTCTCACAGTCATTCTCAAAACGTAATGGTCCAGACTGCTGTTTTATCTTCTCCTGATGTACTTCGCAACGAAAATCGTTTCAGAATAACGTGAAACGTTTTTAATAAATAAATGATAAAAGTCTAGGAAGAGGCGAACCTCAGAGCACCTTGTGGAGTATCTCTGAAGATGATATATAAAATTTAATCAACATGATTAGGAGAAGTCTTCCTCTGATAATCCTAGAACAAAATACGATCTGCAACATGCTACCGAATGGTATCCACTCTTCTTTCTCTCCAAGCGATAAATCACACTAAAAACCAGATTAAGGTATGCTTTCTTTTCAGAAATGTTTCTTTACATTCCTGCAGGTAGAGTGATGTAGTTATTACTGAAGGATTCAGAAAAATTATGGTCTTATTATTACAGAATAGTTTAGGGCTAAAGCCTCGGGTTACGTAGGGAGTTAACCATACGTAACTTGAGGTTTAGATTACAGAATGGTTTAGCCCTAAACTATTCTGTAATCTAAATTACTCCACACCATTAGGCATCTCTCATATTGTGGATTTATACTTCGCAACTGTGTTGCCATCATTGCAACACCAGGGTACCTGCCCACCCATTGATGAGAAGACAATAAGCTCCAAAACGGTGTCGTATGGGTGATGGTATCCGCTGAGAATAAGTAATAGTCTTCTCCTATGGTGAAGCGTTACTTATCCGAGGTAGTGCAATATCATGGCAACTCGTGATGGTATTCACAATATGAGATAAACTTAATGAAATTGAAAAGTGTTATGAATAAATTCTATTGCTATTAAAGTATTATTAAAATTATTATTAAATAAATAACAATAATTATTATTAAAATATTATTTATTATTTAACATCATTATTAAAAATAAATGTAAAAATTTTAAAAATTAACGTAAAAATTTTATTTCCTGTAAATATTTTAACAGGAAATTCAACTACAGCTAATCTACTTTATTGGATCATATTCTGCAACGCGGTATTGATTGTAACCTGCCACAATCTACTTTGATTTGAGTACAGCATTCGATACTGTTCCTATAGAAGTTTTAACCAAAATGTTTATTTATAGCATTAAGAATTTAATCCTTGACTGGTTGGCATGTCTTTTAAAAGCTCGGATACCATCTGTATGTATAAGTGGTGTTACTTCCCATCACTTTCGATTAAACAGTGGTGTCCCTCCAGGATCTGCCCTGGGTCCATTTTTGTTTAGAGTGTTTTTGAATGATACTTTATTGGACTGGAGGCATCTGCTCTCACTTCTTAGTTATGCTGACATCAAAATTTACTCCCCTATATCTATCTACCTTTTCTGCATGAATTTTCAGTTGGCTTATGAAAATGTGTTCAATTGGGTGACCTTTAAACAGTCTTAATCTGAACTTAAAAACCTGCTTTATTCTTCTTTATCATGACTGTCATACGCGAACTCTTCTACCATTTGATTATGGCTTGGGAACTAATTCTATCAATAGAATGTTTGAAATTAGAAACTTAGATCTGATCATCATCACTCTACATATAGTTCACACTCTACATCTTTAAATTTCGTAAATATGGGGAGTGTGAATGTTTAAATAAGCCTAATCTTACTTAGTTTAAGTAAGATTAGGCTTATTAATCTTACTTAAACGAAGATTATTATATGTACGATAAGAAGAATATTTCTAATTACTGTATTATATTTTATCTCTCTATTAAGAAGCCTTGTTCCATAGTTAAACAAAGTTATGTTAAAACTGGACAGAAAGTTCGTAACTTCTTTTTGTATTTATCAAGACAGATTTAAGGACTTTTGCTCTTCTTCGTTATAGCAATTAGCAAATTAGGGTTAGTAGATTTTAGTTTTGTGTGCGACACCAATCATGCTATTCCATACAAAACCAAAATCGCGAAAAAGATGCCAAACCATAATAAGGCAGATGGAATCTCTTACAATTTTCTGTATTTCTTTTCATTCATCGGTGTCCCAGATGTTTTAAATGGATTAACTGTCATCAGAAATTTCCGTGAATAATTGCTCGTTAAAACAAAGGAGGGATGCTTCAAGTCCTAAGTTCGTGTGTTCAGAAAATACAGGGATTCAGCTGTGCCGAAAAAATAATCGCGACACACACCAATCTTCTTTTGTGAATATTGATTTCGACATCGTAACAATAGGGGACAACCCCCTCGTCTAAGCACTAATTCCACTGGAGGGCAAGGATCGATAATGACTCGTTTTCGTTGCTCAAAGATGGAAAATTCATCTTCCGATTTGTTATTTTCTTAAGCAGTTAGAGAACCATCCAGTTCTCTTCACCATAACGTAATAAACTCGAATTGATGAACTCCTTTCACAAATAGTTTACATCAACACGGGCAATAACAGAAAACATCAGCTCTTTCTTATCTTTTCGTTTTATGGAATTAAGAATGGATATTCTTTCTACTTTAGTTGTTGTTTTTATTGTTGGATTTTAGGAGTATTGGCGACTAAGGCCATATTGGCTCGTGTTTATTGTCTGTAAATTGCGTGTATTCTCTGGTCGATTTTCTGTTTTGCTGGATGAAAAATCAGAGTTTCCGGGAGGGAAAACCATGCTATCCTCGCCTGAGACCGAATAACTCAGCTACGTTGTGAAAAAGGAAGATAAGAATTCCTCATGGCATCGATGGGATTCGAACTTTTCCACATGTGTAGAAAGGACGGCGATCCTATCAATTGTGCAACCCACGAGGGCACTTTGGTTGGAAAAATGGTGATCGGGAAAAAACTTGATTACACACATCTGTTGTATTACCTGCACCTGGATAAGGGAATTGCTGGAATCCACTAGTATTGCACTATTTCCAGTGGATGCGGGATTCTTTGGGACCCTTCACCACCATACTTGAATATAGAAGACTGCTACACCCATACGACTTGCGTTTCTTCCCACACCATGGCGTGGACGGGTACTGGGAATCAGCCTTCCTGGTGATCGCTGCTTCCTGGTAGCTAAGTGGCCAGAAACAACTAAACAACACACTACGTAAACATAGTATTATGCTCATTTCTGGCCATTGTACAGAGTTTTGTATATCATCACAGAGAACCACGACGGAGTTGAACTAACGTTTAGTGGCCGCCTTACATTAGACACAACATTACTTGGACCACAAATTGGACGATGTGGTTAATTGAGAATATTGAGTTTATGCTTTTGCTATGGTCTGCTGAGAACTGTGCAACCACATGATTGCTATTTATGAATGACAGAAAAAGCAAGCAAAGCATCACTTATTCTAATGTAGCATCGGCAACAAGGCTTAATTCATATAACGAAGACCTGCCAATACCAAATCCCTAAAATCATATCTATAGGAAGCAGTGATGAGTACGAGTATTGTGAGGATTCTTATGTTGCAGAATGATTGAGGAATTTTTACCGGGAAAATAATATAAAATGTTTCGCCATTGTTGAACCAAAAAGGTTCTTCTTCCACCTTTGCATATAAAGCTTGGATTAATGAAGAATTTTGTTATGGCACTGGATAAAGAAGGAAGGGGATTCTGCTACCCAAGAGAAGTGTTTCTCAATTTTACAGGATCCTAAACTAACAGTTTGGCAATCGTTTAAAGCAGTTGTGCGTGGATTTCTTGGAAGAAGGAAAGAAGATAATTATGAATCCCTGGTGTCAACGATGTGACAAAGATATGGGCTGCCGATGGTCTTTGGAAGTTCATTTAGTTCATTCCTAAGTCTTTTCCTGAAAAAATAGATGTTAAGTGAGGAGCAATGAGGATGCTTTCACCAGGACATATCCACGATGGACATATACACGTAAAAATGTATTAATGAACTCAGGAGAAATAGCAGAGATCGCCAAGTTTCGCTTCTGCCGCGATTATTACTAAATCAGAGAGAAAAACAGCAGGCGGATCAAAGTCACTCACTAGGCCTCCTCTTCCATATTTGTTAGTACGTAATAGACAGCTTGAGCAACCTGTTAATTTTCTCTCTACTTTAGTCATGCACCGAACGGGTTGTTCAACTAGTTATAACGGCGGAAAAAAAACCTTGTTTGTGTGGTCAGAAAATCCCTGTTTATCGAAGGCTGTGCCACACAGAAGTATTTTCTATCTCTCTTTGCTCTCAGCTGTTCTGAAGTGCTGGTAACAATCTCAAGCAAGCACTGCATGACCAGCCACATAGCTGGAATTTCCAAGAGCAGTTCGCGCCAAGATAAGACGTTGACTGACTAACAATAGGACAAAAAGAGAGAATTGAAAGTTATAATATAGATAAGGATATATATGACCTCAGAGAAATGGTTTTCAGGACTGTCTTCTCGCTGCTTCTCTGGCCAGCAGGAGTTAAACGCCCTGATGATGTGCTCTAATTCGTACAGCGCAACAAACTTGTTTCGTAACGAGTTATTCTGGTATTGTCCTACTTTCAAACAGATAGTCTTGCCAAAAGTTAAATTAGTAGTTCGTTTACAAAACGAGGCACTGCTTTGACAGCCTGTTGCAGGTCTAACTGGTCCCTCATCAGATAGATGTTAGTCTCTAGTAACAGATATCGTTCGCTATATTATAATTTTAACATTAGCATTAGTACTGTCAAATGAGGCAAAAAGCAAAGTTTTCCCGCATCAGCCAAAAAAACGAAACAAAAAAAAAAAAAAAACCCGACATTCCCATTTTACCTATTCATCCCCTCCAGTAGTTTGTCTAGTTCTTTCTTGAATTCCTTCAAGCTATCGACTTCCCCAACAATTGGAAGTTTGTTCCAGCAATCAACCATCCGTTGGCTAAACGCGAACCTCCGCACATTTTTTCAGCAGCAGCTTCCTCAATTTAAATTGTGTCCCCTCCCCCATGTGTGTCGTCTGCGTAAGAGGAATAATCCCATCAGCATAAAGCCTGCTCAATCCGTTCAAGCCCTTAAACACCTCAATCAGATCTCCTCGCAGGTTTCTAGACTCCGGAAGTTGCAATTAGCAGGAAATGGAAGCCTTTCTTGGAAAGCACAACCCTTTGTTTCCGGCACCAGTCTCGCTGCCCTTCTCTGCATTCGTTCCAGAAGCTCTACGTCCTTCCTAATATTAGAACTTCAGACCCCTGAGTAGTACTAAAAATGTGGCCTGGCCATCGCCTTATAGAAATGAAAGACTTCGAATATGTGGGTTGCAGAGTTTGGAAACTAGACACCTTAGAGGAGATTTTATTGAGGTGTTTAAGGCTCTGGAGGCATCAGTAAAATGAATGAGGACAAAATTTTCAAGATTATAAATGATGCTAGAACTAGGGGACATAAATTCAAGTCACGGGGGGAAATGTTTAGTTGGACTGCAGTAAGTTTTATTTTAGCCAGCGAGTTATAAATTACTGGAATAAGTTGCTTCATGGGTGGTAGAGGCTAACAGTTTGGGGAAATTCAAAAGGTCATCTGGATAGTACCTTCAGGTCAGGGAAGCGCATAGGATGGTAGGTTTAATTTCCTTTTCTTTTATTTAGTTATTTATTTATATTTTATTTTTTATTTATTTTTTTATTTTTTTTTTATTTTTTATTATTTTTTATTTTTTATTTTTTATTATTTTTTTATTTATATTTATTTTATTTATTTTTTATCTTTTTTTTTTTTTTTTTTGGCTGGTGCAGCATAAGCCATAGGCTTTCTTGTACCCATGCGGCCGTTACTAATACTAATACTAATCTGTTCCGGCAGCCTGTCTGCATTGCTCAGAGCATTTCATATCACATTGCACATTTCCCCCCAGGTCTTTTTCATTTTCCACTACTCTGAGTGTAGTACCGCACAGTTGGTACGTTTCTCTTGGGTTACTGCTACAGATATTCAGTACTTTACATTTGTCAATGTTAAACTTCATTGCCACCTCTCAGCCCACCTGCCTCAACTTTTCTAAATTCTGTTGCAGCAGTGTACTGTCATTAGTGTCATTAACAACCCTGCCAACCCTTCGTATCATCTGCAAACTTGGACATTAAGCCTGATATATGCCTTCATCAATATCATTAATAAATACAGAAAACAACAATGGACCCAACACCGAACCCTGGGGGGCTCCACTAATATCAGCCTCCATTAATTACCACCCTCTGTCTTCTCCCACTCAACCATCCTTTTATCCATTGTAGCAACTTACCCTTAAAACCATTCTACTCCAATTTGTACAGTAGTCTTCCTTGTGCAACAGTGTCAAAAGCTTTCCTGAAATCCAAGTATATAATATCAAAGTTATTCCCTGCATCCAGTTCTTTTGTGACTGCATCATAGTTATCCAATCAAATTGGTCAGGCAAAGACTTTCCTTAACACACCCATGCTGTGTCCGAGCTATAATTGAAGTCTGTTGTCTAGATGATCCTGCAGCGCTTCTTTACCAGTGCCTCCATTAATTTTCCAGGAACAGAAGTTAAACTAACTGGTCTCTAATTACTCGTGTCACCTTTAGATCTCTCTTTGTGAACTGGGGATACATTTGCACATCTCCAGCCTGTGGGGACCTCCCCTGAGTCCAAGGATGCTCTCATAATTATGGCTAAGGGTTTGTTTACTTCCTTCGCTATCTCTCTTAATATAACTGGATAGATCCCATGGTGCCTTTCTTATGTTTGACTTCAACTCTTTCTCTTCCTCTCAGTTATCACAAAGTTGTTTGAAAGTGATTACAAAATGTTGAAAAGTGATTTCGCATACGGTATGGTTACTCACGTCGAACAATTCTTTAAAACTGTTTGGTTTGCTTGTTATCACTCGCGATCATTTACTATCGTATTATGGATTGGTCTAGTCTTTTAAACATGCTGTCTAAGCAGTCTCATCTCTTAACGAAATGGCCAGCGACCTTTTGGAAAGGCCGTCTGTTACACACCTAGAGCATGCGAATTCAGGCGCACGACTATTTCTTTTAATACTCGACCATGTTCCAGACCATTCGTGAGCTAGAACTGCAGAAGACCACATCTCTATCGATTATCGTTGTGAAGTTGTTTGGTTGTTGTGTTTTCGGCGCATCAGCAACTTAGGCTTATATTGGTCAGTATGAGAGATTTCTGTGGTCGATTACTGCTTGATGGACGAAAAACCAGAGAAAAAACCATGCTACCTTCGCCTGAGACCCGGTGTGAGGAGGACGCTAATCATAACAACTGCTTCCCACGAGGGCTGTATGTGAAATGTCTGAAAATATCATCTCAGTCTGACTTACCGTCTGCTCTTGGGAGTCATCGGAAAGGGAAAGGCATGGTTTTTGTGTGTCATTATAGGTTGTGGGATTTTTTCTAAGAAGCGGAGCTTTCGTACACGTCCAGATCAATGTTAGACCATCAACAACCTGAGGCAAGGTCGCAATCTATTTCTGCCCTTACTCATCGGATAAGTGCTTGAACACTACCCAGTTATTCGTACCCTTGGCAGCAGCGACAAGAACACAGGGATCAACCCAGACCATCCGAAATTATCTGCATGGACTTTATGCGAGAAGACTAATAGTGTGTGTTCCATTGAGTGCCTGACTTCTCCGTCGCAGAAGAATATTGTCACCCTAATTGGAACGACGAGAATGGAGCAGTTCTCTTCGCAGATGTACAGGAACTGCCGGTAGTTCTGATTCATGGCGGTTTCTACTGGAGTGAGAAAGAGGAATCTGAAACAACCCTGTGTCAGAAACACAATCAGTTCGATAGAGGTGGACTGCCGGTTGTGGGTGGAATTAAAGTTTCTACTCAACACCATGAGGCACACCAGGTCAACAATACATTGGAAGATGATGGTATCAACTATATGGATTGGCCTGCCTTCTCCTGCAACGTAAATCTCATGGAGCACGTCTGGAACGTCCCATGGAAGGCATATTTCAGCTTATCTTCCCTGTTCGCGAAAATTAATCAGCTGCAAACAGCACTTGCAGAAGAGCTTAACGATTCATTGATATTATCGATGCATCAACTAGTGCTAAACATGTCTGGCAGTTTCTGGATAGCACACCATACTCCTAAAGGCGCTCTCTCTCTCTCTCTCTCTCTCTCATCTCTCTCTCTCTCTCTCTCTCTCTCTCTCTCCTCTCTCTCTCTCTCTCGACTAAAACAGATTTTAGTGGTGTCATTACCAATAAAGCCGCAATTTTTGTGGAACTTCTTCGAATGTCTTCGACACACGCTGATCGGACATTGGCTTCAACTGATCGTGAGATGCAAAAATGTCATCGTATTTATAAATAATCGTTTGTAACAAGAATTAAACAATAATATGATCCAAATGCACATATTTGGATCCTATTATTTGCTGTCATTACATCACATTAAGGTAGAGAACTACTGACACAGTTTTTCAAAGGGTTTCGCCCTCAACAGTATAATATTGCGAGCTGTTTCTGAGAAGCGAAGGAAACAAAATTCATTGGTCCACTACACTGCTCGAAAAAATTACAGAACAAAATGTTTTCACGAATATTTAATTGTGAACAGAGTCGCCGAAAGCGAATATTTGATACAAAATGCATATGGCACGCAAATTCCGAGTACCCAATAGAAATCGACCTACCACCTAACATAGCGGCACATATGCAAATTATTCGTGCCTATAAAGCACGGGTTGCGATCGCATTAATACATTCCCGTTTTTTTTTTTTTGGCTTGCTCAATGCGATAGCCACATCTCTAGTTCTCAGAATGGCAAGCCATCGTAGTTTAGATGATTCTTTGAGATGGTGGGCCGTTTGACGACTTGAAGCGGGCAGTCGCAGGCTGAGGCAGGACCATTACAAGAACAGCTGGCCAAGGTCGCCCAAGGGCTACGTCAACGAGAACAGACCGCTATCTGGCTCTAACAGCAAGATAGAACTGTACGATGTCCTGCCATCAACTGTCTCTTGAAGTTACTGCGGCCATAGGTGAAAATATTTCCAACCGGACTGGTGTTAAGAAGGCTCAATTCAAGTGGGCTCTACGCAAGGAAGAAAGTGGTTTGTATCCCATTGACCCCAAATCACTGCAGAGCTCATCGAAACTGGAGCCATGAACATGTGACTTGGAGCCCTGACAAATGGGGTACAGTTCTATTCTCTGATCAGTCCCGTTTGAGCCGTAACTGAGCCGAGAACAGGTCCTCAAACCCTATGTGCAACTTTAAGGGTACGGTTGGCCCAGATTTTCCTTTCATGCAGGACAACGCCACTGCACTTAGAGCTCAATAAATGGCTTCTTCCGCACAAACCGAGATGGATAAGTTTGAACAGTGGTTGCAAGGGCAACCTTACAACCACTGTTCTGCCTGCAGAGGTGAGCAGTGTTTCCACCGATGTGCTTTTGTAAGAATTGGGAATGGTTAACAAAATGAGCTAAATTGATTGCCTCTTTCATTTTAGGTTTCGTGAATTTTTATTTACCTATGAATATTCAAAAGTGTATGCCATCTTCCCAGGAATAACTAATCGATAACAGTTTTTACTATTTATTGGCTGATTGCCATTCACCTAGCCTTTCGCTCCAAACTTTTGTCTAGTTCTGCCTTGAATTTATTTAAGCTTTCAACTCCCACAACGACAAATGGAAGTTTTCTTCCAGCAATCAACTACCCGTTGGCTAAAGGAAATTTTCCGCACACCAATTCTGCAACTCTCTTTCCTCAATTTTAATTTATGACCTCCCCAGGTTGCCTAATCTGAGCAAGAGGAAGAATCCCATCAGCATTGAGCTTGTTCAAACCATTCAAGACCTTGTACACCTTAATCAGATCACCTCGCAGGTGCCCAGTATCCACACGTTGCAATTTGCAAGATTTAAGCCTTTCTTGGTAAGGGCACACATTTGTTCCCGTCACCAGTCTTGTTGCCTTTCTCTGTACTCGTTCCAGCAACTGTACATCCTTCTTGAAATGAGGCCTCCAGACCTGTACAGTACTCAAGGTGTGGCCTGACCATTGCCTTATACAGAGGAATAATCCCCTCCTTATTCCTGCTAGCAAAATTCCTGTATATCATTGACAAGATCCCGTGACTTTCTCTGGCAGCCTGTCTGCACTGCTCTGAAAACTGCATACCTGACTACACAAGTACACCGAGATCTTTTTCATTCTCAACTGCCCTGAGTGTAGTACCACACAGTTGATATGTCACTCTGGGGTTACTGCTACCCATATGCAGTATTTTGCATTTGTCAATATTAAACTTCAGTTGCCACTTCTCAGCCCATCTGCCCAACTTTTCTAGATCCTGTTGCAGTAGCACACTGCCATTAGCAACCCTGCCAATCTTCGTATCCTCTGCAAACTTGGATATTAAGCCTGATATACCTTCATCGATGGTTCACTTGATGTCAACGTTTTGACTCCAATAACTGACAAAGTAAATGAGCATTTTCATCTACTCTCACATGTGAGTTCTGTACACAAAATTAATCCAGAAGTTTATCAAACTCTTTACAATGCATTAAATAGAACAAAAAGGTGTGTATCATTTCGATGAAGTATTAAAGTAATTTTAAAGACAAAATAATTATAAGTATGGTATTTTATGACGTATTCTTTTATTCTAGAAATACCTTTAGACAAACTAAGGAGCAGATATTCCTTATACATTCATCGCATCTGAAACAGCATTATTAACCTATAATCTAACTTTTAAAGAACTAATTCAAGGAAGAACTATAATTTTCCACACCCATTTAATATTACCAGTGGTGGGATTCAGCCGGTTCGGCAGAACCGATACCTAATTTTTTGTTTAGTTCGGCATACCGGTTGTTAAAATGGAACAGGGTTCTCTCTAAAGAGTTTCCAAACATAATAATATGGCACTGTTCATCGCCTCCATCTTGTTTTAGATTATTTGATAAAGGAAATAAAGCGAGTAAATCATTTAAAAATATTTATTGATAAGATATATACTATTTTTCATCAATCCAATAAGAACCAAATTGAACTTTCCAAAATATCTGAACAACTTGGAATTGAAATTATAAAGATTGGTAGAGTTTTGGGACCAAGATGGGCTTTAGGGGAGCGAACCGGTTGTTAAATTATTTGAATCCCACCACTGCATATAACCTTTCAACAAAACTAACCAGCATAAGTTGATTATGACTGTAATACATTTAAAACTTATAAGTAATTATAAAAAAAGAAATTTTACAATAAAATTACGAAAGATTAGTTGAATTTCCTAATTTGCAATTGAACTTTAAGTAACACACCTTCTTTTATAAAAACAAATTACAGCAAAACAATAATAAAGAACTAATGACTTCTGTATGACATTGACTGCGCAGAAATCTATTTTTCTGTAATTTTCTGATTTCGCGACTTTGCAAATCTAGTTTTCCTTGTGATTTTGCAAATCTAACCTTCTGTAACCAGAAAAATTATCTTTTTTTGAAAAAAGGGAATGATTTCAGTGTTAAAAATCTACGTTTAGCTTTTACAACCAAAATAATTTAATGAAAAATTATGAGAATGAAATTGTTAGCTTAAATACATGAATAACTGGGGGGTAACACAGAAAGGTAAGCAAGCAGAGGTGGTCAATAAATTACAATCCCACTTCGTGTTTGCAGAACTGTGGATCACCAACTAGTCTCTCATAATGTTCTTAAAGAAAGTCAATATTCTTCATCACTTTGAAGGGTCGATTACTTATTCTATATTTCAACAGAAAAATAAAATGCTTCAGTCATTTTTTTTCCAATCTTTTATAACTTATTACAACTTTCAACTGTACACGAAACAAAAGCGCCTAAAATTGACAATAAAATCAAATAGAATAAATGAGAAATGTGAAAAACAAGGGAAAATTAAGAGATGGATATATATAGAGAGAGAGAAAAAAAGAGTTAAAAGTGCGAAACAAAGCAGGGATAGCTAGAGGTGTTAATGCTTTATACTAACCAAAGTACACTCACCACAAATCAATTAGTTAGCAGCCTCTGGTTATCCCAGGACAACACACAGATCAGTTCGCAGTGCTCTGTGACTGTTCGCACTTGAGATTCCACCCAAGTTTTATAAGAAGTGGCGGTTATCGAAGTTAGAAGGCAGGAAGACTGCGGTAGGTCAGAGAGAGGCAAGACGTCACCGGAATAGAAAACAACTGATTGGTGGAAGGGTGATGAGTGATGCTTTTCTGTGTAGGAGTCGGAATTTTGTGTGTTACGGATTACTCGACCCCTCAACGCTCTCCTTCTAAATATCACTAAGAGGAGGAAGGGATAAACAGCAATAAATTAAATTGTGTACGGATCCACTGCCTAGCGCTGCAATCAGTAAGATTTTTTAAAACTTTTCTCGAGAAATTTATAATAAATGAATTTTTGCAGTAGTCTCTTGCAGATGAGAAGATAAATGAGTTTTTATGGATTTTAATTTTGTCGGATTCTTACACTTGTTAACTGAATTTGGGATTTCTATCAACGATGACTTGTATTACTTTTGAAACAAGAATAGGGAATGATTTCAGCGTTAAAATCTACGTTTAAAGTGATGACTATCTATTTATGAGCATATTTAGAACTTCTAGAAGGTAAATTCATCAGGAAAATGAAACTTTAGTTTCTAAGATCATGGCGAATGTTATCGCATTAGATACATTTTATTAGACGACATATTTTATTTTTCTAATACCACGATATAAATCTGAAATTTGTTATATTTTGATCGTTTAAAAATTAGCTTTATATCAAATTGAATACTCAGTTTTATTTTCTAAAAAGTTATTACAAAAGGTCAATTCAATTTCATCCAGATTCAGCAGAATCAGTGTATGAAATAGTAAAGGTATTAAAATTTTAAAGTGCCTCTAAAGGACCGGCATCTGTATCTTCTCATAGGTTTCAAGTCTAAAAGGAGAAAATCATGTGTGGTATTTGATAAGTTTTTTTGATTGCGGAAAAGCTTTCCGGTACATTGGAAAGTAAACTTAGGAAGTTTATAGCTGATGCAATCTTCATTAATTTGGGCGTGGGTTGGTTGGTTGGTTTACGATGACTATCGGTTGTCATTATGACTGCTACTGATTCGCAAAAAGTTGAAATGGAGAGGCAACTCAGGTTAAATGCATTAGTCTCTCGAACCAACGCTCCAATTACACAAGCTTTGTCTCCCTAATCATGGAGAATGAAAAATATGATAGGTTTCAACAAAAACGGTTAAAATTAATCGAGAGATTCTCATCTTCCTATATTTAATAATATAATTAAACTGACAGTACTTGTTGAAGAAGATTTCTTGTTACAAGCTGTAATAAGAAACTTGAGGCTCTTTCCCAAGGTCTTTTGAAGCCCTCGTGGGTAGTACGTCCTCCACACACCCGGTGGACCTAAGTTCGAATCCCCTCGATGACGGGAAGAATTTTTAATGGCCTTTTTCACGATGTGGCTGAGTTAGTCGATATCAGGCGAGGGTAGCGTGTTGTTTTTTATTCCAGAAACTCGGTTTTTCATCCAGCAAACAGAAAATCAACCTCAGAACACACAATTTACAGATAATATACACGGCGCAACATGGCCTTAGTTGCCGATGTTCCTGAAATCCAATAACAGAAACAAATTGTCTTGTGTGAGATTCAATTTTCTGGAAAGATCTTAATGTCGTGAGTCAACTCTGTTTAAACATGGCTTACTCCGTTTAACTAATAAGAAAATCTCTCTTGCAAGAGAAGTCCTGGAAATTGTTTTATCCTAAGAGATTGGCAGGTCCGATGACAGCTTGCGTAACTCAGTCAGCATCTGTATAATCTATATATCTGCTTCAAATATTTTCTCGCAGTGTCCACTTTATTAGGCACACTACGAGGTCAGCGTAGGAACTGGTGCACTATGACTTGATTGGCCAATTAGCCAGAAATTCTCAAGAACAAGAACAAAGATACGTCGCATGATTGTGGCACGTGACTCGGGCTATAAACTGTATGTCCCAGAGAAAAGAAGCGTCCCCAGCAGGCATGGAGAAGGCACTGGGGATTGTAGATGACCTTATGGACAAAAAACGGGACCTTAAGATTCATTGAACGCGGAATGTTTGCAAATATCTGGAGGGCAGATGCCCGTGTTGTCACAATGGCGCCGGAGTGTATTCTTTCATTATCTTTAAATGGTGTATTTTCTATGTATTGTCTTATTTGTTTCCAGAAATATTTGTGAGATAAAAAATTTTAAGTCAGAGGCATTCAACCGGTGGTCAGCTTTCCTGATTCTGACTTAACGTTAAGACTTTAGCTAGGCATACCTTCTCTGAGAGACCAGATTCATGGAAAAACAATGCTAATAGAAAATATACTAAGCGAGGATCCAACTGTACACAGGTTGTAATCTCCTATATGTCCAGTTCTTATGTTTAGTTGGATTGACTAAGTTTCGGTGGTCTGCAATCATTCCAGATGTAATTTATTGTGTTTCTTTATAAAATTATAATGAATTGTGTGGCTTAAAAACACGTTGATTGTCATTTGCTGGTTTTTAAAAATTTAAAACTGTTTTTATTTGTTGTTCTGATTCCAGGTTTAAACTGCTTCGAATTACGGATGGCTCACACTAATCATTCATCCTCTCTGAACAGCTTTCCACCAACGAACGATGAACAGTACATTATATAGGCTTCTATTTCTCCATTTCTATTTCTCTAGAAGAACAGTAACCAGTTCAACTGACGAGTGGATCTTGCAAGGCGAAACCGCTGATTGAGGTTGGTGATGTTTGGCTTATGCACCGCCGCTATCCCATTAAAAAAGAAATTGTGGAATTCCGTCCATAGGTGTGTTTATAAAGACTTCAATCCTTGTGACGCCTTAAACTCTTGGTTTGTGGACTACAGTGGTGTCCGACGAGACTTGAATGACCCCTACGAGCACCATTGGTCAGGTGGAGTGATATTCGTGGTCTTCCAATGCTTTTCTAAACAGCGGTGGTACCGTCATGTTTCCATTTCATGATAACACTACCAACGATCGTCTTTGGATGGTGTAAGTCAGTAGCTGTACGAATCGGCAAAGGAGAAATACTTTTTTGGGAGGGTACTGCAACTTTGAAATAACTGCCAAAGTTTCGCTAGTTGAAATACGTTGGTCTTTTCTTTTTCTGGAAGATTCTGTATTTTCTTCAGGTACATAATTGTTTTGCATTCAGTTATTGGGAGTCTGCCTATCGAGTAGCGATGTTATATTCATCGTAATGTATCCTTTTAATATTAAATTTCCGGACTGATTCGGATTACATTTCGTGGTACAGATATTTCTTCATCTGTCAAAAAGTGATAACCTGAATCGTTACGAAAATAACGGCCCCCATGGGTAGCACAGTGGTTATAAACACAGTCCTCTCCACACCGGGTGGAAAAGGACCCGCTTTGAATTTCGGTCAATGACACGAGGAATTTTTCTGAAGTTTTTTTTTTTTTCTCAATGTAGCTGAGTTAGTCAGTCTCATAGTTGATATCATCACCGTCCTCCCAATACCGGGTGGAAAAGACCTGAGTTTGAATCCCATCAATGGAGAGAGAAATTTTTATGAGCTTTTTCACAATGGTTGAGTTAATCGATCTCTGGCGAAGGTAGCATAGTTTTTATTGAGGCAACTCGGGATTTTCATCCAGCAAACAACAAATCGACCACAGAACACAGGCAATTTACAGGAATTATATACAGCGCAATACGGCCTAAGTTGTTGATGCGCCTAAAACCCTACTACAACCAACTAGCCAACCAACGAGGGATGCATGGTTTTCTCTCCCAGAAACAAGGCGTATAAGAATTAAAAAGGTTTGATGTGTCTGTGAAAAAAGCCCAAGAAAGTTGGGTAATCTACTCAGCCTTCATGGCCTTCTTCAGAAACCCATCAAACTTCTTATTTGATCCATGCCATCTCCAAATAACGCCAACCATACAATCACGTAAATTTTTATTTGTAGTGATTTGTATAATGGGCAATTTGTAGCCATATTCATCTTTTGATTTCTTGCCTTCACCATTCCATTTATGCTTTCTGTTGTAAAGAATAGAAGCACCACCTGTCGGCCGATGCTGAACTTCCCCCACGACCATACTGTAAAACAGGAAGCTGCGCATTATTTTATCGAATCCCGTCTATAGCTCCGATATTACATAAAGGGATTTACTTCCTGATGACCAACACTATCGATAGCTGCGACCTTCACTCACTTTTTTTATCCTTGTTTTCTCCTCTTAATTAAATTTTAAGCCAACCACGTACTTTCCTTGAGTCAATAAAAGTGTCAAACTCTTTAATTCTTTTTAACTGCCACCGTGAAGGTCTCTGGTAAGATGACAATGGGAGTAATTGGAATTTGTTGCTCAAAACTCTTTTTCAGCATTTACACGCCAATATCGATTTTGCATTTTACCTGTTTAACCACATACGTTACAAGAACTGTTCTGAAGACAGCTATTTAAGTCCCTGACTATTTATAAAGAAAAATATAAAGTAAAGCACCGATTTAGAGCTTAGGATCACGGTGTGGGACTTAATAACGTTGCACCGGACGAATATTAATTAATCTTTATTATATCATTGTAGAGCGTGTAGTCACGAAGCTCTCTCGACACGAGAACGACACAATTATTGCTAACCTAACACCGAGTTCATTTTGAGTATTTATTTATCAGATCACTAACAGAGATTGGTACCTTTTGAACAGATTGATGAAGGCTGCTCACGCAAAATAGCTGATGCAATCCCATCTCCTGTGGATGTTCTACAACGTCCTAAGCAAGATTTGTCTGCAGTACTCTAGATATCATTGAAACGAAATATTAAATCCCCACGTTGGCCCGATTTTTACTCCAAGGAGAAAGCTGCTGGAATTCGTCATAGGCCACCTTCTAGAATGCAGTAATGCCAGCTGACCTCTTGTGATCCATGTCATAAAAGCAATATCCTAAATAATTTGAAATTGGATACCATCAAAAACCCATAAACCTTTGAGCATGTGCAATGACAAAGTCATCTACTGTTAAAAAATCTAGATAGTCTAGATTTACAAAAATAAGTTTTTTATTGAAGTTCAGATGTTATTAACGAGTACAGTACTTCATCGTTTGATCCTACTTTGTTTGGACAGACTCCAACTCCATTGCAAGCATATGAATTCAAAATACACGAGTGGAATGGTATATTATAGATTAATATCATTGAGTTAGAGATTAATTTAAGTGTTTGCGAGAACCAAGACAACAAAATGAGTATTCTTGAAGATACCACAATATCTGAGAACATTGTAAAATCAATCACTTTTATAAGATGGCTGAATAGTTACATTAGCGTCAACTGCGTCTTGGCTTGCTGACAGAGTAAACTCTTTTCATTTGAATAAGGTGAAATTGGTCTCGCAACAACTCTTTGAGCTGTCGTTAATTTGGACAGCTCATGTGCTCAGCAAACCGTAGCATCCTTCTGGATCAACAAAAGATCCAGCAATCACAGAACAGAAAAAAGCGACCGGGGATGTGTACAAACAGGAAATAGAACATGGGATAATTTAGTTCCGTTACGCTAGATTTTAATTTAACATTTGGAAATTAAGGAACCTTCGCGTTAACGTGTTATCTCTTGCAAAAGAGGAGATTGGAATCGGTAAGGTGAATCGGAACGTATAAAGTAAAGATAGGTGAGCAAACTTCGTTACAAAAATTTGCCTTCTTTAAGCTGGTGCAGAGTTGCTGTTCTGTAATTTAACAAAAGGTTTTAAGTAGAAAGAATTTTAGTAGTATGATCCACCAACAGTAGGAGTCAGAAAACTTAGTGTCATATTAGAAGAAATGTAAGAAAAACGTAAACTACTAATTAGTATCAGGAATATACGAGATATGGAAGAAGATAGATTTAGTTCCAGTATTTAAGGACAGGTGTCGCAAAATATATGACGTTGAAAAAAAGACTAACTCATCTGCTCACTACGGTCCCTGAAGTTTGCCACCTAATCCTTCCAAGTATGGGACCTAGGGCTGCTCCTTCTTTGCTGAAATTCGGTCCACTTTCAGGACCGAGTGGGACCTAAATAGGTCCCACTCGGAAGTCAAGTGGACCGAATTTCAGCAACGTAAGCAAAGATCAAAGTGTAGCGTCCACATCACACATAGAAATGGTTAATCCTCTGCGTAACCAGGCACTACTAGGTGGCAGATAACTCTCATCGTTCGGTGCAATACCGCCACTTTGTTTATTGAAAACTTGAATCGGTGAAACCTATGTTTAGTCTGCAGAAGCTCCGACAACCTCCATCTCTTCTGTCGTGAAGTATGAGTGATGTCCTTTGAGGTCATGATGGCCATCATGGCAAGTACCAATCTTCCTAGATGTCGCGGGTATGGTTCTAAAACAGTGTTTGCAGGTCAGCACTACATGGACCAAAGGAACCGAACGTATTGGTGAAACTCTAGGAGGCTTTTTGGTAATTATGATACAGCCCCTCTATTTGTCCCTTATACCTGTCCGAAGTTTCTCTCAGTCTTTCATCGTGATTCCATGGTACACAACCACTATACCAAATGTTGTCCCACTTCATGGAAAGCTGCACGAATTACACCACGTGTTCTACGAGCTCTGTTAATTTTGTCGAGCAGTGTAGGTTCTATTACTTCTCGTGTTTGGAAGTTTAGTTTAAAAAAAAGTAAATTTAAGAAGTATATTTGTGGACTTCTCTGCTAACAGGTATCGCTAGTGGTGTTGAAAGTGATAATGCAAGTTGTTGCAATTTCTGTCTTTGTTTGAAAGTTTTTTTTAGATGTTTTGGTAAAAACGGAACGGTCACCCAACATAGAAGGGAGGGTGATTTTATATCCGAGTCATGTTTTGCAGCGAATCACTGAACACAGTTGAAAGGCTCTAATGAGAGAGAGATGAAAACTTTACGTTTCCTATTAGTAGAGAAAAAATTCTTTTTGATTTTGGTGTCCAGTCTAAGAAGTCAGTATTAAAGATTAACGTACATCGATGTTTTCGTACTCTCTGGATGCTTCGAAGATTTTTTTTTTTTTTTTGCTTGTAAAACTGGAGATGTTTGACATCTGTGTATTAGTGGAATGCATCTGTTGATCTAAAGTAAAAAGAAAAAACATCAGTAGATTTTAAACGAATGAGGAAAACGGTGTTCAATAAAAAAGAAGCAGTTGCAGATAAAGCAGCCAGATTTAAGGGTTCGAGCATTGCATTAACATCTTGAAGAGTTCTTCGGGTTGATGATCCTCCTGATTTCTTTCTGGCTCTCATCAATTTATGATATATTGATTCATTCATAATCGTTGGGCTCTGGTGATGAAATTCACTGTTCAGCTACAATATACAACATATATATGGGTAGCCTATGCGATAAGAATGAAATAATAATTGCCGAATTTCTATTGGTCCGATTTTTATGAAATTTGGGATCAAGCAATGCTACCTCGACAAATCTTTTCAAAAGGCCCAAATATAAAATGTAAAGAAACTCCATCTACTAGAAACCGCGTTGTTACATGCAGACGGACAGACAGACACACATGGAGAAGACATGTGCACATTGACTTAGAAATATAAGCGTTTCTCTTTTAGAATGAACAAGGGGAAGAGGGATTTCGCAACAGTCATTTGGACACAAAGATGAGTTGTTCCCTAGCGGGATTTCAACTGTAACTTAATGAAACTGCAGTGATCAAGACACATCAACGACCTCTCCCTTCTACCCACTCTTTAATATCGTTGCGACTGTGGAGTGATTATGGCCATAATTTTGGAAATGTTGTACTAGACTGGAAAAAAAAGAGAAACACGAGTGCATTCACATGAAAAGAGGAATGAGAAACTACGAAAAGTATTTCTCTTTGTGTATTTCTTAGAGCGAATAATCAATCAGCTTCATATGTGCACTGATTAAATTAAGGAGGATTTTTCGTCCGGGACAAGGTTAAATAAGCAACTGAATCAAAGTACAATTGGCTAAATGCAGACATTAATCAAAAAGACATTCAAAACAGATTAGAAATTCATAAGATGAAATCCTGGATTTTCGATTTAATTATAAGACCTTTCACCGAAACGTACAGATGCGCCCATCTCTTATTTATTACTACAATAGGAAAATATAGCATCTTGTAGCTATTCGGGTACAACTGAAAGGAAGAACTGGCTGTAGTTAATTTGGAATAGTGCATCATGTTTCTTATTACTTTCTTTTGCTTCAAAGTAGCTTCATCTTCTCCTTTTTCGTGTATCTCAAATGATATTGAAAGATCTATACATCATTAGATGCATAACGAAGTTCACTAACTCTAGATACACTACAGAAAGTTGGACAGTCTACATCTGCAGAAGATGAAACAGTGTGCAAGAAGACAGTGAATACGGACAGATAAGAAATTCGTTGCATTGTACGAGGGGTGATCATACAATTCTCGGACTGGTTTCGCCCCGAATATGGCCGTCCTACGAAGACACCCAAACTCTTCCTTCATCTCTTTAACTGTTTCCGATGCATTTAAGCCCCATCTGACACAATAACCAATCATATATCGCTGTTCAATCTGTATGTCCGACATAATGTTTGCTTCAAAACGATCCTCAGTGACATGAGGCTAAAAAAAACTCTTCAGGCAACACCAGCTCGACAAGTACTGGCATGCGCACACAGTCTGCTTGCACCAGTCACCGAATTAAATGATCACCCCTTGGAAATCTAAAGGCTCTTTTAAATTATTCCCCCTTGGTCGAGACCCGGGACCAGCGAGTTAAGTTTCCACCCTGATATTAGGGCAATGGTCAGCAAAGGAGCAGATGGAGATGAAGATGCTGAAGAAGGTGTGCGCAATGCTTGGAGAGGAAACGTTGCAGCCAGTGTCCTTGAAGGCAAGGGAAGTCCAGGGGAGATGGGGAGCGGGTCCCTTATGGAAAGAAAGAATGATCTAGGTAATCCCACGTAGAAAGATGGCAATATCTGTATTCGTAGAGGACAGTCGATGGAGGTGGAAATGCTTATGAAGCAATTGTTGACAATAGACAGATATGCGGCTGCAGTTAGTTAGAAGAGTCCCACCCATGGGAGATCCAGGGGTAAGCTCGAGAGAGTGTTACACATCGGGATGAGAACAGCAACAGCAACGACAGAAGGAGAAAATCCCACCCTTGGTACACCCAGAGTAAGCAAACGTTATCTCAGCACGGAGGGACCAGAGTTCAGCAAAAGTACATGTCCTTTACGAAAGAGGAAATTTTATTGATGACAGAAGGACAAGACCCTACCCTAGAAAACCAGGAGTAAGCAAAGAAACTATCTTTCTCCAGTATATGTTGCATTTTACAGCGGATGATGCAACAGCCAGTAAGGGTGAGTGCAATGATTTTATAGAATTTCAAAGGGAAGCAATTGCGGATGTAACTGCAAGTAGGAGAGCCTGTCATCCCCACAAGGTAGATGTTAAATAGAGCGCAATACTATTAAAACAGATAACTCAGCGTACAAAGTGCGTTACATTTCGGGTGCGTTCGATTTTTTCTTAAATTTGTTTTTCTTTTTCTCTGATTCACTGAAGTGAAAAGAAAACACAGTTGTCTCCTTATCCACCAATTACTAAGATTATAAATTTATAGAACACTTTAGTTTTATGTTCTCTAAACTTAACCGTTTAGTTTAATTACAACTATATTATATTTATTTCTCTGCTCCCGTATACTTTTCAGTTTCTTTTAATGAGATTACATGCGAATGTCTGGTTGGATATTTTTAGCGTTTGACTTCTAATAATTAATACTCTCTCTCTCTCTCTCTCGTTAATCTCTGTTTTTTTTTTTTTTTTTTTTTTTCATTCATACATGAGAAACATCTGGAATGCGTGCGCAATTTCCTCCATATTTATAAATACAACGAGAAAATCTGTAAGAAGGTAGCAAAGTAGGCGGATAGAAGGAAACTACGAAAGTTAATATTTAATAAGGTTTCCGCATTTGATTTGTGCTGGTAGCAACAGATCGCATTCAAATCTCGGTGCACTGTCGTCACTCCCTTTCCGAAGGACACAGTAGGGTCCTCCTGAAAAACCATTCCAAAGTCATTACTCCGGATGAAATACGTTCTGCTTCATCTGGCGTCCTATTGAAGTCGCGACCACATCTTGGTTAAAGCACAAAAGACACGGAACCGGGAAAATGAAATTTTCTAATTTTAGAATTGATGTCAGCGATGTTGGCCAACGGATTATCCGCAGATTTAGTCAGAGCACGAATCTCATAAATACGGCCCACTCTGTTTAAAGCAAAGGCTGGTATTTGCAGCTGGATGTGGCTTTTACTTGTATGTAGGATGGAGCATGCGTACTTCGATCATGTGATTGGTTCACGTGTCTGTTCGTACTCACTTTCCCAAAGAGTTGCGAAGTTCAACTTCT
Source organism: Mastigoproctus giganteus (assembly GCF_048544385.1). Taxonomy (NCBI): domain Eukaryota; kingdom Metazoa; phylum Arthropoda; class Arachnida; order Uropygi; family Thelyphonidae; genus Mastigoproctus; species Mastigoproctus giganteus. The sequence goes on from NC_143587.1 coordinate 54,394,334, forward strand.
CGACAGCGATCTATCGAGGTCCATAAGATAATCAGAGATTTTGGGAGTACTTATGCACGCGGATGAAAATAAGCTCAATTCAATTTTATTCCATTTCACATGCATTTGATGTACTCTGAGAATATCGGAGAAATCCTTTTCTTTTCTTTCTTTCCGATATGGGTCTAGTTGTATGATGGTACCTGTTTCGATGTCAGATTAATGATTTAGAAAGATCTTATCATGGATGGTGAATAATGAATGAGAGCAGGATTGCGTCTAACTCGCCACAATTGACTCGGATGCTTTAAGTAGTTTCAGCGATCACTCTATTCCAACCTACTTAAGGGGAACTATTAAGATTAAAGACCACTTTTCTTCCTCTCTGGTGTGTCGCCCCCGTCTGATTATGTTTTTGTCTCATGTGACCAACCGAAGACTTCATAGAGATCGCCTGATTTAGACAGTACCGGATGAGTGGTATTTGAATAAGTTGGGAATTTAAATAACCAAGAAAGAAAGGGAGAAATATGTACAGAAAAGGAAAAATGTAAAGGGAGAGAAAGAACGAAAGAGACAGAAAACTAATTGGTTTACAAAAAAAAATGGCGCATGTCATGTGCCGAGCACGCGCGGAAGATGGTTTTATGTGAAACATCCTTGGCTTGGAAAGATGTTTAGATAATGTTAATTTGGTAGGCTCACGCCCGCTACTTACTCTAATGAATCAACGTTAGTGACTGCATTAGGAACTGATGTAATTTGCATAATTCAAATTCGTACCGAATTTGTACCGAATTGTCACAGTCATAGAAGTATGATTACAACAATAAAACTTACAATAATACGCCTTTGGCGGAAGCTGAAGATGACGTCACTTCCGCGACGCATTTTTTGTGACCGATCAAATTTACTCGGTTGAAGTACCCTCAAGGATGTTTCACGTCAAAAGAGAGAGTGAGAGAGAGACAGAGAGAGAAGAAAGAACAATAAGAGAGAAAAAGGAAAATAAGGACAAAAATAAAGAGGTGAAAAGAGAGATAGAAGAGAGAAAAGAGAGGAGGAAAGAAAAAGGGAAAGGAGAAAAATAAGGGAGCAGAGAAAGAGAGAGAGAGAGGGAAAAATGTGTTATAAAAAGAGTGAGAAAGACAGATAGACTGAGAACAAGAAAGAAAGGGGTGTGAGAAAGAGAGAAAGAGAGACCGAGAAAGAGAAAGAAAGACAGAGAAATAAACCGAGAAAGAAAGAGAAAAAACAGATAAAGAGGTAAGTGAAAAAGTGCGAAAAGAAGAAAGAGAAAGATAGAAAGATAGACCAAGAAAAAGAAAGAAAGAGAGAGGGGGAAAGTGCGAAAAAAGAGGGAAAAAGACAGAAAGATAAACCAAGAAAAGGAAAGAAAGCGAGAGAGAGAGAGAGAGAGAGAGAGAGAGAGAGAGAGAGAGAGAGAGAGAGAGAGAGGAGAAAAGTGCGAAAAGAGAGGGAAAAACAGGGAAATAGACCGAAAAGAGAGAGAGAGAGAGAGAGATAAGAAAACTGTGTGAGAAAAAGAGTGAGAAAGACATCGAGAACAAGAAATAGAGAGAGAGAGAGAGAGAGAAAGAGAGAGAAAAAGAAACACAAAAACAGAAATAAAGACAGATAGATAGACAGAGAAAGATAAATAAGGAGAGAGAGAGAGAGAGAGAGAAAGAGAGAGAAAAAGAAACACAAAAACAGAAATAAAGACAGATAGATAGACAGAGAAAGATAAATAAGGAGAGAGAGAGAGAGAGAGAGGAGGAGTGTAAGAAATAGAAAGAGACAGAAGACAGTGTCTCTAAAAACAGAAAGAAGGACAGAAATAGGCGGAGAAAAAGAAAAATATAAACATAACGGCAAGGGAAAGTGCGAGGAAAAGAGAGAGACAGAACGAGAAAAAAGAAAAACAGAAAGACAGAGGGGAAAGTGCGAAAAAAAGAGAGAAAAATACGGAGAGATAGACCGAAAGCGGGAAAAGGAGAGAGAGAAAGACAATGAAATAGGCTGAAGAGAGAGAGAGAGAGAGAGAGGAAAAGTGTGTGAGAAATAGAATGAGAAAGACAGATAGACTGAGAACAAGAAAGAAAGAGGGGTGTGACAAAAAGAGAAAGAAAGACAGAGAAATAGACCGAAAAGAGAGCGAGAGGGAGGACAGCGATATACACCTAGGAAAAGAAAGAAAGAAAGAGAGAGAGGGGGGAAGACAGAGAGATAGACTGAAGAAAAGGGAGAGAGAGACCTGAAAGAAGGTATATGAAGTCGCGAGCAGTTGGAGGAAGCAGGCATGGACAGGAGAGATTAGTGATGGTGTCCGGTCCAGATAAAGATGCTGCTGCAACAACAACGCCCGGCTGCGCTGACCCCTTTTGTGCCACCTTAAAAGAGAAGACCTTTTAAGCCCTTCGTGTTCCTTTCGAGCGACAATCGTTTGTTGACTCGCGCCAAATCCCTTTTGACAGTTATGCGAACCACGATTAATGCTATTTGCGGTGCAACAGATTTCATTTCTTCCTTCGTTCTTTCCACGACAAACTGCGTTTGCTGTATTCGTAAGTAACTGGATGTCCTTCGGTGGAATAAAATAAGCCAAACGAAGAGTTGAAAACATCTTAATTAAATAGAGAGAGAGAGAGAGAAAGAGAGAGAAAGAAAACCTCTCAATATTTTAGATGCGTTGAAACGCTGCCATTTCATCGAAGAACGAAAATTATTTCAAAATTAGATTCGCTCGGCTAATCAAATTCCTTTAAGAGAGTCTTTCTCTCTATTCTTACATCGCACTACTTAAGATTAATGCAACGCGCGCGCGGACTCCACCCTGCCACGAGATACCGTGTGCGTTGAATCCGCTGACAGAAGGCGTTGCCGGCTTTCCACACATCCGTCAACTGTCACATGACCAAATGACGTAACGGGTGCACTTTTAAATCATAATAACGAAGAGGGCGAGCAATTCGGGCTTTAATCGTCGAAACAAAACGGTTCGAAATCGCGTTAATACGACCACTGCCACCAGAGGTCGCCCTAATCGCTTATTTCCAAAAAGCTCCGAAATCGAGATAGACGCGACCTTTACCGCAGGCCCATATTTATCTCACACGCCGCCTAATAGCGTACGTTTTGAACATTAAGACAATAAGCGCGTGCCGTAAAAACAGACATCCAAACGGACCCGCTCTGGGCGTACAAACTTAGGAAGCTGTCTCCTTGCCGCTGCCAACATCAGCGGCTATCGAGAGATTGCCGGAAATGAGGAGTTCTCGGGGCTGATGTTGCCATCCACCGAGACATGTTGCCGTAACGCACGCGTTGCTCATACTAATCAGCCGAAACTTAGGAGGAAATTACTCGAGGGGGTTGACGAGGGTCGTAACAGAGGATTCACAAATAGGGGCGGGGGAAGAGTGAAAATTCGGTTAGCCGACTGCGTTGGACGAAAGGAACCAAAGGGGAAAAAAAAAGTTTTGTGCCAAGTCTACTGTTGTCAACATCTCCACTGCCGAAGGAAATAAGTTCACCTGACACAGGCGTAATTTGCACGCGCAACACCGCTTTCGCAGACCCACAACCTTCGCTTGGATATCCTGCACTTCGCTTTTTTATAATTAAGTACGAAAAGAAATTTGTTGCCATTAATTTGTGAGCGTAATCAGGAAAACTTCCGACAGTCCTCATTTTTGTTTCTTTTTTTAAATATAAGATTATTGAGCGGGATGGCACATTACCTTTTCTATACATCCATTTTTAACCTTTGAGAAGATGCAAAGGTATTTCTCGTTACATTTCCTTTAATCCTGAGAGCAAACCAGCCTTGGAACACGCAATTTACAAACTGTTTGGTTATTCTTAAAAATTGTTTAGCGTCGTTTGCTTACATTGTATAGTAATGGCTCGCAGCAGTCTCGTACTTGCGCTTGCGCAGATTTTGTTCTGCGTTGAACTTTGTTTTCAAGCCCCCTCCAAAATTCGTTATCATCGCAAATATAAGGAAATTTGGACGTATAGCTAGGCCTCAGCATTCATTGTATTGTCAAAAACATCCAATGCTCCCAGTCCAAACCATAAAAAAACAGCCCCAGACCATCATGCTGCCTCCGCCAAACTTCAGTGTCGGGACGATACAGTCGGGTAGGTAGCTGTCTCGGAGTATCAGCCACACCCAGACATGACCGTCAGTCAGTGGATAGCTGCACGACAGTGCTAATCCGTATTATGCAATTTGCTGCGCACTGTACTGGTGTTGACATGTGTCTCAATCGTCTCACTGATAATCTGTGTGCGACAATGCCGACCTGAGTTCCCAGCAGACAATTTTATGCAGACCCCTTTCACTTGCAGATTAGATCATCAATCGCCGATGTAGGGACATTCAATGCTGTTGAAATGTCACGTGCAGACCGATTATTTCTCTTTTCACCCTATTATTATTCCGCGTTGGAAGTCTGTTAACTCCATCGATCGCAGCATCTTACATTCCCAATCACTCTACCGTTTCCTTGAAGGCATAGGAGCATATTTATAGTCTTGTCTGACACGTGACGTTTGGGTAGGACGTGGCTAACACTCAATGGTGGGGTGTCCGTTTATTAATAGTAGGGCACTGTATATGCATACGCACCTAATTGTCTTCATCATTTCCGTTCGTCCGTCCGTCCTCATGTAATAATTACAATCGAGGTTAGGAAATGCGCATGCGAAGAATTTTGAGCTCTTGGAAACGGATAAGGTTCTAAATCACGTAGGTTGGCGTATTTTTTTTTTTTTATTTGTTTTAGCCAAGTACCTTGGATGATTGGAGACGGGTCGCTTGGTTCAATGAGTCCCGTGTCCAGTTATTTCGAGCGGACGGGAGGGTGCGTATCTGGGGGAAACCGTACGAAGCTATGCACCCGTCATGTCAACAGGGAACCTATTCAGGCAGGTTCAACTGGCACACGTTGGGACCTTTGGTACGTCTAGACGCATCTCTGAACGGTCCAGGTTACGTGTCCATCCCTGCAGACCATCTGCATCCCTTCATGGACATCGTGCACCCACAGGGCAGTGGACTCTTCCAGCAGGACAATGCGCCTCCCCACAGAGCCGTGGTGACTAGAACATAGTTCGAAGAGCATTCTGCAGATTTTACCACCATGGAATGGCCTCCCCCGTTTACCGGACATGAACCCTGAGGAGCATTTTTGGGATGCTGTGGAAAGGTCCGTTCGAGTTTTAGATCCTCCACCCAGGAATGCGACAAAATTATGGAGTGTTGCAGCAACCATGAGTGGAATGCTTTTGTGAACTAGTGGACTCAATGCCTCGTCATGTGACTGCCCTTATCCGGGTGAAAGGTGGGCCTACCCGTTACTAGGCATGTATCCCATGATTTCTGTGTATTTCCGGATATTTGTGTATATAAATACACAAATATCCGGTTAATACCGTATTTATTTCTACAAGTTTAAAATATACAATTGTATAAATTTCTAACCCAAATTTTAACATTCAAATTATCGATGAAAAACACACATATTTAATAAAGAAACAAAACAAAAAAAAAAACACTTTTTGTGTACATCAACTCGTACGTACACAACACAATACAGAATTCAGCCCGTTTCTATCACAATAATGCAGTTATCTAAAATATTCGTTAGAATAAAATTATACAAACAAGACAAAATCTCCTTAACAGTAACAAATTTAGCATCTTCTGATACACGAGAAAGTGAAAAAATTTTCATCCTTATGTGATAGAAGATAACTCCTTGAAGGGTATTACTGAGTCTTGAATTCACCCTGCTCTCTCTCTCACACAAGGAAATGAAATAACGAACCGGAGAGTAGCGTGTCCTCTCGATACTCCTTAGAGACTTGAAGGAGAGTTAGCCGGAGACCGATTCAATTCTGTTATTTGGAGACCATATCAAGGGAATATCACCTCGAATAAAGGAACAGCGTAGGCCTTTTGTTATAGAAATTAGCATTGTTAGTAAGGATACGGAAACGGAACTTCCCAGACACCAGCGCCCTCTTTGATCAGTTAAATTCAATATACCAATTAACAAATTATATTTTAACTTTCTAAATACTCAGATTCGCTTTAATATTTGATATTTATTTATAAACTTAAATAAACCATTAAATAGTTTATATTAATTAAATAATTTGCTCAATTAGAAAATTAGACACGCAAACGGAAGTTCTCAGACGCCAGCACCCCCTTTGATCAGTTAAACTTAATATAAGGATTAACAAATTATATTTTAACTTTCTAGTTGCTTAGATTCGGTTTTTATTATATTTATATTTTATATTGTATAAATTTATATAATAATATTTATGTTATATAAATAAATTTGCTAATAAACCTAAATAAACCGTTAAATATTTTATATTAATTAAATAATTTGCTCAATTATAGAATTAGATATTAATAAAGAGAAATTATTTTTAGATATTAATAAAGAGAAATTATTTTTAGGTATTAATAAATAGAAATTAAACACATCAGGGAATATCACTCCAGATAAAGAAACAATGGAAGGCTTTTGTTATAGAAATTAGCATTTTTAGGAATGATACGGAAACGGAAGTTCCCAGACACCAGCGCCCTCTTTGATCAGTTAAATTCAATATACCAATTAAGAAATTATATTTTAACTTTCTAAATGCTCAAATTCGCTTTAATATTTGCTACTTATTTATAAACTTAAAGAAACCATTAAATAGTTTATATTAATTAAATAATTTACTCAATTACAGAATTAGACACGGAAACGGAAGTTCGCAGACACCAGCGCCCTCTTTGATCAGTTATAAGGATTAACAAATTATATTTTAACTTTCTAAGTGCTTAGATTCGGTTTAAAATTTGCTATTTATTTATACGTCGTTTTAATATTAGTTTAATAATTTTAATAGTTTCATAATTAAACTGTTTAATAGTTTAATTATTAAATATTTTATATTAAGTAAATAATTTGCTCAATTAGAGAATTAGACACGGAAATGGAAGTTCTTAGACACTGGCGCCCTCTTCGTTGAGTTAAATTTAACATAGCAATTAACAAATTATATTTTAACTTTGTAAATGCTTAGATTCAGTTTAAAATTTGCTATTTATTTATAAACCTAAATAAACCATTAAATATTTTATATTAATTAAATAATTTTCTGAATTAGATATTAATAAAGAGAAATTATTTTTAACGTCATATCAAGGGAATATCACTTCAGATAAAGGAACAATGGATATATTTTGTTATAAAAATTATCATTTTTAGGAATGATACGGAAACGGAAGTGACACCAGCGCCCTCTTTGATCAGTTAAATTTAATATATCAATTAACAAATTATATTTTGACTTTCTAAATGCTTAGATTCGGTTTAAAATTTGCTATTTATTTATAACCCTATATAAATTATTAAATATTTTATATTAAGTAAATCATTTTCTCAATTGGAGAATTAGCCTTTAATAAAGAGAATTGATTTTTAAACGCTATTTTCTTTCAGTTTATATTTTCATTTTTAGTGAAAGTTTCTAGTTCGGGATTTAACATTAATGAGAAAAAAATGGAAGTTTAGAATAGTTACGCTAAACGAGCGAGTGGAAAATTCGTATTATGGCTATTAACCACTTAGGATAAAAGCTTCGATATGCACCTTAAATGTAAGCAGAGTCCCGGCATCATATTCCTAATAGCGAATGTAGGATTTCTTTTAAATAATTCACATAGTCCTTTAAGTAACTGCTAATTTTCAAATTAAGAAGAAATTAAACGCGACCATATTCCTCTGGAGATCGGATGTTTGGAAATAGCAGCTTAAATCACTATAATGGACTAATTCGTATGTTTATATACGAAAACAAATTAACGTTGACATATCTGCTTTCATCATTTTGTTAAATGGAAAGTTATGTTTCTTCAAGATAGATTACAGAAGAGTGTAAATATAGTTAAATGACTTCCTTGATTGAACATTACCTTTAATTATAATTTTCATCTCGCATTCTAGTGAAGTTTCATAGTGTATGTTAACAACAAACAGTCTAAAATTATAAAAATCGTAAACAAGTGTCTAAAATGTTGAAGTTCGCACCAGATCACATGACGTTTTCCTCGCTATGAAGGGTAATACCTAGTACCTATATCTATCTACCTATATGTTTATCTGAGAAACAATTGATGGCTTCGTGAAAGTAGAGAATTACATTTCTCGCGAATACAGCATAACTTGATAACACTATTAACCTAAATTAAAATTAAATATTTATGATGTCGTTCAATGTCCATTGCTTCATGGGAAAGAATCTAACTGGATATGAGAAACTCCAAACTACGTATTTCGTCTAGGATGCCAATCATTATGCCATTGAAGCTGCCTTTTGAATTTTACAACATTGAAATAGATTAAAGGAGATCATGATTATGTGTAGGAGCAAACATAATACTGTTTTTTTTCGCCTTTATTAGACAGAAATACATTAAGGCAAAGGCACGATCTACATCTTATCTTCCAACTTATTTGTCTTCTGATATCAATTTCTGAATAAAATAAATTAAATTAAAATTAATTAATTGTAGACAGGATTTATATCTGTTTTTGTCTCATCCGAAGCTATGGTCAACGGAGCTGTTTTACCCTTTAACAACAGACGTATAGCGCAGAAAGAATGTTTTGTTTTCTCACGTTGCTATAGTAGCAAGGAGTTGGATAGGAGGTAGGGAAGGGGTATTCGTAGCTTAGATGCAAACAGACGCACACACGCACACACATACTACATGTGCTTGTGTATCGTAATATGTTTTGCATTTTATATCGATTGCAATGAGAAGGCGGACAACGTCGTGGAGATCCAGGTCACGTGATCCCCCCCCCTTTCGGTACTGAATGATTGTGTCAATTATGATAAAAGGTGCGGTATAATGGTCGTCCAGGAAACTCCTGACTACAACACCGTTTGCGTACACCTGGAATGAGGAGCATTACCATCCTAGGCTGTTACCGGCGCTCGCTGCTACTCACCCAAAGAAAAGGTAGGGACGTTTGGAACGTCGATGTGACTGTTGTTGAAAAGCATCTTAAATCCTTTGCAAAAGCGCTGCTGGTATGAATGTATAGTTTAAACATTGAAAAGTTAGCGCATATATCTGAGTGATAGTAATAATAATTAATCAAACAACGAACTTCATTAGCTTGCGCTGTCTCTCTAATACTGAGGGCGCTCACTGCAACGAATTCCTCCCAGAGAGGCACAAAATGCACTGCCAACGAGAGAACTGAGTTTCTTATTAACTTTTTTTTTCACTGAAAATTAGCAAACTTTATATTTGTAAAAAAAGTCTAAAATTAATAGATATTTTAGATTTTCACATGCGAGGATTAAATTCATCAATCACCACGTAGCGATATCCACAGTAACACTGAAGACCCAAATCATGAGCTCCTGGGATGGAAGATTTGCATCCTAAATTTTCTTTGTTTGCTTTTACGTATCAAATTTATGTTTATATATTTTAATTAAAATTATTTCCTTTTATACTCTTGTACAGCCATCCAGTAGCGTATGGAGTTTACCAATTCATTGTTTTCGAAAGCTGATATAAAGGTGCTCAATTAACTATGCTCATTAAGTACTTAATGAGTGGTTGCTTAATCCACTATAAAACAATGAGAGAACTCCTCTAATTTTAAATTAACTTGTAAATGACATTCATTTAATGTGGTTGAGTCTAATGAGCTGCTTTAAAATTTATTTAATAATAATAATAGTGGTTTATATTTTTAAAATAATTTATTACAACTAAATTCATGAAATAAATTAAAATAGAAGTTCGGTGATTTTTTTCATCCCCGAAAGTTGACGAACCAGCCATGAAACACACACAACCTACATATACGATACCAGTGGAGAAAAATAACCTCCCAAATTTACCATTTCTTTCTCCTTTCATCTTTTTATAGTTTATGAATTAATTTCCAGCAAAATTTCACAGTATACTTATAACTGCGAAGTAAATGTTTTGTCTTCTTTAGATTTTCCATCTGTATGTGATTTGTTATCAAATACTTCAGATGTAATCTGTAAACTTTCCTTAATGAAGGATGAGAATTTTAAAAGCTTAAGGATATAAATAAAAATTCTAGTCGTTTGAATAGCGCTGCCTTAACAGATATGTTCTGTAAATGTAGCTTCCCTGCTGGTATTGTCTGCTACGCGGTACAGCCACCTCACAGGGGCATATGCATTTTTAAAAAAACTCCAATGAAACTCAATTTATTTTGTTTTATTTGATGTATAAACATACTAGGACTAAAATATAAAACATAATTATTAAGGTATAAGAGGTACCACCGTCAAAAAGAAGTTGCTACAGCTTGGGGTTGTCCAATATGACGTCTGATATCCTGACACAGAATACAGCCCCCCTCCCCTCGGACCCCTTTGATATTTCTTGCAGAGACTTTTTGAATTCATACGTGACTTTTTTGGGGGCTGTCATCAACTTGCTGGTGCATTTAGATTATTAGTGTCAGACTGGGGAAAGCGTGCGACAGTTTTTAATTTCAACACTTATTCTCTTAGTCCATTTTTAATTCAACTTTTAGACTATCATTTAAAATACATTTTACACTAAAACTTACTTTTACAGTTTACAGTATCCTTAAAATGTGCTCTAAAATCTTGAATTTACATACAAAAACCCAAAAAAGTACAAATTCCCTATATCTTTTCTGCACTCTATAAGAAATGTTTCAATGTTCCAAGCTATCCAGTGTGGGATAGTTTGAAAATAACCTGAAGAAGGATTCGTAAAAATCTCGGAAACGTTGTTGTGAGTTGCTTTTGGTGATATCAGAGCGAGTACATCAGATAAACTAACTACCAGTTAAACGAGAGTGGTAATATTCTCAAAGATGCTTTACCCTTGGCAATCTCCTTTCTTGATTTGAAAACTGATTTCAAGAGTTATCGAGTAACGTTGATTTATTTCCCATATTAGGAAGTCAAGTTTAACTACGCTATTGCTCAAGAGATAATGAACAAACCCAAAATGTAAATAAATCTAAAATGTTTCAATACAGTATGACAAAATACTGTTATAATCTATTTCGAGACATTCTTTTTTAACGTGACTTATAATGTGAAAATTAGCATGTTGGCCGAATATCTGGTTCTATTTTTAATTTGGTATTTAAATTTTTATTCGCGTTTTTTTTTGTATGTTTGTTCCTTAGCTTTTGATGACCAGTGTACAATATCAATATCTCCGAAAATTGAGGTTGTTTACCGCCTATTGAGAAGGAAAAGCAGAGTTGCGATTGGCTTTTATTGTTCGTATTACAGAGAGCATGTCTGCAATACGTACTAATTGGAAACAGAAAATATAAAATATTTATGAATATGAGTCAGAGTTTCGATCAATAATTCCAGAAACTATTTGCCTCCGTTTCATCACAAATTTCTACTCTAGTTTCTGTGTCAGAAGTCTAGGAATTCGGCACGTGACATTCAGCATTGTACTTGCCATAGTTTTACGAAATCACAAGGCTCAGTTAGCTGCAGCCCACAATGGTGTCAAGCCTTACGCTTTAATAAGCTCTGAGAAAGTAGGTTATCAGCTAGCTAATTAAAGGAAGATACTGTGGAAGAGAGGCCATTAGAAAGAAGGGCGTCACACACTGTTAATTCACCACTAGTGGTGCCCCTAATTGTTACAAACATGGTGGTACTACACCTGACAGGTAAAAAACTTTCTGGGAAAAAAATTATGGTTTTTTTAAAATTCTACTTGGAGTATGCCAAATGTTCCATCTTTGTTTAATGGATTGCAATACTACTGCATGCTTTTTTTAGATTTTAATTTTAAAAGTACTGTATTTTCTACGCCTTTTATTTTCAAAAAAAATTAATTAGCTTAAAAATTAAAAAAATTATAAGAATAAAATATAAAGATTAAGCTATTATCCTCTTTCATTTTCCAGTTAAAAAAATTATTAAAAGCGTAAAATTTAAATTTATTTCTGCTTATTAAATGTATAAATAGTTTTTAAAAGCTAAAATAAAAATAAAAAACAAAAACAGAAATTTTTATGAATTCCTGTGATTTTCTTTCCATTAATCCACTTTTCTACAACAACCGTGCGTTTAACTTTAAGTGCCCATATCTCTTGAGAGTGGCTATTGTTTCGAATCTTGTTTCGACCCAAATCTTGGCTATTGTTTCGCTAATCATCACCCAGAAATAACCTTCATACAATCAATGTAACACTCAAGTATTTCTAATAACAATAAAATGGTATTTAGTAGATCCTCGATGGAATTTACTTGGAGAATATTAAGGGGGTTCGGCAATCGGTAGTCAAGACGAGCAGAAATATCCTATAAATGCATCTCTGACCTATTACGGGGACAAACGTTCTTACGTGACTTGTAAAGGGAATGCTCTCATTTAACCACATATTGGTGATCTGCCCAAGAGAAATCTTTTCTCCTCCAGTTTACCAACACCTCAGAACATTATCTACAACATTGAGTAAGGTTGAAGATCGACAACTTAAATGCAACCTTAGTAAATGTTGATTTGAAATTCTTTATAGAGTGATAATTCTAGAATAATACAAATATTTTCTATTTTACAATAAAACTCTTTGTATTCTTTTTGCCTTTTCAATTTTCATAAGAACAGTTAGCATTTTTTACATTTGAGAAAATTTTTTAAAAATTTGGAAAATGTGTTTTTATCAGAGACGAGTTCGGTAAGTCGCAGTGTTTGCAAACTCAATATCTGCTGGGTGACCTCATCGAGGATTTTAAGGCTTTAGAACTAAATGCTGAGGGTATAATGCCAAGAGCATCTTTACATTTATTCCTTATGAACGTCAGTAGTTTATCTAAATATAAAGAAGGAGTGTACAAATATTTTATGCCATTTTGCCAATATATATCAAAGGCATTATATGTATCCAAGGTGGGTTTGAATATATTTTATATATTTTATATTTGATGGCTGCAAAGAGATTCCCAATTGTATCATCTTTGATCTCTGGACCAAAGAAGGCGATAAGAGATTATCTTGGATCATGCCTCTCGCTTCGGCTAACTCTTACAAATGAGATCTTCAACAAATAAGGCATCATCCGGATAAATTCTGCAGAGATAAGCTCTGCAGAAAGAAAAGTCAAGAGAACTGTTATCAGCTGATGAATCTGTGATGGACACATTCGTGGGACCAATGGATGCTTTACCCTTGATGTATAAACATACTAAAGTACATGATCTAAAATAATCTATATAATTTTTCAAATATATATTACATCAACCTTATGTATATAAGTAAAATTCTATAAATTTCTCGGGTCGAGCCCGCATGTGTTGTACCACAGTCTGTAAACCCCTTCTCCACTGGCACATAGCCGTCCCGGGGTGATCCACTTTGAAGTAATTTCTGTTTAAGTCATTTATTTATTTATAATTGTAAATAATATATAATAACTGGCTTATAATTTATTTATAATTATAAATAAATATAATATATATTTATTTATAAAGAATATAATATATAATTTATAGAATATAATTTATTTATAAAGAATATAATATATAATTTATAGAATATAATTTATTTATAAAGAATATAATATATAATTTATAGAATATAATTTATTTATAAAGAATATAATATATATAATACATGTTTATCTATAAAGGCTAATTGTATATAGATAGATATACACTATCCAGTCAAAAAATTATAACCACCAACCATAGGAGCCGACAGGATATTTTGCAAGGAGTGCATGTGGGAATAAACTTTTTGTTCACCAAATTTCCGAATACATGCAATACTATGGATTTCATGTTTCTGTTGGACCGAGACATTGGAGTGATTGCTCTCCGCAGTTTGTCACCGTACCTTCCATCTACTGTCCATACGCATAGCAGGAAACGTGATTCATCGGAAAAGGCAACTTTTTTTCAAGTCTTTAATGGTCTAATGATGCCGTCCAGCTGCAAACTTTAGGCCTCGTTGGCAATGCATGGTTGTAAGCATGGATACCTTGACAGAGCACCTACTCCGGCAGCCCATACGAAGGAGGGGTTCGTCGGATCGTTGTCTTGGAAACGTCGCTGGTCGTCTCCTGATTAAGGCCATGGTCAGCCATTCCACAGTTTTTCGTCTATCGTTCCACAAAAGGCGGGACAGCCTTCGTTCATCACGACCATCGATAAGTCTTCAGAACCCCCATTGGCCTAGCGACTGCTGCTGTGCCCACTATTCATTCCCTCTTGGAACATCTTAACCACAACATTCTGCGAATAGTCCACAAGCTTCATGGTTTCTGTAATACTGCTACCCTTCAACTGGTTGAGAACCAGCAAAAATATTTACTAGTTCTCAACGCGAGACATGTGCAACCAATCGAGGGGTCAAACAACCGATTGCTGAAACACGAGGGTGGTCATAATGTTCTCACTGGACAGTATATGTAATAATAATAGTATACATATAATAATATGAAGATACGTATTATTTAATCGGTTATTAATAATAAATTATTATTATTTATCAATAGTTGAAACCAATTCATCAATCTGGAGATGCTCACATGACCACTGTTTAAATGAAGGGGACAGTTGCCTGAATTGATGGTTATCTTACTATAATAACTGGTGAATTAGTTTATTTTGGGTTAACTATTAATCTTCTTATCTCTTATGTACTTCAGGATGCTATAAAAACCGATCCCAGAGTGAAGTGTGAATTATTTTTGCTCGCATTTTTCCATCCTGTGCTAAGTGATTTTAAGATGGGGTGTCGACCTTCGAAAGAAGTTGGGCCCCGTCCTGGTAAGCACCATCTTCTTCAAGCGTACACCGATCACGGAGGCGGGATCAACTGCATGGTTCTCAGCGATGACAAGTCCCTACTTGTAACCGGAAGTGACGACAACACTGCCAGAATGTGGAGCACTCAGTCCAATCCTGTTGAATGTATAGGTGTGTTGGAAGGCCACGAAGGTTACATCACGTGTTGTGCAGTGCACGAGCAATACGTCCTTACCGGATCTTCGGACAATACAATCAGGAAGTGGTTTATCGCTACTGCTGACTGTCTTTTCGTATATCGCGGCCACGAGTCTCGAATCAGTCGGATTGTCTGTTCGGGGGAATATCTCTTTTCTGCTTCCAGTGATAAAACAGCCAGAGCTTGGCTCTTCAATCCAGACGACATTGCA
The DNA here is from genome assembly GCF_048544385.1 of Mastigoproctus giganteus. Taxonomy (NCBI): domain Eukaryota; kingdom Metazoa; phylum Arthropoda; class Arachnida; order Uropygi; family Thelyphonidae; genus Mastigoproctus; species Mastigoproctus giganteus. The sequence continues at coordinate 54,409,564 of NC_143587.1, forward strand.
GATGACCCACAAGATGCGTGTCTCAAAGTATTTCAGGTAAGCTTCCATTCTGTTCTAATCTCAAAATTCATGAAATGCAGACGCGAGCTCTGTTAGCTTCAGCTGTAGTATGCTCTTTGAAAGGCATTCACAGTCCCAACCCACAGGAGTTTAATTGTAGTTGGATCAATGGATATATATGTATATGTATAATTGTGGTTGGGTGGCTCCTGGACTATCGTCCATCTCCACCTGTCTTATTTACAAACCATGTAAAAAGGCCTGAATGTATGTTGTGTTATGTTTGTGAAGAAAATGTGTGTGTTGTACGTGTTGGTGCAGATCCTATAGCCACCAGGGAGCGTCACCACCTGGGCAACTGCTGCCTGGTGCCCGTCCCTAGCCAGACCCAAGTGCCAGCAAAAAAAAAAAAAATATATATATATATATTATATAAATACATTAATTAATTAAAAAATTAAAAAATAGTAAAATAAAAATGAAATAATAATAAATAAAAATTAAATTAATTAATTAAAAATAATGAAAAATAAAAATAAATAAATAATAAATAAATAATAATAAAATACTAAATAAATAAAATATTATAAATAATAAATAAAAGTAAATAAATAAAAATAAAAAATAAATAAAAATCATCCCGCACCAGGACATACCAACAAGTAGAATGGCTCAGCTAAAAAAATTATAATAACAAAAAATAATAAATAAAAAAAATCAATGGATCAATGGATAAACTCAGATAAATTGGAGAAATTCTGGTATATTTCATAATTCCAAAACAATTAACTTTAACTTATCGAATGAAGTTCTAACCGCCACTGTAAATAACTTCAGGATACACCATTCAAAATACATTCATCAACCATCCCACAGCACCCACCAATGACGTTATATTCGGCGCAGAATACATAGTGGCGGCACGGTAGTGCCTGTCAGTTCGTCATTACGAATCCCGTGCGTTGGGGAAGGGGAAGGACCCGAAGGAGTTTGAACGGGGAAATAATTTACGGCTCTAGGAAGACGTTGCCAACCTCTCTGCAACTGAGCATTGTCTGCCTGGCGCATTATGACCCACGTAGTCCATGCGCCATTAAACCCCAGTACAAACCAAGCCAAGCATTGTCTGCTGTAATGAAGGTGTTGCGGGAATAGCCCAAAGAGGGACACAAAACCACCCGATTTGCCGGTATGGGAGACCCCCACTGGTCACAATCGAAGTGAACGGCTGTTTGCCCGCGCTGCTAGGAAAAACAGACTGCTCACGATCCCTCAATTAACGGAAGACTACATTTTCTTTTGTTGTTATTTGCTATTTGGTTTTTAGGAGCATTAGCAACTAAGGCCATATTGCTCCGGGATATGCGGTGGTCATTCCCTAACCTTTCCGCATCCTCCGTATTTGGTGGTGACGGGCTCGAACCCCGGTCTAATCAAGAAGCGCGTGCTACGCACTGCTGCTGCTCCTTCCCACCTGGCTACGGAGGCGCCATGGAAGACTACAACCAGGGCCCACAAAGAAACATTTCTAAGCACATCATCAAGCGGACGCTTTTGCGGATAAGCCTACGGAGTGTGTGACCTGTTCATATGCCTACGTTAACCGACCGTCATCGACACCCCCATCTGGTCACGGGCGCACCGTTCCTGAAACTTGGATGACTGGAAAAGAATCGCGTGGTCTCATGAATCAAGGTTACAGCTCCATCATTCCGATGGACAGGTGCGTATTCCACAACTGCTGCAGCTACACTACTACTAGTGCTATTATATAAATAGGCCACCCGAATAATTAAATTCATCTGCCATGCTGTGTCTTATATCTTTTAACTGCGTGTGTTCTATGGTCGATTTGTCTGTTTTTCTGGACGAAAAAACCTTGCTATCTACGTCTGAGACCGACTAACTCAGCCAAGGAGTGAAAAAAGCCCATTAAAGTTCCTCACGTTTTCGACGGGATTCGAACCCGGGCCTTTTCCACCCGGTGTGGGGAGGACGGTGACGATCCCACTGCGCTACCGCGCAGATGCTGCAACTAGACTGCACGGTTGGACGAAAATGATTTGGGAAGGATACTTTCAGGAAAAACACTGGGTCCCCTCATTTCCACTGAACACACACTCAACGTCAGATCCTACACAAGGGTTGAACAAACGTTCCTGGTGCCGCCTAACCTATGACTTACATACCTCGTATGTAATCCTACCTCGTAGATCCTACCTCGATACCGTTTCAGTTCAAGTCAAGTTTTGCCCTACATGTTGGCCGTACATAATTTATAACCACGGGACCATCAAACTCTTTGTGATCATGTGCGATGAATGATTTGACTAGTTTTCTTAGGAAATGGATTAACTAATTTATTCAAAGTGGATTGGCTAATTTTCTCCAGATGAAAATTAGCTAGTTTTCTGGAGATTAATAGTGGAAAACGACCATCTTGTAGACGGATGAAATTCATTCATCTAAATGACAAAATGGAGTTATTTGAAACAATGGGTTTTTGGAGATTTTCTGATTTATGCAGTAGGTTTATAGGAGACAATCCATCGTGAGACAGCCTGTCTTATAAATGGTACAGTTATTAAATTGCTAATAAAAAAAATGTGTTTTCAATTCTTTTTTGTCTTTTACGACAAAAAAACATTTTTGGATTGAGCCTACATTTTTGATATTTCAAGTTTTAAATATTGTTTAAAAGTGGGAAAATATTTCATAACCACTTTGTACATAAAACTTCGGTGATAACTCAAAGTCTAATTTAAAACATAAAATGCTGTCGTGTTTTTCTCTTAAGCCAAACATGGATAATAAGAGAAGAAATGTATGACAACCATTTAACTTTAACGGTTGGGTGAGTAAGAAAATTTCAAAAACTTCCAAAGCTTTTAACAAGTACGTACAGAGGACAACGAACTGTTCTGAATAACATCACCAGTTGATCCGTCTTTCATATTTTGAGAAAGAACATTTTTATTAGTTCGTTGTTATCTGAATTACACGTTCCATCTTAGAAGGAAATTTGAATAATCGTATTACTCCATCCAAAGTGACACTTATGAATATTCAAATCCATCAATTTTCCGTCTGTCTTTCGTAGTGTTCCAGCGGCTAATTATTTTTAATGTTATTATACCGCAGTCAGAAGGCGCTAAAATTCATAAAGCTGCTTCTGATTCCCAGATCTGCTAAGTGCCTTTCTAAACGTTTATTTATTTCTAAGAAATCAAAGTTGGGCACTAATTGACGATGCATTCCTTTATTGGAGACATCAGTAAGTTGGAATCTTTGCAGTGCTAGAAAGAGCGATGTGGAGATTATATGATATGGTTTCGAAGGGCTGTTGTGGGTTTTAGGAGCATCAGCAACTGAGGCGTATTGCTTCGTGTATACTGTCTGTAAATTGTATGAGTTCTGTGGTCGATTTTCTGTTTACTGGATGAAAATCCCGAGTTTCCGGGAGAAAAAACCTCACGTCATCGACGGGGTTAGAACCCAGATCTTTTCAACCCGATGTGGGGAGGACTGCGATCCTACCAACTGTGCTATCCACAAGGAAGAACTTCGAAGAGGTAAATTTTAAAAAGCGAATTAAATTGAGATCATGGTATTGAACCTTCATCCTTAGCTCTTATTTAATCCAAGTTATCTTTGCCCTTTTAAAAACACAGCTTATATTCCATACTTACTCTCTTTTTCATATATTTTCTGTACATTTTCTTATTTCGTTTGTATGTCATATGAATCTTAATTCCAAGTTTATTTTATATGACCGATTTTCTTTATTTTCCCGAAGAGAAAAGTTTCTATAAATGGCTGGATATATAAATTACTGTTCCATAAAATGATTCACTTTATTAGGCTCCCAACACTAGGATATCCTAACATAATTCAACGTTCTTATTTCAGACATTCACTGATTTCGGGGACTCGTGGTTAATACAGTTGATACAATCATCCTTCTTCCCACACTGGGTGATAAAACCCTGAGTTCGAATTCTTGAAGAATTTTATGGGCCTTTTCCCACTTGGTTAAGTTAGTCGGTCTCTGGAGAGGGTAGCATGGCTTTAATTCCAGAAACTCGGATTTTTTGTCCAGCAATCAGAAAATCGACCACAGAACACACGCATCTATAGACATAGCATATAGGGTTAATATGGTCTAAGTCACTGATGCACCTTAGCCGTGTCTTAGCAGTGGAGAAATATCAAGCTCCGGATCAAATTCGAGAGCAAACTGCGTACCCAGATTTTTGGTTCAATTTTTTATTAAAAAAATGCGCAGGATATTCGAAAAATATGCGGTCATTTCTGGACAGAGTTATTTATATAAGGAACTGTGCTTTAACGAAAAGGTGTTCAAACTGGGCTGCATCCAGCAAGGATTAAGGTAGATGTGGTTTGGGGTAACAATTATGCAAAAAATATTTCTTCTAATTATTAAAATCAGCAAATTAATACGATTGAAATACACATCTTTGAATAACAATAATAATTTCAAACACATTTCTGGTTTTTTTTTTTTTGTGCTGCACAGAATACAGTGATAAGTAAAGCCTGGTTCTGTATTGATTTCACTGACGACAGAGACATTTTGGACTTGCAGAAATTCGACCGATAACAAAACACCATCGATTTTATGCAGTGTTTTATGAGGTAGACGTTAATGCACCATGCGTCATTAGCAAAGTCAAACTATCCATTAAATAATGGACAGCTTGACGCAATGCCATCTTCAGCAAGTTTTGAATACTTTTGGCCTGTATCTTCCAGTATACAGTACTGCTTCAAAACCAACGCAGAGGGAAACAAAATAATAAATTGTGTTTATACTCCCGGATGACCAGAGGCTCAGAAGAGCTCACAATGTAAAGAGAGAATACGAAACAGCACCCTATTTAGCAGTCAGAGGCTTCGAACCCGGTCACTCAAGGCACGTGTACTTATGCACCCTCGTGCTGACCACTCGACTACGGGTAGATATCAAGGCTGTTAAAACTAAACACCCACCAATCTTACTACTCTTTCGTAATTTCAGTATCCTCTTGATAAGAGGGATACAGTGTTGAACAGAATATCCTGTTCAGCACTATCCCACAATGCTGAACAGGATATGCTGTTGTTCACAAGCACACTAGTAAAGCCTTTTCGAGTAAGAAGTTATACAAGACGAATTCTACAGCCAATTGAGCACCGCATAAAGCAGTCAACACACGAATTGGACTTAGAGTCCTCCTATTGATCTTTTCGTTCTGTACAGAATGCAAGAAGTATAACAAATAACGTGTATGCACTCCAAGCACTCCCCTTTTCTAGCAGAATTTGATTTCACCTGTTTTGTTAAACATGTCTCTCCCATTTGAGTTAATAGGAAATAGAAACAGGAGAGGGGGAAGAGTAGAGATTTTTTATTCAAATAACTTCTGCTCAACAAAGGTGCAAGGAAGCCGGTCTGGTAATTTTTAAGTAGTTTTTGTAACGCTAATTAGCGGATTCTATCGTGTCCAAATCTGGCTAGTCAACATTCTCCTGACCACAATGACAACGCTATAAAAGAGTTCCTAACATGGATGGTGGCCAACTTTACACAGTCTGCGCGTGTAGCACCGTTTCAGTGTCACCATTCTCCCCACATTGGGTGGAAAAGGCCCGGGTTCGAATCCCGTCGATGACGTGAGGAACTTTAATGGGCTTTTTTCACTCCATGGCTGAGTTATTCGGACTCAGGCGTAGATGGCAAGGTTTCCTCCCCAGAAACTTGGGGGTTTTCGTCCAGCAAAACAGACAAATCGACCATAGAACACACGCAATTAACAGACATAAGACACACAGCACGAAAGATGAATATAATTATTCGGGTGGCCTAAATATAACAGTTTGTTTGTTTTTTTTTTGGCCAACCTTACACACGGAACATCGATTCTGGTAACTGGCGACTTCAACCTGCCTCTCCCAAGACATGAAGAAACCAAAACAAAAGAAAGATCTAGAGGTGAGCCTGGGTAAACTTTGGATTAAGATAAGAGGAAACACCACCTAGTAGAGGAGGAACTAGATTTACTCTTCCACCATCCATTCCTATTTCCGTTTCCCATAAATTCCAATCATTCAGTTGGCAGTGAATTCACACTCGAAAGTGCTAAATTGGCAACATCAACTGGCTCCTCCCAAGCTAAGAGCATCAAAAAAATCTTCTCAATCTGTAAACTTTGGATTCATAACCGAACTTAATTCTCAGACGCCTTAAACGCCTTATGACTGGAACAGTTTAGACATGATTGTGAGGAACTGTCTCAGGTCGTCCTAATTGGTGCCGCTAAGGACGTACGAACTGCTCAAACTGTCAACTTGTGGTTCAACGCAGACATCAAGACAGCCTTTCTGAAGAAACAGAAAGCCTACAGAAGATGCATAAAACAGAACAAACTGTTGACCACATCACCCTTCAAGAGTGAAAGAGCAAACTTCCTTAAAAAGAAACGGAATACATTACCAAGAAACGGAATGTTTATGGGGAAGTGGTTCTGCGCAAACGAACACCATCCGAAAGGATTCTACGTCATAAACACAAAAACTTCAAATTGGATAATCATGTGTTCCAAGAATGCACACATTTCGCCTTCAACCAGGCAAGCCAATAACTGTGAGGAATTGATTGGAGTGATAAACAAACTGTCCACTAACCAGTATGTCCATTGTTGGACCAGAAGGATTCCTGCTGCCTGTAACAAAAGTGTGCAGCCCTTATATAGTTGGCATACTACTTAATATACATGTCCTCCCCACACCTGGTGAAAATGACCTGAGTTCGAGTCCCGGTGATTACGGGAGGAATTTTTATGGGTCTTTTTCACAACGTGGCTGAGTTTAATAAATATAATAAGTACTCCTCCTCCTTTCATATAAATTCTAGAGTTAGCTGTGGCGTTAAATGATGTGTTGTAGAAAAGTTTATCCAGATCCTTTTTTATTGGACAGTTAGGTCTCATTAAGACAAAGTCGTGGTCATTAGCTAATATCATTGTTTGCAGTGCGTGAGTAGTTTGTTAGATATACTCCTGACATTTTGTACAAAGATATTGATTCGCTTTTGACCGCTTTTGGTTTCTTTTGATTTTAGTTACTATGCTTCTCATTCCTATTATGTTCTAGCTTCTGCAACTCTCGCAAGAACGGCCTTACTTTTACACATTTGGCCAGGCTTCTGCTTGAACGCTTTTTAATGTCCTGTTCACGGGTAATATTTGCAAATGATGCAAAACTCGGCATTTAGTCCTGAGCTTTCTCACTTTGACTTTGATATCCAGGCTATTTTGAATTTCCATTTGAAGCTGCTCCTCCATCGTTAGTGTGGTGCAACTTGGTTACGAACAACTTACAAGTTAACTGAGCAGCTCTCAAGCATTCAATGCCTTACCACGGACAAAGCGGTTTTCTCATCTCTCAAGAAGTGTTTCTTCCTCTGCTGCTTGCTATTGCTTTGTTCCTCTTCCTTATTTTTACTCCTTGCCTGTTTTGATTCATTGATATATTTTTCACCAATTTTCCGATCATTGTGGAGTACCCCCCCCCCAATAGGTCGACCTGTATCCCATTTCCAATCTTTACGTTTATTCTAATATTTGTTCTCATATAGATTTTGACTCTTTCGGCTCATATCTTCCAATTTTTGACTTTGTCTTCTCAAAAAGCGTACACGGTCACCAGAATATAATTGTTATAATCGGATATACGTCAATTCCTTGTAGATCAGTTCACTGTATGACATTCATGACAATTCGGTGGATGACAAATATCTAGTAGATAGACCTAGATCAACGAAAAGGAAGGCGCAAAAAGGTGATATAGTTGTACACGTTGACACCAATGACATTAAAAGTATGTCTGCACACTTAAAATTAACAAGTACAGGGCAATGTTGAAAAAAAGTCGCGAGTTAGTGTTAAATTTGAAAATGTCTGCAGTTCTGCCAAGACGATATTAGAAGGGAGTATATGATGAAAGCCTTGCCAATCAAGTCGGCCCTGGAGAGATTTTTCAAGGCTCATGTGGTAGAATTTTTCTCAGCGTGGTCAGTGCTTGTTAAAAGGACAGACTACATCTACAGGGATGGGATACACTTAAATAAAAGGGGTGCAAGAATATTTGCTGATGCTATAGAGGCAGCGTTAGGTGGGTCGGAAAACTTGAGAGAATACACAGGTTAACAATAGCCACAAGCACAGGTTAAAGTGATCCTTGCACTAGTTCCATTGGAACGAGCAGCAGCCTGGAAAGCAAGGTGCTGGGGATTTCAAGAGCTACTGGGAGTCATCATGGAACAAGTAAATACATGGGCTGTTTTAGGATAACCACTAAGAGTAAAAACAGTTGCATGTACACCAATGCTAGGAGAATAATAAATAATTTGATGAATTTGAAATGCTAGTCAAGACATCAAAGGCGAATATTGTTGGCATATCAGAGACGTGGTGTCACACAGATATAAGGAATGCAGAATCTGAATATGGGGAGTACAATGTATACAGAAAGGACAGATATGATAGGAGGGGGGTTGTGCTGTTAGCTAGGAAGCACATAAACAGTGCATCCAGTTGACACGGGTGGCCAGTGCAATGTTGAGTCAGTTAGGTGTGACATAAGCAATGGGAAAGCAAAAATGAGAGTAGGAGTGTGCTATAGACCTAATGACTCTGATGAGTACAACGAAAAACTGTACACAGAAACAGAGTGGGCTAGTAAATCAGAATATCTCCTAACCGTGATGATCCTGCTGCCAAACTGAATGAGTATTTTGCATGTACATTCACACATAAGGAATTCTTTAAGGAAGGGAATGCCTGAAATTTATCCAACTCTAATAAAGAGTTAAATGATTTGGTAATAACTGAGGGGAAAGTGGAAAATAAACTGTTGAAGTTAAACATAAGAAAAGCTCCTGGGGTGGATGGTATCTATCCAATTATTTTAAGAGAGGCAGCGAAGGAAGTAAACAAACTCTTAGCCATAATTATGAAACCATTCTTGGATTCAATGGACTGGAGATGGACTGGAGATGTACGAATGTATCCCCAATTCTCAAAGGGGTCATGGCGTGGTTATGGCGTGGCATGTTAGTTTAAGATTGGTGTAATATCAGGAGTGGATCCCTCATGGATCGGTTCTTAGACCACTGTTGTTTCTCATTTTAATAACTGACATCGAAGAAGGGATGGAAGGCGTGGTGTCAAAATTTGTAGACTAGGTAAAGACTGGTAGAGTCGTTAATGATCAGGTGCCAAGCAGCGCTCCTTCCGGATGACTTGAACAGACTTCAAGGATGGTGAGAGAAGTGTCAGCTATGTTTTAATGCAGCTAAATGCAAGGTCTTACACTTGGGGAACAGCAACCTCAAAATAAATTATACACTTGTGGGGTTGAATTAAAAACAGTGGAGGAGGAAAGGGTTCTTGGAGCTACGATTCGGCCAGATAAGAAGTTTTTTTGAACTCCGTAAACAGACAGCTAGGAAAGCCTATGGTGTCCTATTGATGATTTATCGCACTTTATCCTGTAGCGATACGGAAGTCATAATTCCACTGTATAATGCAAATATGAGACTACATTTGGAATACTGTGTTGAAGTATGGAGAACTCATCTGAAAAAAGACACTGAGCTTCTTGCAAGGGTCCAAAGACGGACAACTGGAATGGTGAGATCGCAAAGGACGACGTACGAGGAAAGACTTCGATTATGTGGGTTACAGAGCTTGGCAACCCGGCACTTCAGAGGTGCCTGTTTGAGATTTATAAGGCTCTGAAACGGATCAGTAAAATGAATGAAGGTAGAATTTCCACTGTTACAAAGAATTCCAGAACTAGAGACCATACATTCAAATCACAGGGGTTGAAGTGTAGATTAGACTGTGGGAAGTTTTCTTTTAGCCAGCGAGTCGTTGATTGCTGGAAAAAGTTGTCCTCGCAGGTAGTTGAGGCTGACAGTTTGAACAAATTCAAAGGTCAACTGAATAGTTGCCTGTGAGCGCCAGCCCTACAAGTCCTAATGGATTCATGCCCCTCTACCTTGAGATGATTAAGAGAGGTCTCTTGTACAACTTAAAGAAAGGAACACCAACAGAAATCGTTGATTTCCGTCTCGACTTGGCAAATGACCTAAGGCAGAGCGCTAGCGTATTACTGACAAACTCCTTGCAATCTAGCAAGACTCCTGGACAAATACCACGCCATAACCAACATCCATACAAGATTTGGTCCTTTCAAACAAAAGCAGGATCATCATTGCAATTATGGAGAACCTGAAACTTGAGACTTGCGATGTACACCTGCCTCTTTTACATCGACTACAGGATTAGACTTATAACCAAAATCCAAGCTAATCTCCGACACCAGGAACACCTCTACCTCCAGGATGAGACTCATTACCTTACCCTTGCTGAATTTGCACAATTAACGTTCCAACTGAAACGGATGATACAGCGAAAAAACACCCCATGATCAGGTCCTCTTTAGAACATGATCAACTACTGTCACTATTCCTCCTCTTCTCCCTAAAACTCTAATGTGGCTGAGACCTCTGCTGGCACTCCGCTGAAGTGCGGATTGTCCTTTTATGGAGAGGACCCTTTCGGGTACCATGCTTGCTGAGTAGGATGTATTCTGGTGGGGGGTTGAATTTTCTACTAACTCATTCTGGGGTAGGATTAACTGCCAACTCTCCAAGGTAGGATAATTTGCAAACCCCTTCGGAGTAGGATTAAAATGCAAACCCCACCTGAGGTAGTATCCTCCAGAGTTGCCCCCTGAATGCGTAATGTGGGACAGGGCTTTGGCACCCTTCCGATTACCAAACGGCGCTTCACCTCACTGCATTCTTTACCTTTCCCTGGGTTGGGTGGGGTAGGCTCCCCAACCCAGGAGTTCCCCAATTCTTCACCTTTTCGTCTTCTAGTGGAGGATGATTCTTTCTTCTTCCTTCTTTCCCCTACTGTTACTCCCACTCCACTCCTATCTCCACCACTCAATTTTTTTTTGCTACTGCAGCAAAAACCTGTGGCTTCCTTGCACTATATGGCTATGACTATTACTAATTCGCTGTATGCGACATTTCGGTGTATGACAGTTAGGGGAAAGACAATTGGTGGATAAACAATTCAGTGAGTACGACAATTTGGTGTACCGCACGGAGATCAAAATTAACACAATCAATGAAGTAAAAGGTTTAAGAAACAACAGAAATTTCGGACACTTAGAAAGAGAAATGAAGAAATTTAGAAAAAAGAAAATAATATATTTTTTATCCATTTTGTATAAAAAGATTCACCCGATCCTACACATGGGCAGGTTAGAAAGTGAATATTTCAGCACGTACTCACTTTCGCCGTTCATGATTTAACACCTTTTAATCCATATAAGATATTTATTAATTTTTAACAAACCTAATCAATTGAATCCTATGCTTTTCCAGGAGCAGGAATTGGTTGAGGGTTGAGAAACTAGAAGAAAATTACAAGTGTAAAAACCATCGTACCATCCCTTAGTGAAAACGCCTCACTGGACCCGAGCGCTTTTCCATGTGGGGGACACGGACTCCAATTCCTTTCCCTACACAATCTCCAGGAAAAGCTTACCCTCCTACCCTTAACCCTTCCATGGTATTAGCCTATTGCTAACTTAATTCAATAAAAAGTATAGCATGGATTGCAAATCGAACTTCAGAAGATGCGCATTACCCAGTCGACATCCATTAATGATCTCTGTATTTGGTGTCTGGAATGATTATCCCCCCCTCCTTGTGTATTTTCTAAAAAATGCAACTTACAGTAAGCGAAAGTAAAGTTCTAACAAGGTTTTCCCTTACTTAATCTTTATCATGTCCCTGGCATTTTTTTAAAAGAATCTCCTAAAAAAAAAAGTAGAATGTGCACTAAAACACGAAGATGGATGATACACTCCCTCAATAATATAAATTATCAAGAACCAGACAACACATCCAATTTATGGATATATTACACATGGACAGATAAGTTCGATCTCGGGTAGCCATGATATGACACGTTTTTCAGTAGTATGTAAGCAGGGGTCACTACACCTTTTCTTCCAGAAAGTTCCCTCGGTAATATTATTAAGGAGAAGAAGAAAGAAAGGAAGGAAGAGGACAGCCGAGAGGTCTCCCGCTCCCTTGAGCACTCTTATAAATTGGAAAGGAGACGGTAAGAAAATAGCAGGATAGATTTAAAAAATATAAGAATACAGATTGAAAGTAAGATTCGAATTTGAATATTGGCAACGTCGTTTCTAATAGAGCAGCCCTGAACAACAAACTTAAGCATTGTTATGAAAGGGGACGTATAAAAATAACAATGTAAAAATTGAGTTATGTGCATGCAGAAGTTGCGTTTGTACGTGCCTTGGGTCCACGGTGTGATGGTTTGTCCTAAAAAAATCTAAGGAAGGGCATGTAAAAGTCTTATAATGCATATTCTCGGATTCCATTTTGAGCGGTAGGACCTCCTTTGGAAATGGATTCACACATTGGAATGTTTTGTGGTACGGTAATCACGGCACTGCGTGATTGGCCCTGCATAGATGAGAAACTGGGCATTTTTTTGTTTGGTTTCCAGATCATAGAGTTGAATGCACAATTCGACAAGTCTCCACAGTATACGAACACGTATAATGGTGATTCGTCATCACTCTTAACACATAACCACATAATGGTGAGCAAAAACGTATAACGAATTTCATTGTTGCCTTTTTTCTAAATTACATACACTGGTGTGCAAAACTTAAGGACCAACACTATTTCTAAAGGTAACACCCACGAAATCTTTACTTAATGTACTCTTTAATGATGAGAGTAGATTCAGTCTCAGCAGCGATTCTGGACGTCAGCTAATCTGGCGAAAGGTTGTCACACGGTATCACCCTGCAAATGTCACTGAAAGGGATCGATATATTGGTCGACGTGTTCTCGTCTGGGGAGGCGTTATCTTGGATGGACGTACACAACTCAAGATACTGGAAGGCGGTACTGTAACCAGTGCACGCTACTGTACTGAGGTAATCCTTCCCCATGTGCGTCTGTTCCCAGGTGCCATTGGCCCCCAGTTGGTGTTTATGGATGATAACGCCACATTCCACCGCACTGCAGCTGTTGATATGCTTTTGGAAAGCGAGAACATTGTTCGTATGGATTGGCCTGCCCGTTCCATCGGTCTAAATCCCAACGAACACATATAGGACGCTCTGGGAAGACGCCTAGCTGCACGTCCACACCCACCAGAAAATGTTCACCAGACAGAGGAATGGACGATGTTACCGCAAGAACTTATCAACAACATTGTTCTAAGTATGGACAGGCGGTGCAAAGCCTGCATCGACATTAGGGGTGGCCATATCTCCTACTGAGGATCACCTCTTCCCTTTGTTCCATCTTTGGCAGTGATGCATCTGTATCATGGCAGCCAGTGCTAGGTTGCCATTTTTGAATAAAGTTGCTCTGTACTGTTTTGTTTCCGTTGTTGTGTCGGTGGTGTTTCCTTCATCATTTCTGTACCTCACGAGGTTCCTTTGGTATGCTTTTCCCATATCCAGGCCACTCCTATGAGAAGCTACAGGTGAAAACCTGACTGGCCCTTAAGTTTTGCACACCTGTGTATTATACACATTGTCTATAATTTCGTGAGCGCTAAGGTTCAACTTGTATAAATCTGAAAAAGTTATTTTACGGTCTTCCTTAATCCATTATTCTGCTGATGTTCATCTGTGTTGGACATTGAAGACCTTGTTCGTGGTTCATCCTGTGGACTTTCATTTTTTTTTTTCTGAAAACATTGTGCTGTCTGATGACTTGTACCAGTGATGAACCTGCCTTGAAAGTTGATTTTCATTGCATGACAATGTCATCAAAATCATCAGGCAGCTTTTCAAGGCAGATTCTCTCTTCACTGGTACAAGCTATCGACCGACTACAGCAGCCATGTGTTTTAAAGGCAATTAATTATGGAAATTAGGCATGCGATTTCTGCCATCTACCTAATACCGTGTTGGGCCATTGTTAGCAGGAATAACAGCCACTATTCGCATAGACATTGACTCCATTAGGTGTCTGAAGACGTCTGTAGTGATCTTCAACATGCTTCCTGAAAGGGTTTCCAGAGTGTCGGAATAGATTACGGTTTCCGTGTCCATACGCCTCAATTTCCGTTCCAAGATATCCCAGAGGTGTTCAATTCTATTGAGGTCAAGTGAATTTGGAGGTCAAAAATGAGATGGCTGATATCTTAACTTCTTCGAACCACTCGTACACAGTGCGGGCCCGATGACACGACGCATTACCGTCTTGGAAGATCCTGTTTCTGCCCGGAAATGACGCATCACAGCATGGTGCACATTGTCTTCTATCAGCTGCCAGTAGACTTCACGAGTGAAACGTTGGTCCATACGCACTAGGGATCCTAGTTCTTGCCAGCAAAACATGCCTCATATTAAGCAACCACCGCCACCTGCTTGGAGAGTGGGTACCATGCACAATGAAGACATGACTTCTGTTGCTTGCGCCACACCCGATCATTTAATAGTTCTGTCAGCTAGAGGTGGTTTGGCTCGTTCGTCACCATTCTTTATACACCTTAACCACAGTGGGCCGTGCGAAAAGAATAAGACATGCCGTTTCCTATATGGAACCATCCGACGCACGAGCTCCCACAATCATGCCCTTTTGAAACTCCGTGATATCTTTACTACGTCCCATAACTGCTACTTTATCAACTTGGACTACCATATGCAAATTATCATGCTCGAGCGTACGAAGCTGTTCGGCTTTTTATACTGCTAGCCACATGCAGCATAGTCCATTACCGATGAGGTGGGCATAATTTAGTGATCACTGAGAGAATGTCTATCCTTAAAAAAGCCACAAAAGAAATCTGTAAGAAAAAAGTTCAAAATATATTTTTTTATTACTTTGGCAGAAATACTCGTAATGGTTGGCAAAACAAAATTGAAATCATTGAACTGAGAATACACATTTCATTGAAAGTACAATCATCGCAGCTAAACTTCTAGTCTTTAGCAGACGCTGATTTTACTTTGGGGGAGGATAGGTTTCATCCCCACCAGTCAGGAGCCAGATTGCAGTAGCAGGCGCTCTTTGAGTGTACCTGGTTTCAAGCCCATGACTGCTAAATACGATTAATGTTTATATTGCTAATTTATATTGATAATTTATTCTAAACTCCACTGACCTGGTACTCATGCCGGAGTATAAACAAAAACATATGTTGTTTTAACAGTTGTTCACATGTAATAAGTTCATATATAAAGAATGTTTCTCCTTAAAAAGCTAGATAGCCCAAGAAATATACTGGTGTGTTAAATTTAAGGACCAGTCAGGTTTTCACCTGTAGCTTCTCATAGGAGTGGCCTGGATATGGAAAAAGCATACCAAAGAAACCTCGTGAAGTACAAAAATGATGAAGGAAACACAACCGACACAACAACGGAAACAAAACAGTACAGAGGGACTTTATTCAAAAATGGCAACATAGCACTGGCTGTCATGATACAGATGCATCACTTCCAAAGATGGAACAAAGGGAAGAGGTGGTCCTCAGTAGCAGATATGGCCACCCCTAATGTCGATGCAGGCTTTGCACCGCCTGTCCATACTTAGAACAATGTTGTTGATAAGTTCTTGTGGTAACATCGTCCATTCCTCTGTCAGCGCCATCTTCAGCTGGTGAACATTTCCTGGTGGGTGTAGACGTGCCGCTAGGCGTCTCCCCAGAGCGTCCGATAAGTGTTCGATGGGATTTAGAACGATGGAACGGGCAGGCCGATCCATACGAACAATGTTTTCACTTTCCAAAAGCATATCAACAGCTGCAGTGCGATGGGGTGTGGCATTATCATCCATAAACACGAACTCGGGGCCAATGGCACCTCGGAACAGACGCACATGGGGAAGGATTACCTAAATACAGGAGCGTGTACCGGTTACAGTACTGCCTTCCAGTATCTGGAGTTGTGTACGTCCATCCAAGATAACGCCTTCCCAGACGAGAACACCTCGACCGCCATATTGATCCTTTTCAGTGATGTTTGTGGGGTGATACCGTGTGCCAACCTCTCGCCGGATTAGCTGACATCCAGAATCGCTGCTGAGACTGAATCTGCTCTGATCACTAAAGAGTACCTTAAGTAAAGATTTTGTGGTTGTAACCTTTAGAAATAGTGTTGGTCCTTAAGTTTTGCACATCAGCATAATAATTGAATTATCTGAAATAATAATGTTTCAGTTGATTTTCTCAATAGTTTCTACTTGTCACATGCTTATTAATTATTTTTAATTAGTTATTGACCTTCTATCCTGAGAATTCGTTTCTAAGGCGCTCTCTTTCTTAACACCCTTAATATTTTTAGGGTCATACTAAGGGAATCTATCCTCTTTTGTATATTCCTTCGTCTGCCATCGAGAATATTGAAGACAACTGGGGAAGTGGTTTCATTATCACGGGATCAGCTGACTGCACAGCTCGATCGTGGTCTTTTGACTCCGGAGAATGTGTAAGGGTAAGTATAAAATGTTCTATTGATTGTTAGAAATGATTGTATAAATGAATTAATAATAAAGCAATTAATTCTAAGATGGTGTCCATTAGTTCTTCAACTGAGAGTGGATTCTTTGAAAATGTTTGCCCTTTAAAATCTCCCTGAAGAAAAAATTAGGACAGACAAGAGCTGTCAGAGGCCCTTAAAGATAAAGGCAGTCAGAGTCCCTTAAAAATCAAGAGATCTTCAGAGAGATTTTACAGTCTGCAGTGCCACCGCTGATGCATACGCAGTTGCACAGTCTTTTTGGAAATGCCATTCCAGACATTTTTTAGTCGAACAGTTGGCCTATGGACCTTTCAAACATTTCCAGACATCGATGGGTGTTGACTTTATATTTAAAAAAATTAGGGCCGATGATCCTACCCTATCAGTCGCACAGTTTTTTAATCAACTCCGGTAGGGTAGACTTACTTTGGTAGCTCGTATGTCTTAAAATGCGTATACGGCTAACTTCTGAGGAGGAATCATATTTAAAACATTGCTTCTCAATAAACTTATCTTTGTTATAAGGTTAACTCGATGGCTTAGGCCGTAGTGAATGAAATTATTGCGAAAGTGATTTTGCATGCACAGAGTGAGTGTTTCCATCTGTCGTTATAATAATAATAAAAAAATTCTTTATTAATAGAAATGTACAGGGACATGATTCCCGCTACAGGCAACCAGAGGGATCTAACAGTTAACTGGACTCATTACATTAAGTCCATACACCGATGAGCCAAAACATTGTGATCAGCGAGTCGTTATGCAAATCGAAGAAACTGCAGGTGAACTACGGCTCGTGCGCGGGTCGGGACACGGTATGAAAAACACCTGATACTGTGCTCCGTTAACCAGTGTTACTCTTGTTCTTCAGATGAGAAAGACTTAAACGAGTTTGACAAAGGCCAAATTGTAATGGCCAGACGACTGGATCAGAGCATATCCGAAACGGCATGGCTAGTTGGATGCTCACTGTAATTTGCAAAACTTAAGCCTTTCTTCGTAAGAGCACCCCCTTTGTTCCATTCACTAATCTTGTTGCCCTTCTCTGTACTCGTTCCAGCAGCTCTACATCCTTCTTGAAATGAGGCCTCCAGACCTCTATACAGTACTCTAGGTGTGGCCTGACCATCGCCTTATACAATGGAATAATCACCTCCTTATCCCTGCTGGAAAAATTCCTGTATATCATTGACAATACTCCATGAGCTACTCTTGCAGCCCGTCTGCACTGCTCAGAGAACTTCATATCTACCTGCACAACCACCCCCAAGTCCCTTTCATTCTCTACCACTGTCAGTGTTGTACCATAGAGTTGATACGTTGCTCTGGGGTTGCTGTTTCCCATGTGTAGTACTTTACATTTGTCAATGTTAAACTTCATTTGCCACTTCTCAGCCCATCTGCTCAACCTTTCCAGATCCTGTTGCAGAAGCATAGTGTCAGTAGTGTCCTTGACAACCCTGCCAACCTTTGTATCGTCTGCAAACTTGGACATTAATCCCGATATACCATCATCAATATCATTTATAAATACAGAAAACAATAATGGACCCAACACTGAGCCCTGAGGGACTCCACTAATAACATCAGTCCACGATGAGCAGTGTCCATTGATTACCACTCTCTGTCTTCTCCCCCTCAACCACCCCTTTATCCATAGCAGCAATTTGCCTCCAATGTCACACTGCTCCAATTTGTGTAGCAGTCTTGCATGTGCAACAGTATCAAAAGCCTTTCTAAGATCCAAGTATATAATATCAAAGTTATTCCCTGCATCCAGTTCTTTTGTGACTGCATCATAGTATCCAATCAAGTTGGTCAGGCAAGACTTCCCCTTAACAAAACCATGCTGTGTCTGAGCTATAACTGAAGTCTTGTCTAAATGATCCTGCAGTGCGTGTTTAACCAGTGCCTCCATTAATTTTCCTGGAACAGAAGTCAAGCTCACAGGTCTATAATTACTTGTGTCAGCCTTTGATCCTCCTTTGTGAATTGGGGTCACATTTGCACATTTCCAGTCTATGGGTACCTCCCCTGAGTCCAAGGAAGCTCTCATAATTATGGCTAAGGGTTTGCTTACTTCCTTTGCTGCCTCCTTTAATATAACTGGATAGATCCCATCCACCCCGGGTGCCTTTCTTGTGTTTATCTTCAACAGTTTCTCCTCCACTTTACTCCCAGTTATTTCAAGATTCTGTAACTTACTGCTAGAGTTGAATACACCTCTGGCATTCCCCTCGCTGAATAACTCCTCATGTGTGAATGTCGATGCAAAATATTCATTTAGTTTGTTAGCCACCTGAGCAGGATCATCAACACTTGACCCATCAATATCAAGTGGACCAATCTGATTCATCCCTTTCCTTCTAGAGTTTACATAAGTAAAGAACTCTTTGCTGTTTTTCTTTGCATCCCTTGCCAAGGATTTCTCGTAATCTGCCTTCGCCTGCCTAACCTCCTTTGTAACTTGGTTGCATATCAACTTGTATCTATCATAGGCTTCTGTGTCATGTGTTAATTTGTAAGTATCCCATGCATTTTTCTTCTCTGCCATATGCCTCATTAGTTCATCTGACATCCTGTTGACATCCTGTTTCATGTTGTTTACGCAAGTATATCCAAAGACATATGCAACTGTATGGTTTTGGAGACCTTAAAAACCACCTTGTGTGAGTTAAGAGGCCCTCGCGGTAGCACAGTTGATAGAATCGCTTTCCGCCCCACATCGGGTGGAAAATATCTGAGTTATAATCCCGTCGATGACGTGAAGAATTTTTATGGGCCTTTTTCACAATGTGGCTGAGTTAGCCTGTCTCAGGCGAGGGTAGCATTGTTCTTTCTTCAGGAAACTAGGATTTTTCATCCAGCAAACCGACCAGAAAATAGACGCAATTTGCAAACAAAATATATACGACGCAATATGGCCTAAATCGCTTATGCCCCTTAAACCGTACAACAAACAAACAATAAGTTAAAAGTTGTGCTCACAGCTTTACAATGGCTTAGCATAACAAGAGACCATCAATCAGTTGCAGAACCTTTTAGTATTGATTGTAAATTTTCTCTATCCAACAGAGAGTGCACACAACTGTTCAACAGACCTACTTAATCTTTGCCAGTAATGTCGAAACTATAAAACCCGTGTGTTTATCATGCGCATGGACTCGCCACTGAACGTTTCCCTTGAGTACTACCTAAGAAGATTCCAAGGAATTACTTCGCCTTGATAATTCTGTGATTTCAATAACATCCATTCGGGTAGGAAAAATAGAGAAACATCTATTTCTCACTTTATTTTGCCTTCTGTAAATAATAAAATCAGTATTTGTTTACTAGAGTACTTCAAGAGACTTTGTGGTCTTTATTTCCCATCGGATTTAAAAAACCGAAGGGAAACCTCGCAATGTGGTACGACCGGAAGTTCTCCACTCACAAAAGAAGATGCGAAACTACCCTGTAAAGGATAAGAATCTTCATTTTATTTATTCTGATTTCCCTAAAGTCATAGTTTAAAGTTAGCCTTTGGTGCTATTCTATAAACGAAAACCAGGAATTGAATAAACAAAGCAAAATAGGGTATACTTCACACAAATGACCCTGATTAAATTTCTGCATTTTCCAGTTTACCATTTTTTAAAAAATTTTCTTTCTAACGGTATATGCGAGTATCTCATCAAAAGTTGTCTCAAAACATAAATATCAATATATTTGAGTACTAAAATTCATTTCAAACTGTAAAAACTATTTTTAAAACAATATCATACCGATAAACATTCATTTCACAAATCTAGAAAAAGAAATCAGTTCTTAGGAAAGTTATCAAACCACCGAATTTCACCTGGGAACTGATAAACTAGGATTGGTACTGAGTATGGGTGTCGGATACTCAACACGGGCCAGTAATGGTGGCTGTAATTTGCATTCTGTGATGCAAGTTTTTAATTGAAGAGGGTGGATAGCAAATAAGAATTTTTTTTGCCATATTGCAGTTGAAACGCATCTCGTTCTCTCACTAGTGAAAAGTGAATGTGGTTCAGTGATCTGCCACGACCTAGGACCTGCCATGTCTGGGTCAAGCATAGAAAGATATTAGTTAAAAAAACCTCACATAGCAGTAGAAAGGGTTAGTGCTGCAGCACCACCCTACAGCTTGGCCAATCTCCCAGTGACTTCTGAAGAAAGCGTTAAAATATCGATGCTTTCGTATCATTCAGTAGTCAGCGAACTTTTGCACTGAGGATTGTCCTGCCTGGTGATACGATGGGTTGTTGTAGAAGGATTTTAGGCATATCAATGATCAAGGCCATATTGCGAGGTATATGTTATATCAGTCACAATGTGAAAAAGCCCATAAAATTACTCGTGTTATTAACGAAATTCAAACCCGGGCCTTTTCCACCCTGTGTGGGGGAGGACGATGCTTACATGCACTGTACTACAGGCGATGGGACCGATGTCTCTGCACCGCTTTTAACCAGATACATTTTTGAATATTTATTCCGAAAGTTTATGCTTCACTTGAATGATCCATAAAGTAGTTCACAATTTTAACATGAAATACAAATATCTTCATAAGAACATATCAACAGCTTTAAGCAGCTTCCCCAAATAGAAACTTAAGAAATTAGATATTTCATTAATATCTTATGACGGACTGTACTCTCACTCTGAACATGCTGTTCTGCAAGTGCCCGATGGAGGTACCATGATATACAAGATGTACAGTGGCGCTTAAAGAAAATTGCATCACTTGCAAAATTCATCGAATTTCTGTGAACTTTGACAATATATCATATATGTTTTGTAATAGCTTTAACCTAATTCATCATCTATCTCTTAGATGATGCCACGTACCATACATGACTGCATCACCCTAACGGCAGTATAAATACAATGCATATGCCATGAGCCCAGTATTCTGTGCTTGCAATGGCTAAGTTTTCACGAGTAGCACAGATTAGGACAGATTTCTAGTCCGTCTGTGTGTCTGAAACAGAAGATCCTCGTCCACAGTTCTCAAAACAGCATGGGAGGAGGAGGATACAGGAGTAAAAGCAAGTACTGTTGGAGTACGTAGACGCCTTTTCTCAACGGGATGAGAAAAGCCCTAGAAGGACAGTAATTTTTGACGAAAACAATGAAAGCACAGCATCTCAAGTGGAAAAAAGAGCATGCTAGTTGGTCTGAGGATCAGTAGAAATGTGTTATTTTCTCCGATGAATCAAAATTCAACTTGCAGAATTCGGACCTGTTAAATGTAAAAGTGAACAGTTGTAAGCAGACTGTTAGACGTAAAAGAGAAGAATTTCATGTTGATGGTACCGTCTACACAGTGAAACATTCTTCACCTCAAATTATTGGGGCTGTAATTCGCATAGAGGAGTTGGTTGTCTTGAATTTGTGAAGGTTACAGTGAATGCTGAGGTGTACAAGGACATTGATGAGAAAAACTTTCCCACAATTAGATATCACTATGCATATGTTGCCAATTGCATTTTTCAGGATAACTCTGCTCCCTGTCATAGAGCCAAAACCGTAAGTACTATATCATAAAATTATCAAAAGTTTTAAATTTATGAAACGTCACATTCTTGCTTAAATAAATATAATTTATTTCGCTGTCTCTGTCGCCCATGGGTGTAAAAATGGTTGATGGATATATAAATTCAAACAATAACATGGTCTGGAAAGAGTCCAGACCTAAATCCAACTGAAAATTGTTGAAACAAAATAGGTGTTTCGGTAATGCAAAAGAAACCAAAAACATTTAGAGACCTTCAGAGACATTGATCAGCGTTTGGTACCATGAGATTTCTCAGGAATACGTTCAGAACCATATCCAGTCGCTGCCACAATGATGTCCATCAGTCGACAAACAAAAGATGCTTTGATGACTGATGGACATCATAAACGAAATAGTAGTGTTCGTTTTGTTGTTTTTGTGGTTCTATAGCTGTCTGTATTAACAAAGTAATGAAAACAAACCACTGCTTATAGAGAATTTTTATTATAAGAACCATAAATAACATGCTGTTATTTTGGAGAACACAGGAACATGCTATTCTAAAAGATTATCTGCCAGTATAATGACAAACAACCTGAAAAACGAGGTATGCAATATTTTTTGAGTACCACTGTATAAATAAGATAACTGAACTCAAAAGTGCAAATTTTAGTGGTACTGTTGGCTCTAAATCCATCCTTATGGTAATAGACTGGGATCTCTCTGTACAACAGAATTTACCCGGTGAAAGAACACTGTGTAGACTAAAAATATATTAATAAATAAAATAAAATATAAGATCAGTAACCTTCTGTTTTTTATTCACCTTGGGTAAGTTTTATTTATTTAGAATAAACATATCAACATTACAGGATTACAAAATTGATATTTTTATGTATGCAAATATTGAAGCAGCAAGTTATTCATACTAAGACTTTAATTTTATCTTTTTTCGTTAGATTTTTAGGGGCCATACAGCCCCCGTAAATACCATGGTTCTAGATGACACCAACACTCAGTTATTTACCGCTGGTGGAGACACAGTTATTCGTAATTGGAACTTCCAGACAGGAGAATGCATTCGTCAAATGAGAGGCCACGAAGGATCAATCTTTTCTTTACTTGTAAGTATTTCAAATATTTTCAAATATTTCCTTTAAAATTCCCAATATTATGGTTTCGTTAAGGCTATGATTCTAAAAAAAAAAGTAGAACATATAATACAGACTTTGTCAGCAACTATATCTGGCAATCCCAAGATCAAAAATCAAACGGTCGGTCGCCCAATAATCGTGTTATCTCCCTACAGCCATGACTTTCTCTCATTTTGATTCTTCTCATGGGTCACTTGGAAAAAAACTCTGAAAGTTAAAAGGATGCATACCAACAACATTTTAAATATGTAAATAAAGTAGATACAGTAAACTCCGTAAAATCTGACACTTTGCAATCCGACAGTCGTAACAACCAATGATCGCATTTGTCTTTAAGAATCCAAGCAAAAAAATTGACATTTATTAATTTAATAAGATGCTTGACAATCTTCTCCTTTAATCTATTTTGGCGACCAGAAGAATTTAACCTGCATGGATAATGCAATGATCTGAATTCTCACAGCAAAACAAACTTGCCTTTGGAAAGGGTTACCCTGATATTGTGCTATTTTAAAAAGGATGACCTCTAGAAAAGGTAAATTGGTCATTTGTCTAAGATATGAGATCGCTATGATGGCCTGTTTCAGGACCAACTGGTCTCTCATAAGGTAGCAGGTAGTCACTAGTGATAACGCCGTGACAAAACACTTGTAAAGAAATTGTTCGATGTGAGCTGCGATACTGTATACAAAATCAAAGTTTTCAAAGTCGTAATATTGTTAAATATATCTGTTGAAAATAGTGCAATACCAGTACAACTCATTACAAAGACAAGTTTACTATGATGTGAAAGTTAAGACGATCACATTATCATTAGCATTAGCATTAATAGTGAGATGTGATACAAGAAAGTAGACTTATGCAGCAGCCAAAAAAATAAATAAATAAATAAACACTTCACATTTCACCTATCCATTTCCTCCAAACGTTTATCTAGTATTTCCTTGAATTTATTTAAGCTCTCAACTTCCACAACGACAGATGAAAGTTAGTTCCAGAAATCAACCACTCGCCGGCTAAAGGCAAATTTCCACACATCTATTCTGCAACCGTCTTTCCTCAATTTGAATTTATGCCCCCCTCAAGTGTATAACCTGAGCAAGAGGAAGAATCCCATCAGCCTTGAGCTTTCTCAAACTATTCAAAGCCTTAAACACCTCAATCAGATAACCACGCAGGCGCCTAGTCTTCACACGCTACAACTCAAGATGTAGCCTGACCATTGCCGTCTACAAAGGGATAATAACCTCCTTATCCCTGCCAGAAAAATCCCTATATATCATTGACAAACCACAAGAGCTGTCCTGACAGCCTATCTCCACTGTTCAGTGGAGATAGGCTGTCACCCCAGGCACAATCACCCCAGGTCCATTTCATTCTCCACTACCCTGAGTGTATTACCGCACATTTTGTATGTCACTCTGAGATTACTGGTACCCATGTGCAGCACTTTGCATTTGTCAATGTTAAACTTCAGTTGCCACTTCTCAGCCCATCTACCCAACTTTTCTAGATCCTCTTGCAGTAGCATACTGTCATTAATGTCATTAAAAACCCTGCCAAACCTTTGTATCATCTGCAAACTTGGATATTAAGCCTGATATACCTTCACCAATATCATGGATAAATAAATAAAACAACAATGGGCCTAAAACCGAACGCAGAGGGGACTTCACTAATAACATTGGTCCGCGAAGAGCAGTATCCATTGATTACCACTCTTTGTCTTCTCCCAATCAACCATCCCTTTACCCATAGCAGAAAATTGCCCTTAATACCACGTTTCTCCAATCTGGATAGCAGTCTTTTATGTGCAATAGTATCAAAAGCCTTCGGGAAATCCAAGTTTGATATCAAAATTATTTTTTTCATCCAGTTCCTTGGTCACTGTGTCATAGTAACTTATCAAATTGGTTAGACAAGTCCGTCTCTTAACAAATCCATACTCTAATTGTAGTATAATTTCCTGTCTAGGTGGTCCTGCATTACGTCTTTAACCAGTGATTTTATTATTTTTCCTGGAACAGAACAGGTTTTTAATTACAGACCTGTTGAACTATCAGGTCTGTAATTACTCGTGTCACCCTTTGATCCCCCTTTGTCAACTGGAGATATATTCGCACTTCCCCAGTCCACAGAGCCCTCCCCTGAAGCCAAGAATGCTCTCATAATTAATGACTAAGGATAATCTTACATCCTTTGCTGCCTCCCTTAATATAATTGGATAGATCCTATCCACTCCAAGTGTCTTTCTTATGTTTAAACCCAACAGTTTCTCTTCCACTTTCCTCTCCCTTACTACAAAATCATTTAGCACTCTGTTAGAGTTTGATAAACTTCTGGCCTCCACTTCCCTAGAGAATTCTTCATGTGTGAACGTAGATGCAAAATGTTCATTCAGTTTGTCAGCTACTTGATCAGGATCATCAACAGTAGAAACATCGATGTCAATTGGACCAATCTGATTCATCCCCTTCCTTCCAGAGTTTACACAAGTAAAGAAGTATTTATTTTTTTCCTTTGCATCCTTTACCAAAGATTTCTTGTAATCTGCCTTCGCTTGCCTAACCTCCTCTGTGACTTGACTAGTTGTTGTTGTTATTTGGTTTTTAGGAGCATTAGCAACTAAGGCCATATTGCTCCGTGAATATGCGGTGGTCATTCCTGACCTTTCCGCATCCTCCGTATTTGGTGGTGACGGGCTCGAACCCCGGTCTAATCAAGAAGCGTGTGCTACGCACTGCTGCTCCTTCCCACCTGGCTACGGAGGCGCCGACTTGACTAGACTAGCGCCCTCGTGGGTAGCACAGTTGGTATGATCGCTGCCCTCCCCACACAGGGTGGAAAAGTCCTGAGTTCGAATTCCGTCGATAACGGGAGGAATTTTTATGGGTCTTTTTCACGTGGTTAAGTTAGTCGATTTCGGGAGAGGGGAGCATGTCCCTCCCCCCCCGGCAACTCGGGTTTGTCGTCCAATAAACAGAAAATCGATTTCAGAACACACGCAATTTACAGGCAATATGCACGGAGCAACATGGCTTTAGTCGTCGATGCTCCTAAAACCCAATAAAACAATAACAATAAAGACTAGCTTATATCTACCATAGGCTTCTGTGTCGTCTGATAATTTATATATATCCCATTCATTTTTCTTCTCTGTCACGAGTCTCATTAGTTCATCTAACATTTACTTAGGCCTAAACCTTAAACAGTATTTCTTAGTTGGTATGAAAAGCCTAGTTATTTTCATCATTAATTCCTTGAATGCTTCCCATTTAGAATTTGCTGTTGATAACATCATCAATTGGTTCCATTGTATAGAATTGTCTGAAACCACTGGAGTCGCCTTTACGAAAGAAAAACCCCTAACTTTATCCCTGATAGTAGTTACTTCTTTAAGTAAATCCGCATCAATACAATGTGATCACTACCACCTAGTGGTCCCTTTTTCTTCAGGGTCCTAATGCATGAATAATCACTGCTGATAATCAGATCAATATCTGGAACGTTAAAATCTCCCATTATGACATTCTGATTTACTGGCCCACTCTATTTCTCTGTACAGTTGTTCGTTGTATTCATCAGTCATTAGGCCTATAACACATTCCTACTCTCATTTTTATGTCCTTTGTGTACACATTGTTCTCCCCATATTCAAATTCTGCATTCTTTATATCTGTGTGACACCACGTCTCTGCTATTCAAACGATGTCCCCATTTGATGTCTTCACAAGCACTTCAAATTTACTATGCTGCTAGCATTGGTGTACATGCACATGTTCTTACTCTTAGTTAACCTAACACAGCCCACGTATTTATTTTTTTCAGGATGACCCACAGCAGGATCCGAAGTCAAAGACACCTTGCTTTCCAGGCTGCTGCAAGTACCAATAATAATAATGCAAGAATCACTTTCGCCTCTGCCTGTGGCTCTAATTAGGCTATTAGTCTCTGTATCTCCCCCAAGTGAATAGTTTTCTGCCCCACTCACTGTCTCGATAACATCAGCAAATATTCTTGCACCCCTTCTATTCAAGTGTATCCCATCCCCGTAAAAACAGTCTCTCCTGTTAACAAGCACACACCACGCTAAGAAAAATTCTACCCCATAAGCCTTGCACATTTTCTCCAGGGCTGAATTGATTGACAAGGTTCTCATGATATACTCCCTCCTATCGTGTCTGCGCAGGAGTGCAGACAAGTCAAATTTTAAATCTAATTCGCGACTTTTTTCCCCACCATTGCCCTGTATTTCTTTAGTCCACACATCTACTCTTGATGTCATCAGTGTCAACGTGTACAACAATATCACCTTTTGTGCCCTTAAAAGATGATATCTGCTCTACAATGTCATAAACTTTTTCCCCCTGGCAGACACTCTGGTCCTATTCTACCTATCCTTTATGCACAATATAATTCCCGTTTCTCTGACGATCATTTATTACCAAGCAGTTAATCGTGCTGTTCCCAAAAACAGATGAAATGACAAGATAGTCATTATAAATATTTTTTCAGTTATAAATAAGTTCAGTTGTTCGTGCTAAATATTAACATGTGAAAACATTAAGATCAAACTGGTGTCTAAAATTGAAACAAAACATATTTTGTTATATCTCATTATTCTCTACTCAATCAGAATCATCAAGACAAGGAATGAGACTGTATATGAAATACCTCAGAAAGTATTCCAAATAACTTTTGAATACCTTCTGGCTCGAATCAGCTGATCGAAATCCACCATCGAGTACTGTACTGTCTCAATATCATACAATAGCTGAATATTACAGCAGGCAACACTCAAAATTTGGTCCTAAGTGGTGCTAAGAGGAATGTACTCTGACTGCTACAAAGGGATTACCAATCTTATCGGAAATTGGATTTAAGGGATACTAACTATGCACCTGTATTTTTCTAACTATTGTATAAATAAAAGTAAAAAGCATAATTCTATAATAATACAATTATACTTTTCACTTATCGTGAGCTATTAAATAATTGAATTCTGAATGTATTCTTTTTATCTGTTTAGCTAAACAAAAGGATGTTATATTCGGGAAGCTCAGATAAAACTGCTCGCTCCTGGGCCATTGAATTTGGAGAGTGTACAAGGATATACCGTGGTCACAAGCATACAGTCTCATCTGTGCGCTACTTAGATGGAATTCGTAAGTTGTGAAAATATATTCATTGTATCAAGGAGATGCACGTGTTAATTGTATTGCTAAAATCATTCAATTTAAAAAATACCAATATATGATTTATTCCTCACCAGATAAAAAGTACCTCAATTCTAAAATAATACAATCACAAATATATTAACATGATTTTGGTGTCACTCCTAAAACACTTGTAGTCAACGTCCCTAGTATTAAAACTACCGCATTTATCTCATTTCAGGTGATAAGGGTACATCTCATATAAACCAAAAATAGCGATTTTTTTTTGTTCAATATTTCTTACACCAGAAAAATGCCTTCTCCACCCTACCTCCCCAACCTCTGGGTCCCATGATGCTATAGAAGCTGCAAAACAGTTGCTAGGCAATTTAGCGCATAATGCGTCTATTTTCTTCGCCATGTCCATCCATTTCTTTTATTTTCTTCCTCGTGCAATACCTGAATCTGCAGGTAAAGGACCCACTGGATGGCCGCGATTATAGTGTATTAATGTGGAATTTAATTAAAGACATAGCTACTGAAAAGGGTAAGGGGAAAGGCTTTTGCCTTCATAAGGGTGACTACAGAGGTCTCAGACAGTTTTTAAATACTGTGCAGCGGGACGAACTGATGATGCTACCAAATTCTAAATGGGAAGTACTCAAGAAAGTAATCAAAGAAGCTAATAAGCTTTTCATACCAATGAAGAAATACTGTTCAAGGCTATGAAATAAATGGATGTCAGATGAACTATTGAGACACGTGGCAGAGAAGAAAAGTGCAAGGATGCATATAATTTATCAGGCGATGGCCAAGCCCAAGGTTATGTTTACATACATAAATTAGTATGTAAACAAGCCACAAAGAAAGATAGGCAAGCTAAGGCAGATTATTAGAAGTCTCTGGCAAAGAACACCAAGAAAAGCAGCCAAGACTTCTATACTTATATTAACAGTAGAAGGAGTTGAATCATATTGGGCCACTTCAAGTCTATGGGTTAACTGTTGATGACCCTATCCAGGTTGCGAACAAACTGAATAGGCATTTTGTATCTACAGTCACACATAAGGAATTCTTTAGGGATGCCAAAAGTTTATCAAACTCAAACGAGAAGCTAAATGACTTTGGGACAACTGAAAGGAAAGTTGAAGATGGACATAAAAAGGCACTTTTCTGCCTCCCCTAATTATATTAGAGGAGACAGCAAAGGAAGTAAACAAACCCTTAGCTATAATTATGAGAGCATCCTTGGATTCAGGGAAGGTCCCTATGGACTTGAGATGTGAAGGTGTATCCTCAATTCATAAAGGTGGATCAAAAGGCAACATGAGATGGAGCAATATGGCCTTAGTTGCTAATGCTCCTAAAAAAAAACCAAATAACAAATAACAACAGCAACATGAGTAATTACACACCTGTCAGTTTAACGTCTGTTCCAGGGAAAATAATGGAATCACTGGTTAAAGAAGTAATACATAATTATCTGGACTGGCATGCAATTATACTGCAATCACGGCATGGATTTGTTAAGGGGCGGTCTTGTCTAACCAATCTTATAGGCTACTATGACCCAGTGACCAAGGAACTAGATACAGAACATAATTTTGACATAATAACTTGGATTTCAGACAAGACAGACTTTTGATACTGTTGCACATAAAACACTGCTGTACAAACTAGAGCAATGTGGCATTAAAGGTAAGTTACTGCTATGAAAAAAGGGATGGTTAAGTGGAAGAAGAGGGACAGTGGTTATTAATGGGCACTGCTCTTCGCGAACTAATGTTATTAATGGAAGTCCCCAGGGTTCAATTCTGGGCCCATTGTTGTTTTCAATATGTATCAATGGTATTGATGAAGGTAGAGACTTAATTTTTAAGTTTGCAACAAGACCTAGGAAAATTGGTTCGATGCGCTGAAAAATGACAGTTGAAGTTTAACATTGACAAATGCAAGGTACTACATATGGGTAGCAGTAACCCTTCTTTTTCAGTCTCCACTGAAAAAGACCTGGGGTTAATTGTGCAGTCAGACAAGAAATTCTCTGAGCAGTGCAGACATGCTTCCAGTACAGCGCATCGGGTTTTTTCAATGATATACACAAAACTTTGCTAGCAGGGATAAAGAAGTGATTATCCCTTTGTATAAGGCCGTGGTTAGGCAGCATCTTGAGTGTATACAGGTCTGGAGGCCTCACTTTAGGAAGGATGTAGATTTGCTAGAATGGGTGCAAAGAAGGGCACCAGACTGGTGGAATGAACAAAAGGGTGCTCTTACCTAGAAATACTACTTCAGTTCTGCAAATTGCATCGTCTCGAGACTAGACACCTGTCGAGAGATCTGATTGAGATGCTTAAAGCCTTGAATGGATTGACTAACTGCCTTTAGTCAGCGGGTGGTTGATTGTTGGAACAGGCTTCCAGCTGTTATTGTGGATGGTTTGAATGAATTCAATGAAGTAGACAAATTCTTGGAGTGCACAGGAACTATGTACGGTTTTTCTTTTTTTTTATGGCTGATACTGTATATGCCTGCTTTCTTGCATCATTTTCCATTACTACCAGTACTACTACTACTACTACTATTACCTCTACTCCCAGCGGATGGATTTTTATGAACTTTTATATTTCTTTCTCATGGAAAGATTAGTAGTGCACTCCCAAATTTTAATAAAATCGGATGAATACAATCCGAAAATTATTAATTCTTTGTGCGTCCGTACACATGTAATAACTCGACTGCCATTGAATTTTCGTGAAATTTTATATTTCGGTCTGTTATAAAAATTTTCGACTTTTCGAAATTTAATTAAAATCAGAAGAATTATAAATTCAGAAATTATTATTCTTTTTCCGTACATATCACATATACCGTATATTATAAGTGAAAGACGGATATTAGGTTGTTGCCATGCTCTGATTGGGAAAATGAATGGGCAATGTAGCAAATGCGCAGAAACGAGATGATCTCGGATGCTTTCTGATTCTTTGGCTATAAAACATTTATTGTTTATCCAGGCCCATTTCAGCTGGTTACGTAGTTGTATAACCGAACTTGAAATGTGGTGCCTTTCTTTGAACAGCGAAATTGGAGAGATAGAAAACGTTGAATTGCAAATTTCAACCGCTCTGGAAGCATGGATGAAATAAGAAGAAAATACAATAATGTTTTTTAGAAAAGAACTCAGGATTTCACACTTTTAAGTAAAATAGTTGAAATTATAAATGGGAAAGGGAATGAAGTTATGTTACAAGTAGAGGCTGCAAAAGCTCACATTTTTAAATACAGTCCAGTCACTTCCGTAGAAGTAGAAAGTCCTCTGTGTATAAAATGATGTTGAACGATTGGATGATAAACGCCAAAAATTTACATATACAAAGAAATTATAGTTAAATTAATCGTAATAAATTAGTAATAAATGTAATAATTGTAGAGCATACGAGAACACCGATGAGCCAAAACATTATGACCAGCGAGTCGTTATGCAAATCGAAGCAACTGCAGGTGAACTACGGCGCGTGCGCAGGTCGGGACAAGGTATAAAAAACACCTGATACTGAGCTCCGTTAATCAGTGTTACTCTTGTTCTTCAGATAGGAAAGGCAGCGGACTTAAGCGAGTTTAACAAAGGACAAATTGTAATGGCCAGACGACTGGGTCAGAGCATATCCGAAACGGCACGGCTGGTGGGATGCTCACGGTCAGCTGCAGTTAGTACCTACCGAAAGTGGTCCGAGGAGGGAAAGCCCACGAACCGCCGGCAAGGTGTTGGACGACCACTGCTCATCGATGCTCGAGGTGAGCGAAGGCTTTCCCGAATGGTACGTGGCAACAGACAACAGAAGGGCGACTGTGGCGCAACTAGCCGGTAATTGGAATGATGGTGACGGGAGTAATGTGCCACAACACGCAATACATATCGAATCCTGCTGAAAATGGGGCTGCGTAGCCGCAGGCCGCTCCGAGTGCCCATGCTAACTACTGTTCACCGGCGACAGCGCCTACAATGGGCTCACGAGCATCGAAACTGGACCTTGAGTGATTGGAAGAAGGTCGTCTGGTCCGATGAATCACATTTCCTGTTGCACCATGTGGACGGCCGGGTACGTGTGCGTCGTTTACTTGGGGAAGTGATGGCGCCTGGATGCACTGTGAGACGAAAAAAGCCGGTGGCGGCAGCGTCATGCTTTGGGGGATGATCTGCTGGAATACCCTGGGTCCAGTCATCCATGTGCCGGGCATTCTGACGTCTACCACCTACCTAAACATCATTTTTTATCAGATACACCCTTTCATGGCAGCGATCCTCCCCTCTGGCGGTGCCGTCTTTCAGCAAGATAATGTGACATGCCACACCGCCTGGATTGTTCGAGACTGGTTCGCAGAACATGAGGAAGACTTCCAGGTATTGCTGTGGCCTCCAAATTCCCCAGACATCAATCCCATCGAATAGTTGTGGTTTGTGTTGGATCAGCAACTTCGACCTGCGGCGTCACAACCACGGACCTTACACGAGTTAAAGGTTCTGCTGGTTACGTGTTAGTACCAGATACTGTACCACAAGACACATTTAGAAATCATGTAGCGTCCATGCCTCACCGGGTACGAGCTGTTTTGGGTGCACATGGAAGACCAGCATCATATTAGGTAGGTGGTCATAATGTTTTGGCTCATCGGTGTATATTAGTATTTTTGTGCATATTTGACCTGTTTTTAGTGCATATAATCCGTTGTCTACTTATTACATGTTGTCTGATTCCACACGGTGAAAAGTTACTTCCTCTCCTATATTTTGAGAGAGAAAGCAAGAAATGGAAAATAAATTTTACTCAAAGTTTAAGTTATGGGTCTGTAAGTCCGATCCATCACAAAAGCATTCCAATTTGAATCAAACCAACAAATAAATGCCCACAATAACTAAATAAAAGATACTTCAGTACTGTGATCAAACAGGGATTAAAACAAACACACAGAGGAGAAAGGAAGTTTGGAAGAATAAAAATGATATACCTTCTCAAATACATTCATATCCCTTAAAAAAACTGTCCTTATTCTTTTTTACTGCAGTGTACACAGGATGTGGTGATACAATGGCCCGGATGTATGAAGCAAAATCTGGAACATTAAAACGAGTATTTAGAGGTCATGAAAATGCAATAATATGTATAGAGGTAAGCAGTATATTTTCTTCATTATTTCTCTTAAAAGAATGCGCTTTTTCTCTAATATGCCAGTGTTTAACAGAGCTTAAACATCTTAAAATTTGCTCAGTATTCCATTTTTCCGCTTTCTTTTACTCCTTATTAGTGTTACACATTATATTATTTTATTTTTTGGAAAATTTTCAGAACTACGTAATTACAACTATTCCCGGCCTTAGTATTTACTACCTATACATTTAAGAAAAACAAGACATATACCGGATTCGTTTATCCGAAAACTCTTGTTTCGTTTGTCCGAAGCGTCCGATTTCTTTTATCCCCAACGTGCGGTTCCCCGCATTCGCGCCAGTTACTTCAACGTATCTGTTTGAAAGTTCAAAGCAATATCATTTTGAACTGCTAGCGAATTATATTTTAATGTTGATGGCGTTGTTTTACGCTAAGGAAAGTTGCTAAATCTTTCATTCACAGATTTAGACGATCCTGTGGTTTAGAGAGGTTTGAAAGAATACACTTTAAAAATCGGTTATTACAAGTGTACTTTAGAAGTTTGAGTATCAGCTTCTAAAGTACAATTCGACAAATATTAATCGCGATCACGCCGACTACTGTACGCGTAGTCCTGTATTCGTTGGCTAAAATATCATCTTATTATTTTGGCATTTCGAATAGAACAAAGAGTGATCCATTCGAAATGTCAAAATAATAACCAACAATTCAGTTTTCGGCTGTGAATTTTGACCGCGCCCTTCCATGAAAAAACAGTATCATTCTGTCTTCAGGGAATCTCGCCGATTAAATAGAATATACTGACCACTTTCCCACTACCGGCTTGCGGGTCTGTATCAGTTTAAAACCAAGGTACAAAAACATGATAAAAGTATGTCCGGTCAAAGGTGTACTCGTAAACAGCACACCAAAACGTCTGGACATTAATATTTCACAGACATGAGGAAGCATACAACAAGCACCGTATCCTTTGGCGGCTTTCTAAAGTTTGGACACTTTTTGATTCTATAGCTGACAAAAGTCAAGAAATCGTATACTATTATTAATAGCAGACATATATCCATCTTTAAAGTCATATTTTATAGTTTAACCTAAAGCAGTGGATTAATTTAATTACTAATTGGTGTTACTTAGCAAACCACATTTAAAAATGCACTGCAATTTTTGAACCTAAAGAAGTTTCGTTACATGAATAAAATTTAAAACATTATTTTTTTATTGCAGTCATAAATATATTTTTATTTCAAACTATTACAGGTTATAACGGGCAAGCTGTTTACTGGATCATACGATGGTAGCCTCCGTGTTTGGGACACTACAGGAGTAAGAGACGAAACAGTATTCGGTGTTGACTTCAACGACAACAGGTGGCAAAAACAGGAAGAAGAGGAAGAAGACAGTGAGGAAGTACAACAAGCTGTAAAATCGCTAGATCCGTACATCCACGATGAATAAAAATATTCCCAAGTGTGGGAGAAATTCATTTCTCAAAGCATCCAGTAACGGGTACTTTAACTACAGCCGTTTTTATGAAAGAATTTGTACACACAATGAAGACATTATTGTTAAACTAACTGAATTCGTACTAGGGTGCAGTTGTGATCAGAATTTGCATCTCCAAAACATTTCTAATGATGATCACTAGAGAGAGAGAGAGAGATTGTGTGCCAAGAAGGAATTAATTCAGCATGATCACCAGCTTCCTGTCGAAGTTTTATATGAAATGGAAAGCGAGGTTCACCAATACAACATTGTCCACTTTGGAGGATGCGATAAAATACGCCCTCAAAGACGTTCTGCCTTATTCTCTTTGATCGTTATTAATAATAATGTAATGTTCATAACACCCGTATGAAACGTGACCTTCATGGAATGTTGCAGCCAAATGGTGAAGCCCTATTCGGAATGTCTCATCTGAATCAGAAAAATCTACGAAAACAAAAACTTCGTCTAAACCTCAATAATAAGCTAAAATGTATATCGAAAGAAGCTATAAAGTAATCATAAGAGATAAGGTGAAGTTTGTTTTTGTTTTTAATAGTTAATACTGTATGACCAAAATATTTTTGTTATTGAGTGAAATTCAACTTTTTTTCACTGTAGTGACTAAACCATTCTCTTGTTTATACTTCTGTTTTTCTTGATTCTGGCTGATGCTATGTAAGTCTAATGCTTTTCATCTGTCCGAAAGTAAATTTCTAAAAATGTTTGTGTTAATTATTTATCTCCTTTAAGTGGGTGTCTCTTTTTTATATAAATCGCAAAGTTCCCATATGCCTCTCATCTAAGTTCATTAACGTTCCTAAATGGTTATCATCAATGTGCTATTAACGAATAAGTAAACACTGTGTACGACGTCTGACACCTCTGCCATCACAAAAAAAAAATTTTAAAAAGTGATCAGACTGTTTCAAATTTCACTAGGTAGCCATTAAGGGACTATTTATTAGCACGTCAAACAGAACCACTCTGCACATCCTTTATAAATTATTTAATATATAAAAGGGATTTCTTTGATATTTCTTAGAAGCTTCAAGTTTTCGCGTGCATAATTATAGAGCTTAATGCATAGATTATGCAAAAACTTCACTCAGAGATGAATTAATTATTTATTTTAATATCTTTCAATATTTGAAAGACTTTGGGTCTTTGAGGCAATAATGATGCTGCAGCCTCTGAAACTTATATTTTGAATGGCATATTCATGAGAACAGAAAAGATTAAGCAACTTCTCAGCGTTCTCCGAATAAAACGTTGTTCGTTTTACATGGAGTGCTGCGAACCACACAGCGTACCTGCATGATTTGGATCAATAATAGAAAAGAAACTTTTTTATGAAGGTAAGAGATATCTGATATCACATATATGTGATCATACTCTTCCAAAATTCTCTAGGATCGGAAAGAAAGTTCTGATTCATTCTGTATATGTTATACACTTCCTGGCTGATCCTTTATTAGGTTTCATATAGCCCCGTGCATTGGGGCACAATTAGACAAATTCATTGCGAGTTCAAGTTATCGCGATAAGTTTCGAGTTCACAACTTATCTCGAATTCAAGCTTCAAATGATTCACATATCTAGTTGGTGGCTTGTGATTAGAATTTACCAATTACGTATACGGTGTAAAAAGGTTCAGGTAAGTAGATGAACTTATCGCGAGCTCAAGCTTGCACTACGCTACAAAACAAATTAAATTCACATTTTCAGTTGGTGGTTCGTTATTAGAGTGCCTTGCCAATCGCAAATACAATGAGTTGCCTATTGGATAGGGCGGAGAGTGGTTTTAAATTAAAGATAAAAAAAAAAATTTGAACCTACGAAGTTTTCTTAGCCGTTGTCTGCGCGTGTAGCACAGTGGTAGCGTCATCGTCCTCCCCACACCGGGTGGAAAAGGCCCGGGTCCGAATCCCGTCGATGACGCGAGGAACTTTAATGGGCTTTTTTCACTCGGTGGCTGAGTTAGTCGGTCTCAGGCGTAGATAGCAAGGTTTTACCCCCGGAAACTGGGGTTTTTTCGTCCAGCAAAACAGGCAAATTGACCAGAGAACACACGCAATTTACAGTCATAATACATCTATGGGTATATGTAAGAGATTATGGGTGGCCGTAATATAATAATTTGAATTTGAATTTGTCTTAGCCGTTGAGCTCTTTAGATAATGCAAAGTATTATTCAGGGTACGCGCGTGCATAACACACACACACACACACACACACACAGTGAAAAAATCTAGCCAGTAAATTGATACATTATTAATCTGAAAATTTTATTTCATTGAGACTTGAAGTTTATCTTTTAAATATGAAACATTTCAGCAACAAATGCATTGAAATATTTTCATTAAAAATTTTATTGAATCATTCAAAACACGTAAACTTGTTCACCAAATTGGGTAGAAAATAGTAACAAGTCAATCGTAATTATCTCACAATTCAATACTGCTGAAAATATACAATGAAACAAATATATTTTACTTTATATTTGTACACATAAATTCTTCTAACGATACATGCTCTTCTAACTGTACATAGTGAATCTTATTTGCCTAATCTTTAAGGCCTTGTCGTTTCTGATATCTTCATCATTTAAGTAGACATTTCGTTAAACTGCAGACAGAGATTGAAAACTTTCCCGCAACATTAGTTGAGCTACGTTGAGGAACTTGGAAACATGGTTCGTTGTCTAATCTAATCTTTAAAGTCAGCTTATTAATTAATCGTAATTTCCTCAATTAAATCGGGCGACAAGGTGATGCAAGATTTGGGTTCTGGATTGTTATCTTCATTCATTTTATCCATTGGACGACGTGCAACTGTGGCGTTCGAAATGTTATCGTTTTCTGGACTACAAAAGCTTGACGTCCCTTCTAGCTGACGATTACCATAGGGTTTCGGTTGAAAGGCTTTCCCCCAACTTAGGAAATTAGTTTTGTCTGAAGAAGTTACTATATTTTCCTCGGAATAAGACTGGTGAAAAGCATTTCCAGACTTCACCACAATATCGTTATTCACAGTGTTGCTGAGATGTCCTGTGCTTTCTTCAGAATCATGAGAGTCAAGGAACTCGATATTAAAAGAAGGTACATCTCTTTTTGTGAGACTCTTTCCTAACGGAACATCAATAAGTGATCTTGGTACATAACGATTTTTTAATTCACCTTCTTTGGATATTGAACAATGTAATTGTGTCTGAGTAAAATCAGCATTAACAGGCACATCGCCAGTATTACCGTCTGAATGACAAGATACAACACTACTTGAAGGAATGGAGGAGGTCCTAGCATTGTATAATCGTGATGAAAAATTATGCTTGCTATCCGGAAATGAAGATTGCATACTAATAGTTGGCGCGTGGAGTGGTTGCTTTTCTGGGGTATTCTTTTTATCTGTGTTTCCAAAAGTAGGATATATCCCCGAAAAATAGTTAAAAACTCCTGATTTCGAGAAATCAACATATGATTTCAGATCATTAATCACAGTTTTTTCATTATTTTTGATACCCGTATCAAATCTATTAAGTGAAGATACTTCATTACCGACTTTGAGTTTCTTCAATCTATTCTGTATGTCTTCTTGAAATGAATATGGCCGTTTCCAAGTCATAAGTAAAGAATTTTTCTGAATTGCTTTCTCCCTTGTTTGCTTATCCTGAAGCGTGGGCAAACCTGTCGAGGGATTTGTACTCTGTACAATTTTCTTATCTGCACATCTGGGTCTCCAAGAAAATAAAGAATGACTCGAAGAATTTTTTGGAGAGTTGCTAATAGCACCGTTTTTAGATAGATCCATCAAGAGTACTTCCTTAGGAACCTCTGTCCTTGTGTCTCCAATTAATGGTTCTTCAATAATACCTGTTGACTGTATTACTTCGCAAGGGTTTGCTTTGGCGTCTTTAGAAAATAAACTGTTGGTAACCATAGTTGAATCTTCGCTTGTTTGAAGGGATTTAGACAGCGTATTACCTTCGCTGTGGCCGTTTACGTCCGTTTTATTTAACTCTTTATTCCTTTTGGCATTATCAGAAACTATTTCCTTTAAAAATGAAATATTTTCTTGCAAATTATCAATCTCGTTAAGTCCGGACACTTCACTAGTAACAATGTCCCCACTGTGTATTATGCCGGAATCTGTTCGCTTGTTATCAGATGAAATTCTTCCATCAAATTTGTATTTTTGAAAAATATCCTGAGAGGTCTCTTGACAGACTTTTGGCTGCTTCCAATTCATAAGAAGAGAATTTTCTCTGAATACTTTTTGTCCACTTTCCAATGATTGGCTGGATTCAGTAATAATGCCCATTTGTTGGTCCGGATAAGTCGAGGGTAAATTTGAGAAATCTGAATATGACATACTTTTCTTCTCTGAATATTTGAGTTGCCAATCGAACGAGGATATGATGCAAGAATTCCTTGGACGACTGCAACTGGCATCAGTTTTCTGTACATCTGTAGAAGGTAATTTGTTAGGAGATATTTTTTCGATAATATCTTCTGATATAGTTGGCGCTTTCAACATCGATTCCGTAGTTTTATGTAAACATTTTGGAGATAAACATTCGTTTTCTCTAGATCCTTTAGGCAAACTAGCGAATTCAACGTTTTCTTTATCATTAATTACGCAAGTGTTTATTTTGTCATTCTCAGTGATTGAGTTCTGTGAAACTACAGTTGTTAACTCTTCGTTTGCACCAGGAGAGTGAGGAATTGAGTTATCTGTGCAAATATCATTCCTAAAAACTTCTTTGAATGACTTTTCTGATTGGTCAAGAAGAAAATTTATTGTTTCGTACACAATCCGAATATCGTCGTCTAAACTGGTGTTGTTACCATTACATTCCTCTGGTGCTGCAACACATTCTTCAGTGGAATGATAAGTTTCCGTTTCTACTGCATTTTCCTCTTTGAGCACATATCCAGCGGCATCACCATCGTCATCATCATCAGAACACCCAATTTCAAGAATATTCGGTTCTTCTGGTATAGTTTCTAATCTATGCTGTTTGTGTTCCAAACTGTTTTCAAGCATTCTTTTCACACCTTCGCAATGCTCCACAGTTTTTCCATAATGCAACAAAGCAGGTGGTACTTCGCTTTCAACAAGATCCGAATCTTCTTCAATGTTATTTGAAATGTCTTCCTCATCAGCCGGGGAACCGCTAACATTTTGAAAAGTTGTAAAATCAACTTGAACTTCCTGATTGAATGTCGTAGTTACTGCTGTCTGTGTAGAAAGGGTTTTTGTATTCCCTGATCTATGTTCCTAAAAATAAAGAACATTACTGATTAATAATAAGAGGGAACTTATAACAGAGCAAATACGATCCATATATAAAAACATAAAAAAAAAAAAAAAATCCGCTAATCAAATTTCTATAATCGAGTAGTTATTTTTAAGTATCTTCTTCATTCTCATGAAAAAAATTATAGTAAACATAGAGTTCAAGTAAATAAACATCACTATAAAAATAGAACCTGGCTCTACTAGTCGAATTGCCAAGAGCGAGAATGTGGTAGTAACACACGCGTTTGAGTGGACCATGATTGAAGCCCGCGTGATTGATAAATTCCGTTAAATTTTATTCGTTGTCAAAATGATTAATCGTAAACTCCTCTGACCTAGTGATTGCTCCGGACTATAAACAGAACTACTGATTCCAGTACATGGAACTATCAAATATACTTTCACAATCATATTTCATTTGGTCGTTTAGGCATACCTTTACTGTGCACAGATGGCAAAAGGTTAAGGGAGAGGTGAAAAAGTTGTAACAGTTCGCAAAATGATTAACACAAGTCATGAAACTTGGTAGAGAAATGCATTCTATTATGATGCTGTACTATTGTTCTTGCCCTCGTGGGGTAGCACAGTTGGTACAATCGCTGTCCTTCCCACACCGGGTAGAAAAGACCTGAGTTCGAGTCCCGTCGATGATGTGAGGAATTTTTATGAGCCTTTTTCACAACGTGGCTGAGTTATTCGATCTCACGCGAGGGCAGCGTGGTTTTTCCTCCCGAAAACTCGGGCCTTTCATCCAGCAACAGAAAATCGACCACGGAACACACGCAATTTACAGACAGTATGCACGGAGTAATATGGCCTTACTCGCTAATGCTCCTAAAACCCCACTACAAAAACAACAACAACTATCGTTCTTAACTTATGGGTAAATGATGTCGCTCCTGAATTATGCAAATTTGCTCATGCGTACTTCAAAAAGAGTCTCAATTAGATGTTAGAGATGTTGATGGGGCAATGATGCCCGCAATAAACTTTCATTAACGTGCTTTGGTGGGCCTCCGATATTGAGATAAGAACTTGAGTTCGGCCTAACTCACATATCTATCCTTCCAAGGATGTTTGACTAACCGCAAAATAAATTTTTTGAGGAAAAGGCCTACATGAATTATACCACACTTTAAAATTATTCAAATTTTCCACCGACTCTAATGAAGCAAGTTTGACCAGCCTAACGCAAAATAAGATGACGGGGTCATTGCAAATATTAATAAATCAAGAATGAATCGTCATGAGGAGCTTATGGAGTTTCAAAGACGTTTTTTTTAATAATTTTTTTAATAATCTTCCGAACTCCACTGTAGCCATGAATGATCGAAGAATGAGGTGATACGGTAAACTCAGTTCTCCACAAAGACATACGAAAAGAAATATGCAGTCACTGAAAAAAGTCATTACCTCCCAGCTACAGATGTCTTTGCAAAGTGGTAGAAATTCAGCTAATAAACAGCGGTGGCCTTAACTGCACCCACCATCCACTGGAAGTTGTACAAACTTGTTTTCCCTTGTAGAAATGCAGCTCTTAAGCCAAACGAAATTCCACTGAGCCCAAAACATTGGAGTCGTGCTTTACTTTTTTTACTTTATTATGGTAAGATGGAAATCGGTCCTAGGAGTGATGAACGACCACAAAATTGATGGTCAATCCCTAGATTGTTCTAATATCATTATGCGAGTTCTCTGCAAATCTTAAAATTGAGGCAGCCAGCATTACAACGGCGGGTTTCAAAACATACCTAACCGTCAGCCGATGATCAACTTATGAATTCGTGATAAACCTTCCTTTCCAACTGATGAGTATAATAAGGAACTGTACAGGGA
Source organism: Mastigoproctus giganteus (assembly GCF_048544385.1). Lineage (NCBI taxonomy): Eukaryota > Metazoa > Arthropoda > Arachnida > Uropygi > Thelyphonidae > Mastigoproctus > Mastigoproctus giganteus. The sequence goes on from NC_143587.1 coordinate 54,451,766, forward strand.
AATAGAGTGGGCCAGTAAATCAGAGAGTCTTATAATGGGAGATTTTAATTTCCCAGATATTGACTGGAATTTGGGGGCTGGTCACTCACACACTAGCAAGGCTTTTGTGGATTTATTGGATGATTGTTTTCTACATCAGCATGTTCGGGAGGCAACTGGAGGGAGTAATACTCTTGATTTGATTATCAGCAGTGATTCTTCATGCATTAAGAATCTGCAGATAGAGGAACCACTAGGTGGCAGTGATCACAGTGTGCTGAAGTGGGATTTACTCAAAGAGGTAACTACCATTAGGGGTAAAGGGAAGGGTTTTTGCTTTTGTAAAGGCGACTACGATGGACTGAGACAGTATTTAAATTCTATACAGTGGGACCAACTGATGATGTTACCAATAGCAAATGCAAAATGGGAAGCATTCAAAGAACTTATCTTGGAAGCTACTAGGCTTTACACACCAACTAAGAAATATTATTCAAGGTTTAGGCCAAAATGGATGTCACATGAACTAATGAGACATATGGCAGAGAAGAAAAATGCATGGGATACTTACAAATTAACACATGACACAGAAGCCTATGATAGATACAAGTTGATATGCAACCAAGTTACAAAGGAGGTTAGGCAGGCGAAGGCAGATTACGAGAAATCCTTGGCAAGGGATGCAAAGAAAAACAGCAAAGAGTTCTTTACTTATGTAAACTCTAGAAGGAAGGGGATGAATCAGATTGGTCCACTTGATATCGATGGGTCAACTGTTGATGATCCTGCTCAGGTAGCTAACAAACTAAATGAATATTTTGCATCGACATTCACACATGAGGAGTTATTCAGCGAGGGGAATGCCAGAGGTGTATTCAACTCTAGCAGTAAACTACAGAATCTTGAAATAACTGGGAGTAAAGTGGAGGAGAAACTGTTGAAGAGAAACACAAGAAAGGCACCCGGGGTGGATGGGATCTATCCAGTTATATTAAAGGAGGCAGCAAAGGAAGTAAGCAAACCCTTAGCCATAATTATGAGAGCTTCCTTGGACTCAGGCGAGGTACCCACAGACTGGAGATGTGCAAATGTGACCCCAATTCACAAAGGAGGATCAAAGGCAAAGGCTGACACAAGTAATTATAGACCTGTGAGCTTAACTTCTGTTCCAGGAAAATTAATGGAGGCACTGGTTAAAGAAACACTGCAGGATCATTTAGACAAGACTTCAGTTATAGCTCAGACACAGCATGGTTTTGTTAAGGGGAAGTCTTGCCTGACCAACTTGATTGGATACTATGATGCAGTCACAAAAGAACTGGATGCAGGGAATAACTTTGATATTATATACTTGGATCTCAGAAAGGCTTTTGATACTGTTGCACATGGAAGACTGCTACACAAATTGGAGCAGTGTGACATTGGAGGCAAATTGCTGCTATGGATAAAGGGGTGGTTGAGGGGAAGACAGAGAGTGGTAATCAATGGACACTGCTCATCGTGGACTAATGTTATTAGTGGAGTCCCTCAGGGCTCAGTGGTGGGTCCATTATTGTTTTCTGTATTTATAAATGATATTGATTATGGTATATCAAGCTTAATGTCCAAGTTTGCAGACGATACAAAGGTTGGCAGGGTTGTCAAGGACACTACTGACACTATGCTGCTGCAACAGGATCTGGAAAGGTTGAGCAGATGGGCTGAGAGGTGGCAAATGAAGTTTAACATTGACAAATGTAAAGTACTACACATGGGAAACAGCAACCCCAGAGCAACGTATCAACTCTGTGATACTACACTGACAGTGGTAGAGAATGAAAGGGACCTGGGGGTGGTTGTGCAGGCAGAGATGAACTTCTCTGAGCAGTGCAGATGGGCTGCAAGAGTAGCTCATGGTGTATTGTCAATGATATATAGGAATTTTTCTAGCAGGGATAAGGAGGTGATTATTCCCTTGTATAAGGCAATGGTCAGGCCACACCTAGGGTACTGTATACAGGTCTGGAGGCCTCATTTCAAGAAGGATGTAGAGCTGCTGGAACGAGTACAGAGAAGGGCAACAAGATTAGTGAATGGAACAAAGGGGGTGCTCTTACGAAGAAAGGCTTAAGTTTTGCAAATTACAGTGTCTGAAGACTATGCACCTGAGAGGTGATTTGATAGAGGTGTATAAAGCCTTGAATGGTTTGAGCATGCTCAATGCTGATGGGATTCTTCCTCTTGCTCAGAAAAATCACCTGAGAGGGCATAAATTCAAATTGAGGAAAGACAGATGTAGGATAGACGTGCGGAAATTTGCCTTTAGCCAGCGGGTGGTTGGTTAGTGGAACAGACTCCCATCCCTTGTGGTGGAGGTTGATAGCCTAAATAAGTTTAAGGCTCAGCTGGACAGGTATTTTGAACGAACAGAGGGGTGAAGTGGAAGTGGTTTTTTTTTTTTTTTTGGCTGATGCTGCATAAGCTTGCTTTCTTGCATCAAATGCCTCTACTAATGCTAATGCTAACTACAAGGGGTGGTAGTAGTAGTTGTTGTCTGCGCGGGAAGCACAGTGGTATCGTCACCGTCCTCCACACACCGGGTGGAAAAGGCCCGGGTTCGAATCTCGTCGATCAAGCGAGGAACTTTAATGGTCTTTTTTCACTCAGTGGCTGAGTTAGTCAGTCTCAGGCGTAGATAGCAAGGTTTTTTCCCACAGAAACTGGGGTTGGTTTTTTCGTCCAGCAAAACAGGCAGATCGACCAGAGAACACACGCCATTTACAGACAATACATATATGGGTATATATCAGAAATAATGGGTGGCCCTAATAAAACAGTTTGAATTTGACTAGTAGTTGTTATTGTTGTAGGTTTTAAGCGCATCAGCAACTTAGGCCCTATTGCGGCGTATATAATATACAGTATCTGTAAATTGCTTATGTTCTGCTGTCGATTTGCTGTTTGCTGACGAAAAACTCGAGTTTCCGGGAGAAAAGCCATGCTACCCTAGCTTGAGACCAACTAACTCAGCCACGTTGTGAAAAAAGGCGGCAAAAATTCCTCGCGTCATTGACGATATTAGAACCGGGGTCTTTTCCACCCGGTGTGGGGAAGGACGGTGATTGTACCAACTGTGCTACCAACGAGGGCACAAATAGTAGTCATCGCTGGATATGATATGGTGGCGAATGGACATAAACCACATGCCTTCGCGGATTTCCTGCATTGCATATAAGCACCATCCTCCCCATACCAGGTTCGAATCCCGTTACTGACGCCAGGAACTGTTATGGGCATTTTTCACAACGCGGCTGACTTAGTTTCAGGCGAGGGTTGCGTGGATTTTTCCTCCCGAAAATTCGGATTTTTCGTCCAACAAACAGGTAAATCGACTGCAGAATACACAATTTACAGACATGATATACTCGTATACCGCGCAATATGGTTTAATTTGCCGATGCACCTAAAACTTCACAACATAAAATACAAGTTGCTTTCTTCTAGTTATACTGTACTTCCAATTAAGTATGGCAAAAACCTGAACTTTGGAATCTACGACCTTCATGTGACAATTTACTACCTGATTATTGCTTTAGTTGATAAATTACAAGAAACCATCTCTCCCCTGAATTAGACCAACACACACATATGCATATAGGTACAGATTAAACAGCTAATTATATTTTTAGATTTGATTAATTAAAGTAAAAATATTAACTATATAAATAAGCTTAAAGTGCAATAGCAAAATTATAAAATAGCAAACTTTTTCTCTCCATTCCAGTTCCGCTGCACAGAATTCACTTTGCATCTTCTTAATTTCCTCCTCTTTTAACTCAATCTCATTTTTCAGAGAACTAATTTTCTTCTCTTTTTCTTGTACTAATTGTTCTACCTTTTCTTTTCCTTTTTCAATTTTCTTTATTATGTTGCAATACTGACTAACAAGCTTGCTGGCTTCTCCAAGACTTGATAATGTTTTCTAAAGAATTCGAAAAAGACGAAAAAAGATGTAAAGTTTCAATTCTCGCAGATTTAATGCAGAAATTAATTAATCATTTCACTAAAAATTTTAATAATTTACTTTAGCTAAGGTTAACTTATCTGAATTTTGTCAAAACCGATACCAGATATGTTGAAAATTAATGGAGGAAAAATATATCGTGAGGAAAATCATGAACTAAGAAAGAAGTTGGCTAAATCGATCCGTAAGAAAAACTTTTTAACACTCGAAAAACAATAGAATGTTTAACACTTATATTTTATAAAAGAATTCGATGAAAATGGCTGCTCCTTCTCTTTCATATTTTCCCGTGTCAAATTTCCTGAAAAAACAAAATTAAAAAATATTCATTAATCATTAGGCCAGTAATAACCCATGGATGTGAAACATGGTCATTAAGTAAAAGAGAATCGACGTACAAGTGACAGTTTCTACAATAACATGTTTAGGGAAGATCTTTGGTCATGTCAAAAGAGTATAATAGAAGCGTGACAGCGTCGACATAATAACTCTGAAATCTGTGTAAGAATGCTTACATATTAGGGCACAAGTAATTAAAGCTCGAAGATTATGGAGTACTCCTGTCATTAACGCAGAGCAATAAAGATATTACGCAAAGATGGAAAAGTTCCCGATTACCTGAGGAAAAGAGAGGACAGAATACAAAAAGTTATGGAAATTTTCATTAAGTTATATAATAATTTTTTCAGTTTACTAGAACATTCTTGGAGTCCACTTCAAAGCCCAGAGCGTGATCCCTCTCCTTATACAAGAAAACTCTCTCTCTCTCTCTCTCCATTTTAGATTAAAATTACTAATGAGCTTTAGCAGATGATGCACAGCATCACTGAAGAATGCAACTCTATTATCTAGTCGAATTCTTCACTGCGATTAGCTATTTTTTTTTTTAATTTCAAGATTGAAATTAAAAAGTCCATCCCTTCTTTTCTCCAGCTCTCGTCAGAGGAGGTTTATACCCTCTACACCTGACCACCAAGCTCTTCTCCCTTGGAGTGGGGGAGATGCCTATCACCTTTGTTCGGATTCCTACAGATCCGTCTCTTTAGTTCGCCCCCCCCCCCGATTTCCTAGTATCCTTTTTTTTTCAGATGCGCACTTTATTGTCGTTTGATTCTGTTCTATCGTCGAGAATAAGCAATTTAATAAAAATGTTTAAACTGTACGTCTTTCTGTTCAAATTATTTTCGGGACTATTGCAAGACATCCGTATAAGTAATATACACGCTCATAATTCTTTCTGAATGATTCGAACCATAGAAAGATGCAATAAAAGCAGTCCGAATGAAAATCCGTTGCCTTATTAAAAATTCAAAGCAAATTTAGGTTTATAGCAGCTAAAACAAACGTGAAGTAGATGATGTGCCACCATGACATGGCGAAAGTAGAAAAATGGAAAAAAAAATGGAAGTAGAAAAAAAATACATAAACTTCTGTCTTTCATATAGCCGTTAGATCAGCTGAGAATTTACTCCCAGAGGGTTGCTTTTTCTAGCATAAAACCATGTAAATATCAGCAACTTTCTCCTATTTGATTTTTCTGTCTATTGTTATGTTATATTTATAACTGGAAAAAGTACATGTGTGTGTCTGTGTGTTTTTTTTTTTTATGTGTGTATAGGTAGAGTGGCTCCTAGAACGTCCGTTCAAATCCACCTCGTTTCTTTGTACGTTGAACAGACTCTGCAAAACAGGCCAGCGTGTAATAGTGCAATGTTCATGTAATTTAATGCATGTTGTGTTGTTGTGTTATGCTGAACTCTTGGCTACCCAGAAGCAGCTATCACCAGGAAGGCTGCTTTTAGATACTCGTCCACACCACAGGAAGGTGGGCCAGTTCCAGTAGATGGGACGCATAAGGTCTCAGGTTATGAGACAACAACACTAAAAAAAAAAAACCCTCTGTGGGCCCAATCCAGAGCTTAAAAAAAAAAATAAAAATATATATATATATATATATATATATATTTTTTTTTTTTTTTTTTATATTTTATATATATTTAGTAAAATAAATTACGGCTTTCTCAGAGCGAATTGTAACAGGTTTAATAAATATACATAAAAACATACAAAGCTTTATATATATATATATAACAAATATGTATATATATATATATATATATATATATATATATATATATATATATATATATATATATATATAATAATAATAATAATAATAATAGAATTAAAAAAAAGAAATAATAAATAAATAAATAATAATAAAAAATATATATATATAAAAAAATCCTCCTCATCATTAGTCTCTTGGGCATTCTGGACACACTTCAGTAATCTTTCCAACACACTATTCTGGTTCAACTGTTTAACAGGCGTTTCCTCAATTCAAAGGCTCCCTTTGCAAAATCCTGGAATAATTGAAATACACTCCTATTAGATAAGAACATGTCTTCCCGACCTAACTCATTCTCAGCAATGATTTCCCTGATTATTTCCCTGACATTATCATAAATTGTACACACATATAATATATGGTGCCAACTTTCAACCTCGCCACAAAAACAGAGATCTGTATCCGAAAGTCTCAACTGAAATAATTTCGCTTTCATCGAGCCGTGACCTGTTACTAAAAATGATGTTTGTAAACTTGGTGTAAACCAGCTTCGAACTGTTCTGTCACTTAAAAAGGTAACATCCGGAATAAATTTCTTTGTCACTCGACCAGAGGATACAGTGTCCCATCTTGTTTGCCACAAGTTAACAATCTCATTTAAACATCTTCTCTTCTCCCTCTTAATGTCAGAATTTATATCAACTTCTATGCCAACAAGTCTAGTAGATATTTTCTTCTTAATGCCATAGCACAGCCCT